>NC_134220.1:20614980-20918010 GCF_965140235.1 Caretta caretta | reverse complement strand
CTCTCTCACCCTTTGTCAGTACTATTTATTTAGATTGTCAACTCACAGAGGCCGGGACTGTCTCTCACTATGTGTTTGTAAAGGGCCTAACACAATGGGGCCCTGATCTCAGTGACAGGAATCACTGTAATACAAAATATATATATATGATATAAAAAGATCTTCTACACTTTCCACAGTATGCATCCGATGAAGTGAGCTGTAGCTCACGAAAGCTTATGCTCAAATAAATTGGTTAGTCTCTAAGGTGCCACAAGTACTCCTTTTCTTTTTGCGAATACAGACTAACACGGCTGCTACTCTGAAACCTGTAAAACAAATATAGCAATAGTTCCACTAGAGTCACTTACTGATTGATTTACATCAGTACGAGGATCCAAGTGCTTAAAGTTAGTCACCTGTGTAAGGCACCAGGTAAATTTTGGCAAAAGACAATCACCACCATGCACAAGGAAAGTCAATTAGTCAGGAGAGGTGGCGGCCCAAAAGCTGGAGCAGCACAAGGACCACGGTAATTGTGAAGAGAAAGTTACAGTCCTTGGGAGGGATGCAAAGAATGAATTTCATTCACTTGCCACATTTAACTAAAAGTATTACTGTGGCAGCTGCTGTACCTGCCTCCGAGAAATATTAGAAATGCCACCACAACAGTTAGGAAAAGTTCAGGATCTAATGATGAATCTATTTACAGCAACAACTGCCCTTTTTTCAAAGAAATACACTCACATCTGGAATTAAGTTTCTGCGACCCCCGAAAGAAACCTATGCTATTGCAGAGAAACATAGATGACCACTCTGGTGTTCAGTCTGAATCTCCTGCAGTAAGATCATAAAGATATTGAATATTTTGGAAGTGTCTATCCCAGTCCAGTTCCAGTGGTCAGACCTTCAGACACCAGCCCCCCCACTGCCAAAAAAACCAAAACAAAACACACAAAACCCCCACCATTAGAAATTGCATTTTTGTTGGCAATCTTAGCAAAGTATTAAGGCTAAATTTTTCAAGGATACTGTACCTAAATGATTCGGATGTCCAATTTCCATTAAAATTAAACCGGGTGTCCAAATCCCATCCTAACCATGACTCAGGGAGACTCACCTTTAGAACTGTTTTTTTGCATATCAGAGTCAAGTAGCGTGGGCTGAAAAAACAAAATTTCATTTGAGGTTTCAACATTTTGTTTCTATTCCAATGCAGAATGAATCTAGGGCCTTTGTTTTTCTTTTGTAAACAAAAAAATTCAAAAAAGAGACTTAGCCCAGGGTCTCCCATGTTCCAAGTGAACCTTAACCACCAGTCTATAGAGTCAGACTCTCCCTCTGTCATTCTCTTCTATTGGAGCTGTTCCACTTTGCACAAATAATTAAATATTCAGTAGGGCAGAGAAAGAGAGAGTGCTCTCTAGCCCAGTGCTTAGGGCAATCTCTGCTCTGCCTGATTCATACCAAAGAGTGGACTTAAACCTGGATCTCCTATCTCCCAGGTGAGCGCCCTAACCACTGGGCTTTCGACTATTTTGAGGTGGGGCTCTCTCCCTGGTTTTGACCAAAACATTCATCCTGGGCTTTAGGAAAATTTAATCAAAATGGAAGTTCTCAGGGAATGCAAATTACTGCAGTGTAAGGTTTGTCTTTATCTAATGGCCACTCTTTTGGAGTTTGACTTTAATGCTTTTTCATTTGACGCAATGTACCACAAAAGCAAAATGCAGCTGAAATAAATTGCTCTAAGAGAGGAACTTGAGTTATTTCAGCTTTGTGATGCTTACTTCTTTCAATCAGGTAGTTCTCAGCTTTGCAGATAAAGTTGTCTCTCATAGCTACGTGGCGGTTCTCCCATAAAATCTTAGTGTGTATGGTTTCACAGCACCACAGTATGAGTGACAGAAATTATTTCTTAGATCATCTAGTCCATTCCCTTTTCAATGCAAATTTATATCCTTAGTCTCTAATGCTTTCTTGAACAAATGACTCAAGCAATGGGAACCCCATCTTGAGAGACTATGGGCCTGATTCTCTCGCCTACACCACTGTAAATCCCCTGATCAACTATTCCTGGTTTGCAGAGATGGAAGGGACAGGAGAATCGGCTCCATTACTTCAGGACATCTATTTCAGTCTGTGATAAAAAAGTTCTGGTTATGGATCTAGTGTTTCCAGCTCTGTTTGTTCGACAGCACAACGAGAACCTGAACATTTTCAGTGTGTTAGCTCACCTCCACCATCACAGTTCACCAAAACAATTAACAAATGACAAGGCACATGTCCTTCAGTCTTTACAATGTAGATTTCAATCAGCTGTGATGTAATGGTAAATGAAGGACTTTTGTTTGTACAGACCATGAAAAATTTTATCTCAATCTTCTGAAGATTGGGTTTTTTCCTTTGAAAGTTTCTGGTACAAAATAAGCCTCTGCATCTCCCGCTTCCCCACCCCCACACCTCTCTGGAAACAATGACAGACTCATTATCCCAGGAGAACTGTTTTAATTTGCAAGGCTATCTTTGTGAACCTTAAAATAGCATTCAAATTATGTGCATTCCTTTTCATCCAGATTTGAAATGCAGAAAGGAGTTGGCCTTTTTCTCTTGGGTTTGCAGTACTCTGCGCCTCAGTCCCCACATAAATAAGACAAGGGAGAGAAACAAATGTAAGTGGGAATACAGCTCCTAAAAATCCTAAATATGTCATTCATAACAACCCTCTCAAGATTTTAAGAGCCAAATACATGGAGATGACAAAGGATGTTATGCTTAAAAAACAAAAGCATTTATCTGAAGCTGGATTTTTTTTCTTAGCCAGTGTGGGGTAAGTCATTTTGCACCCCAGTTTTCTTCCAGGCCATTTGGACCTGGCCAATATATTTTCAAAGCAGAATTTTCTTTTCCCCTTGAAAGACATGGGATCCTCAAATGCCAAGGGCAGAGTGGAACTCCAGTGAATAGCCATGACGTGCTTTTTGTTCTGCACCGATGGAAGCTCATTCCATAGAGGAAGAGAGTCATGGCACTTGCACTCTTCTGGCTAATTCTCAGGGCACCACTGGTGACAGCTTCACCTGCCTCTGCCTTCAGTGAGATGTCAGCAATCCAGAGAGGGAGACAAAGAGAGGAAAAGAATTCAAAACAGACAACTGTTCTAAAAACTCCTCTGAAATCATGGTTGGCACACCTGCCAGGGCAATCCCAGAAATCTGGATTTAACTCTTAGCTCTGCCACAAACTCTCTGTTTGACCTTGGGCAAATCACTTAATCACTCTGTGCCTCAATTTCCTATCTGTAGAAAGGGGAAGATACTTCCTTTCTTCCACCCTGTGTCTATCTTGTCTATTTACATTGTAAGCTCTTCAGGACAGGGACTGCCTGTTATTCTGGGCCAAATTTTCAAAACTGCACAATGGCTGTATACTGGGTTAGTCTACGCAACAATTGAACTCCCGCGACTAACTCAAGTCAGCTGACTCAGGATTGTGGAGCTAAAAATTGCTGTGTAGACATTAGAGCCTGGACTCCAGCCCAAGCCTGAATATTTACACAGGAATTCAGAGTAGCAGCCGTGTTAGTCTGTGTCCGCAAAAAGAAAAGGAGTACTTGTGGCACCTTAGAGACTAACAAATTTATTTGAGCATAAGCTTTCGTGATGCATCGGATACATCCAATGAAGTGAGCTGTAGCTCACGAAAGCTCATGCTCAAATAAATTTGTTAGTCTCTAAGGTGCCACAAGTACTCCTTTTCTTTTTACAAAGGAATTTTTAGCCTTGCAGCCCAAGCCCCATGAACCTGAGTCAGCTGACCTGGGCCAGCCACAGCCAAGCAGCAGGTCTTTTATTTCAGTGTAGATGAACCCACTGAGAGCTAAGCTCTTTTGAAATCTGCCATAGGAGTCACAATGGGAGCTGCTGGATACTGGGAATTTTGGAGTATCTGACTCTTATTTAAATATCTGAATGGCAACTGAGATCTTTTCAAAATCTGGCTGCAATTGTGGTTGCAAAACCCAGGGAAATCCAGCCCTGAGCTGTTTTGAAAATCTGTTTCCTTGTGTTTGTGCAGTGCCTGGCACGATGGGGGCATGATGCATTCCCACAATATGCATAATAGTAACAAAAGGGTTTTGCAGGCATGTGAGCATTTCAGTGGTGCTCAAAACTGAGTTAATCACCACTGGCTCAGAAATACTGACATGTTCAGTTTTACTTTAGCTTGGGGGTTGGGTTGGAAGTATAGGAAAGAAAATATGTATAACAACTCCTCTCTCTCGATAGATAGATAGATAGACAGATAGATAGATAGATATTCTGTCTACATTAAAGCAGAGTGATTCTGGAGAATTCATATTAATAATGTAGGACAAATACATCTTGAGTTCTCATTTAAGTACTACCATTCCTGAAAATTTAAAAAAGAAAAAAAATCAATGTTAATTGAATGTGTTTCTTAGAAATACTCCATATGACTCTATTAAAAAACCCCCACCATGTCTGGGGAAGCAGACCCTGTTGTGAATATTAATAGACTGTCTAATAGTGCTACTCTCTGTTTATTATCTCCTTTATTCTCTCTCCCCATGTTTCCACGTGGAAACTCTGCAATAGTGAGAAAATTGACTACATGAACTCATTCTGTCTTAATCTCTCCTCATTAGGACTAGGGATAAAATGTATCTGTCATTTTTGTAGGCTCACTCTCTCTCATCATTATGGCCTCTATCATCCTCTTTAGTACAAAAATGTAAGCAGATGTGCATAAAGATGTACCACTAATGAGAGTCATGACCTACAGATGACATTCACCCCTGATAAGCTGGGATAAACTCTCTATATGCAGGTAGGAAGAGGACAAGTTCTTTGGGGCACTGTAAGATAGCACGAGGATGAAGGGATGCAAAAGAACAGACATACAAGATGGTAGCCACTCAGCTCGACCCAGCAACTGGAGATGGAAATCATACGAGACTGGTTGCCAAGCAGTTAAGTTTGTGGCCCCACATCACCTGTTGCTGAACAAGTAAGCAATAGGAACTATGCATGTGAGAAAGGATAACCTCAGTGGGAGTTTCACAGATTCGTTAGTCTCTAAGGTGCCACAAGTACTCCTTTTCTTTTTGCGAATACAGACTAACACGGCTGTTCCTCTGAAACAGATGGAGTGTTTGCAGAATTCATAGGCTGCAATAATTCAGTCTGACCTCCTGTATAACACAGGCCATAGAGATTCCCCAAAATAATTCCTAGAGCAAGCTTTTGGATCAGGATATTTACTTAGGAAGTGCTTCTTCAATGAGCTTGGGGAGACCAACCAGAGGCTCAAAAATGCAGGAAGTCCACTTTTTAAATTGCGCAATCACTCCAAAAGGAGAGTATCCAGCTCTTCAATATCATAGTGTTAAGTACTATATTAATATCAATAAGCACAGATGGGTTGGGTATAAATAATGAGGGTCAAAAATACATCTGACAAAGGTAAAGCGTTTGATTCTTATTTAAACAAAGGCCCCTTTAGACCTCTCTGGCAGCGTAAAGGGACCTTAAACTGGATGTTGCATAAATGAAAATCAGGTTCAAAATATCTATGTATCTTAGGTATTTATAGGCACCGATCACCTTGGTGTATAAGCACCAAGTGGCTAAAACCCAGAGTTTGCAAAGTCACAGCATACCTGACCAGACCACAAACGTGAAATGGCATTCTCCTCTGATCCTTGGGGAACCACCATCTGTGAGGCAAGATGCTTCCTGACCAGCCCATTAGTGCCTCTGCATTGCAATCAACCCTTTGCTAACCTTTGGGCTGTTCACTAAATGAGTGTGCATCACAATGCATCTGTAGGCACAGTTTGATTGTGCTCTCTCTGGCTGATCACCTACTGCTGTGCTCAGTATGGCTCTGTTCTATTGCAAATTTGCTGCTTGTATGTGCGGCTGCTGGGGTAGGAGGATGCAGAGCAGGGTTATCCCTCAAGTCAAAGGAAGCTCTGAGCATGAAGCTTTTACCAGACTAGACTGCAGTGTTTATACCAGGCTAACCTTAATTGCAGATAAATATTGTTAGGTTCAACAATTTCCCACCTCCCCCTTTCTTTATTCATGTTGCTAACAAGACACGATGACTTAAATGGGACCATAATATACTATTCAATGAGAGTCAGGAAATCAGACTCTGGTCCTATATCCTTTAGCCATAAAAAGTTACAGATAAATCCAAGCCATATATCCCAATCTCCCCACTTCAATTAAAATATGACTGCAACAAAACCAAATCCCAACCGACAAGGTTTTATAAAACCTAACACAATCCATTCCCTCTCTCCCATAACTATGGTAATAAAAACGTACATCACACTCAGTCACATGAGCTTGTGGGCAAGTCTCATGGGGCTGTAAACTAAGCAGAAATAATAGTGCAGAACATTCCTGCCCACCAATTTTTGCTCAAATTTAACAAGGAAGGGCAAACAAAACATTTTTAAGGGTAGTCCAACTGTAAATATAACTGGTGCATAAAAGCAGCTGCTGTTTATGGTTGTGAAATACTGGGAGGTTTTTTTCTTTTTTCCTTTTTACCATACAGGAGAGAATAATTAAATCCATTTGAACAGAAATAGGTACTATAAAAGCTACCCTCAAAAATGACATAAAACTGAATCTGTCAGGAGAAAGTCAAGAACGTATTATTTTCGCCATGCATCTTCATTTCTACAGTGAAAATTCCTGAAATGCAGCAAGTGGCATGGGAGAAAAAAAAAAAAAAGACACCATCGCTAGGATAGCAAACCCAGAACAAGTATTTGGTATATAACATGTTCAAGCTGAACTAAGCTGTTCCCCATAAAACAGGTCTATTCTAATCAATGGTGGGCACGAAGAGATGTCCCCATCAAAACTACTGTTATTGGAAAAAAAGAACATAATGTAACCTCAGGACAGTCAATTCATAAACTGACTCAGAATACTTAATACAGATCCAGTGAAGGATGAGTTTGTCATGAAATTGAATCGTGTCTCAGGAAAGGAGGAGGATTGTAACAGCTGCCTGATGGCCAATTTATAGTTTGTCATTGCAGCTGACTATAGAGGAAGGTAAAGAATGATTTACTGAGGGGTTTTTTTCTCCCACTAAAAAGAAATATAAAATGCTCCTATAAAGGGAGTTAGTTTGTCAGTGAAAGATCCACTGCGAGCTTACAAACCAGTTTTCCTTCTCTCAGAGTAGAGGCTACCCCCAAACTGTGTAATAGGGGAGGATTAAATTTTGGAGTAAATTAGACCAGTAATGGTATCTAGTTGGCATATTAATTCAAGCTCAGCAGTTTCTCGTTGGAGTCTGTTTTTGAAGCTTTTCTGTTGCAAAATTGCCACCCTTAAGTCTTTTACTGAGTGGCCAGAGAGGTTGAAGTGTTCTCCTACCGGTTTTTGAATGTTATGATTCCTGATGTCAGATTTGTGTCCATTTATTCTTTTGCGTAGAGACTGTCCGGTTTGGCCAAACCGGTAGGAGAACACTTCAAATTAGATACCATTAACTTGGGTTTGAATAGAGACTGGGAGTGGCTGGGTCATTACACTAATTGAATCTATTTCCCCATGTTAAGTATCCTCACACCTTCTTGTCAACTGTCTAAATGGGCCATCTTGATTATCGCTACAAAAGTTTTTTTCTCCTGCTGATAATCGCTCATCTTAATTAATTAGCCTCTTACAGTTTGTTGCTAACTTCCACCTTTTCTGTATGTATATATGTAATCTTCTTACTATATGTTCCATTCTATGCATCTGATGAAGTGGGCTGTAGCCCATGAAACCTTATGCTCTAATAAATTTGTTAGTCTTTAAGGTGCCACAAGTAACCAGGGGTTTGTGATTTAATGAGCAGCTGCATCAATGAAAATAAACCGTGAAATGCTAAAGGTTCAGCACAACAAATACCCTCCTCCCATCTCCCCTGGCAATGTATAATGATTAAAAGAGGACAAAGAAGAAAGAACAAACAAACAAAAAACCCAAGCTAATCTGCAAATAGGGAGAGGAACTGAAATGTACATGCCTGCCTACAGAAAAGGGATGTGAAATAAATGGGGAAGTAAACACGGCTGAGGAGAAAACAGAATTGAACGGCTAGAAAGGAGAAAAGTAGCACAAGGTATGTCAGGAAATGAGAATAATGAAAAGGAGATTAAGAAATTAAAATAAGCGAGTGGGAGCACATAGCATGCAATTTAAAATGTAAATACCATGCAGATGCAACACAGCTCTGCAGAACATCCAAAGGGCACTGACTGATTAGAAACAGAAAGCCCTGTGTATTCTGAACATCGCTACTTTTTGACACACAGCGTAACAATGAAATAGCCCCACACATCACTGGGTTCTGTCATTTTTGATCTGGAAGTGGAGTCTTGCGGCTTGCTTCAAATATGGTGTATGCTTTATAGCAACAGCACCCTACCCATCTGGGGATCGAGGCAACCAGGCTAACATTCAGCCATGCCAGCCATTTCCCCAATGCATCCCCTTCAGCTACATGTGACCTGACCTGTGATGGAGCTTGGGGTCCTCAAAATCTTGAGACTAGCATTTGGAGCAATACTAGATGAATTTTGAATTGAGAACCTTAACAACAGTATTAATAAATTATTATATATAGTAGCCATATTATGGTAATCCCTCTCTAATTTGAGGTAATTAGTACGGTAACTGGGGGTCGTGTATTTTGAGTACCTCAAAAACTTATTTAAATGAATTTATCCTCACGACAGCCCAGTACTATTATTCCCATTTTACAGATGGAAAACCAAAGCAGAAAGATAGACTAACTGGCATGGCGAAGCAGGGAATTGAGTCTGGGTCTCCTAGGTCCCAGGGTAGCAGCCTAATTACTGAACCATCCCTCCTCTCCAATTTTTAACAGTACAGTACCAAAGGCGCCAACCTAAAGGCACCAACTGATATCGGGACCCAGTTATGCTCGTCACTGTATGTACAGATAGTGAGAAACAGACCTTGCCCTACAGAGTTTACAGTTTAAGGGCCAGATTCACCAATACTCACAATGAATAGTACCATGCTTCTGAATAGCCCCATTAATTTCACCGAGGCTCTTTGCAGTGTAAAGTACTACTTGATGTGAGTAAGAGTGGAATAATTTGGCCCTGAGTTAGCAAAACAGACCAAGGATGGGAGATAAGAGGTATATGCTGGCTTCTTTCTCTGATCCTCAGAACCTTACATTTCACATATAACTCATTCCCCAAAGCAGGTGTTTTTCTAAGGACATCAACAAGTGGCAGCTAGTGTTTTTCCTAACACAACTGTTACTGCTTGCACTAAGGACTCCACTGAACCTGTGTGTTTCTGTAACATCATGTTGTTGCCGTTCAGTCTCTAAGCAATTATAGTTTACAATCCTCTGCTGAAGTGCAAAATTACACACAAGCAAGAGTTAGCTGTGCTAATTTATGACTGTGCGTCAAAGTGAATCATTCCACATCCTCACCCACCCCTCTCATATTATGTTAAATTAATAAAACAATCTGCAGTGACACTATTGATTAATTTAATAGCTTAACTCAAATGTTATACAGTACTGAACTCTGGGAATTATGTTAAAAAAAAGAGAGACACACAATTACCATGATGGCAAAGGTGTAGTTTTCCTTATATGAACCACCACTGCATGAAGCAAACATAAAACCACAGCTCTGCACCTCTTTCCAGAGCATTATTTCACTTCATATTATTTGCAATTAGGGCTCAATTGAGTAACAAAGTTTTCAAGCTGGCTGTCCTGCACTGTATATAGATTTGGTCTGGGACGTGATGGTGGTGGAGAGGCTTCTGCAGCTGTTCATAGTATAAAGGGGTGGATGATTTTTAAAAAATCCATTCTAATATTTTGGATCGAATTTATCTCCTGACTAATCATAGATTAATACTGTGAATGGAAAGAATACTATGTCTTTGCTGCATTGGTGTACCTGCGGCCATACCAACTTGGGCTGAAATCCACTCACATCTTAAACCGTCACCAAGGTAGTGGTGGGTCAGGATTTCCCTGGCCCATCTTTGAGGAACACCTGGAATATGTGGCGGTTTCCCTGTGCGTTGAGACTGAGCATGTTAGGGTGGCTGTGCTGCCATCTTTCAGATCAGAGGGTAACTGAGTTCCTGAGCCCCTGCAGTCATTAAACATCATGATATGTTTTAGAAGTGTAGCCCAGTGTGCGTGTTAATTCCTCTCATAGGCATGTCATCCAAGTACCGCCTAGCCCTTTGTGAACTTGGAAGCTGAAAGGGGCTATGTGTGGCCTAGATTCCAATAGCTGCTCTGCAGTAGTTCCATATCAATGTTGCATAGTAACTGTCAGCTTCCAAAGTCACAGAGTGCTAGACTGTTACTTAGACTTAGACAACAAGTCCATAGAGGGGAGTACGAGGGATTTAAAAGGTTTGAGTAGGGAACCCTAAACATGCTGCCCAGCGCAGCTGAGCCTGTGTGGAGGAGGAAGTACTTTGTTCCTGGTACGAACTCCTAGCCATTTACTTCTGGAGCAAAAGAGGAATCAGAGAGATCATTCTGATTCTCAGTGTCCATTTCCTGGTCTGCCCCTGGAGCAGTGCAACTACATATTGCCCCTAGTTTCGGGCAAAATATCGATCACCTGGTAAACAATACTCTGTGCAAACCTAGCTCAAGTTTGGAGGCTAGCTGACCAACACTGTCAGACGGACCAATAGCATCCCACAGTTTCCTTGTGCTCCCCTGTTTACCTGTCTGCATCCACCTGTTGTCCTATATATAGATTGTACTATTGGGGCGGAGACTGTTTCTGTGTTTGTACAGCCTCTAGCACAACGGCATTCTGGCCTGTGACTGGAGTTCCGCCGCAATACAAGTAATAAATAATGATGCTGCACAAACCAAATTGGCACAGTCAGTCTATGTTCAGGAAAAGTCCAAGGCTGGAATAGCAGGGATGATGTATGTTGGGAGCAAAGGACATTGACAGATCTGTTCAATGGCTTTCCTTTGACCATGTGATCTGTTTCTGACTTTTATGGGCACCAGAGTTCCCTCCCAGTATTTAGTCCTAAATAAATGGCAAGGAGAATTACTTTTTAAATTATTTATGTTTCAGTCGCTGGATGAGAAAAATGCACTGCTGCTTGGGAATAAAACGTCGCCTTCAAGATGCCAGGCAGTTCTCTCGGTGTTTATTACAGATATTATTATTACTTGTGAACAATGAGACCAACTGCATGGCTACAGGGACCAATTTCTTGGTTTTTATTAAATGGGTTCAATGCCATTTATCATATCGGTTAACATTATGGGGTAAATCCAGCTCTACAGTGCACAAGGCGCTCGCTGCATTGGAACTGGAGTGGCTCCTCTTTGGAGGGGTGGCCATGGGGGAGTAAGCATCTCTAGCGCACTGCGCTGATAGAGGCAGGGGAGTGGACCAGTCTCTCCCCAGGAAAGGATGGGAGTAAGCTCAGTGGATCTTGGACAGGATCTAGGACCAGCCACTCCCCCGCTGGAGTGGAGATGTAAAACCAGAGCAAAAGTTACTGAGGACCTATAACTGTAAGTAGTGGCTACAAAGCAGCTATGGAGTGGGGTTTGGAATTATTTCCCCCTTTCCCTCTCCTCTGACCTTCACATCCCAATTACACAAATGTAGGTTGTCCTCTGAGTTCACTGGCAGCTCTAAAGTCTAAATTCCCAGACTTGGCAGATGTAAGAGGCAAGAGTTGAAATGTATAGTTCACATTTTAGAGGGCTCAGTGACTGGATAAACAACATAAACCAATATTATCTAAGTCTGTGGATAGAAAACCAACTCCACAAAATTAACTAAATATATGTGTTGTGTAATGCTTGTGGAGAGGAAGATTGGCTGTATAAATATTTGGATTATAAACACTGCTCTTGATTCACTTAAAAAGAGCTCTTTGTATCTTTTTAACTTCTTCCTCCCCGCCCCCAACCAATGCTATCAAAAAATACTAAAAAGGCACTATTCCTCAGCAACAGCTACACAACAAATGAAATGTGGAATTTTTAGGCCAAGTTGTTTTAGAAATATAAGACTAAAAAAGAGTCATTACAATTTGAACTAGTAAACTACAGCTATACTTCCAATAGGAAGGATGGTTTTGCAGCTAAGACCCAGGGCTGGGGGTAAGAAGAACTAGGTTCAATGTTTGGCTCTGCCACAGACATACTATAGGACCTTTGGCAAATCACTTCACCTCTCTGCGTCTCAGTCCCCATTCATAAAAGAGATAATAATAATAGTCTGTGTCTGTCTTGTCTATTTAACAGCAAGCTCGTTGTGATAGGGACTGTCTCACACTCTGTGCTGAGCTGTTTTGAAAATCCAGCTGTAAGCATTTGCATTTTCCTCAGTCTCAAAACAGGCTGAGCCATTTTAGCTCAAATTTTACATAAAGAGAAGCCAGGCCTGGAACGTTTCAGTCTGAAAGGAAGAGCTAAGCACCTGGAATGGGACTTTAACATGACCTCTCACTCTGTAGTCCAGGTATAAGATAGAGCTATGCATAACAGAATAGGGAAAAGGCACTTTATATATATATATATATATATATATATATATATATATATATATATATATAAACAACATGCAACCATTTGAAAGCAGCCCAGTCAACTTTCATGACCCTAGTAGGAAATTCTTGGGTCAGATTCTGCATGACTAAATCAATGACAGTTTTGCCTGAGTAAATACTGTGCAGAGAGACAAGGTGGGTGAGGTAATATCTTTTATTGGACCAGCTTATGTTGGTCAAAGAGACAAGCTTTCAAGCTGTTGTATAGATCAAAAGCTTGTGTCTTTCACCAACAGAAGTTGGTCATACAAGATGTTACCTCACCCACCTTGTCTCTCTAATATCCTGGGACCAACACGGCTACAACAACTCTAAGTACTGTGAAGTCAGTCACACCTATAGTCCTTTTTATTAAAATGGGCCAGATTCTTGATACACTCATTCATGACGAATACCATCTTACTGTGCAAGTGGCCCTATGGAAGCCTACAGTCTAGATTCTGATGCATCCAAGGTCTCTTGGATCGGAATGGAACTCCTAGCAGACACAGGTATTACTCAATGTGAGCATGGTTAGTAAATTTTGACCAGTGGTACCACTTATGGCATAAAGTAATAATCAATGTGTGAACAAGAACCTTGAAATCTGACCCCAGAATCTTTTCTAAGAATCTTTTCTAGTTCTCTTCAGGAGGGGAGGCTCAGCAACGTAATAATTCCACCAGAGCTCAAAGGGCTCCTTGTTGGATACTACTTGTGAAATGTTAAAAAGCACGCACGAGAACAAGATCTTCACAACACAACCACGAAATCTGTCTATACAACTGTCCCGATAAACAAAAATATTTCAGAATTAATTAACACAATTCAGAGACTAGCATTCCAATTTCATCCCTGATCCATAAATTTAGTGTTAAAGAAAGTGTTCAGTACATTATATTTAGATTAAAATTTGCAGTAAGAAATTGCTGCAGAATTTGCAGTAAGAATTGTCAGAGAACCAGTAGCACCGATCTTGTATGCTAAAAGCCACCAAGGGACTAGCAACATGACAGAAGCAAAATGCATTGATTAACGTTGATGAGTTTCAGAGATACTGTGGTTTTTCCATAGATAGGAGTGTTTGTAATGTAGGGTTTAAGGATATAATTCTTAAGGATATAAATCAGTATAATTATATATGGCTACTGCAGTGGAGAAGCTGAGAAATCTTTTCTTCCACCCATCCAGGCTTTCACAGACTGGTAGATAATTGTTACGTATTTGTAGGGTGATCAGATGGCAAATGTGAAACATCGGGACAGGGTGGGGGGATAATCGGTGCCTATATAAGAAAAAGCCCCAAATATCGGGACTGTCCCTATAAAATCGAGACATCTGGTTACCCTACATATTTGTATTGTATTCTAGGCCTCAAGAATTAAGAAAATATCACATCAGACTTAGTTCACTTAGGAGTTCCAGTTTCACAAACAAAAAAAAACTAGTTTCAGAGGAACAGCCGTGTTAGTCTGTATTCGCAAAAAGAAAAGGAGTACTTGTGGCACCTTAGAGACTAACCAATTTATTTGAGCATGAGCTTTCGTGAGCTACAGCTCATGCTCAAATAAATTGGTTAGTCTCTAAGGTGCCACAAGTACTCCTTTTCTTTTTGGGAAAAAAAAAACTAAAAACAAAAATCACTTAGATGTTGACTGGTGTTTGCTGAAAGGTTCATAAACCTTCTGGGAAATCTGAGCTAATTTTTGGTTATTTAACAAAACCTGAAATCAGGTGAAGAGAACCCCTTGTTAAGGAACAAAAACTAACCCTTGTTCTTTTATTCTCACTCCTACCTTTTATACCCTGTATCTGTACCAGGTGCTCTGCAGAATGAAGTCAGTTATAGCGAGAGAGTGTTTTTTGAGTTCTGGAGGGGAAAATTAAAGATGAATTATGGCAACACTTAACAAGCCTCTTGTTATTTGCCTAATTTTTCAGGACTAAGACTTTTTACCCAGAGCTCTCTTGATATCCTGGTAGCATGTTTAAGGGGCAGTCATGGAAGATTGCTGCCCCCTATCTTTATTTAGCTTCTCTTTACAGTTACCAACAACGGACATTTGGGCTTGGGTCCAGTCTCCACTGAAGTCAATGGAAAGGTTCCCACTGATTTCAGTGTACATGGGATCAGGCCTCTGGTAAAGAAGAATGACAAACCAAGTTTACTCTTAAATAAAAAAAACCAACTATGAACAGTATATTTCAGTCCTTTGGTTAATAACCAACAAGGACATTTCATGATGTTTACTGTTCCATTAATCTCTCCTAAAACGTTTAAGATGCACTCTGAAGAGTATTCAGGAAGGCACTTACGTATATGTTCAACTTCAAGCATGTGCTTAACTCCAATTGACTTCAAAGTAAAGCAGATGTGTAAATGGTTTCCTGAATAGGGATGCTTTCCTGAATCAGAGCCATACATTGAGACCTTTGAAAAGTAAGTAACTGTACAGCATCCATCTATAAAGCCTTAACACTAGTGATGAGCCAATCTCAAAAGCTTCCAATGTTTGATTCTGTTTGATTCGGTAACCAACCTCTAGGGACAATAGACAAAGCTGGAAATCTTAAAGACCAGAGTTCTTCATTTGAACAGAGTTTTTAAGACTTCCTGGTTTGAGTCCAGTAAAACATATTTAGGGCTAGTTTGTGCCACAAGGACATTGCCCATAGTAAGGGACAGCATACTGGATGGTGCATCACCCCAGGAATGCTACAATTCCCTTCTTGTTCTTCCGCTTGCTCCAGAGGGTAGTGAATTTGCTACTGTCTGATGCCTGTGGGGAGTGGCAGAGTAAAGGTTCCATCCTTCATTACCCCTCCATCTGCTCTGGGAAGGGGAGTAGTGGCTGTGCATGGACCCAAGGCTAGAGTATATAACACAGGGGCATGAGAAAGGTTCCTAATCCCCACTATGCCCCATCATAGGTGTGCAGTTAGGGTACAACCTAGAACTTAGAAAACACTTGACTCTGTTGTTTCAGTTCAGTGAAAGGTTTGGGTGGCTTGTTATTCTGCCCAATCTGGCTTATCCGTCATTACTTAAGACACAATTCTGATCATTTGCAATTGCCTGCAGATGGAAACTATGACATCTCTTACCAGACCCTGGATACTGAATATCAATAATTCTATATCTGATTGTATCACTTTAAACACATTTTGAGAATTGAAGGTTGGCTTTTAAAAAATGCTTGATTTTATATCAAGCAGAATGAATATTTGACCATCAGAGTACATGTGTATTGACTCATGACTGACAGAGACAATGAACTATCTTGCATGATGGGTTTCCATCCCTTTTTCTTGATCGCTTTACAGTTTTAATTTTAATAACAATGTTTGGCTTTTTACAATATTGGCTTTTAATTTTAGGGTTCAAGTTTTTGAAAATTCTGATTTGTTCAAAACTCTTTATTTAACAGGAGAGCCAGATAGACATAAGGATCGCATACCTCTTTGTCTATCTTCCCCCATCTCTCTATAGCCCCAGTTCAGCAAGGTAATGTGCATGACTTTAACCATAGAGTTAGTTCCAATGAAGTCAATAGGCCTACTCATGTGTTTAAATGTATGCATGGCTATATACACATGCAGCTGTGTGGTGTAGTGGACAGAGCACTAGACTGTGACTCAGAAGACCTGGGCTCTGTTCCTCTCTCTGCCACTGGCATACTGAGTGACCTTAGGCAAGCCTTTCCCTCCTCTCTATCTCTGTTTCCTCACCAGTAGAACAGGGATAACAATACCCATCTCCTTTTGTAAATCGCTGTTGAAAGAAACTGTTTTAGAGCTAAGTATTATCATCATGTGCTTAAGTGCTTTACTGAATCGGGTCCATACTGCGCATATATTATAACTGGGCTACATTCTCTTGCTTTGTTCTATAGAACCAGTCTGAGCAGGTCTTGACAATATCCCCTGTCCAATACCCAGTTTGCATCACTGCACATTTAATAATTCTATAGAATATTGCTTCTTTCAATCAGTTACTCTAGGCAAAAATTCCTACTGGGAGACAGTACAAAGCATGCCTTTGTCAGCTTTATAGTCAGTTAGGGAGAAAAACATGCATCAGGAAGAAATGTATAATTCTATAAAGTGATAAAAAGTAAAAAAAATCTATTCCCCTCTCCCATTCTCTTTGTTCTAATAACTTGAGAGATGTCAGTTAAATAATCTATAGACCAATTTCTGTCTTCAAATACACACATGCACACTCCTCTCATTAACTTCTAATTCCGTCTTCAGCTGTTATTGAAATCAATAAGAGGTACATACTTGGGTCTGTAGATAGGATTTTGCCCCATACATAAACTAGACAACATAATCCATGGGAATATCGCCACAAACACTGTGTAAACAGTATAATATACCAGTATGCAAAGAGATTTACACATGCTACACGTTAGATGTATATAAGGTCAGCTCCTGCCCTCAAACATATGCCACTTTCCACTGATTTTGATGGGAATTGTGCATGCATATCTGAAGACATCATGCAAAATCAATGAACAGAATATGGACTCAAAATTATGACTTTCAAGTTATAAAAATGCAACAGTTGTACGGACAGTGTCTATGTCTTATTCCGTAAGTTACAGACAACACAGATGAAGCAGCACAGGGAGGACTGAACATGAATTCAGAGCTGGGAGCTGTAAGAAAGTAAATGCCACCAAGATTTAATAATATTTCATTCTCTTCCCTCTCCAATTTGTGGGTTATATTTTCACAAGGTGCAGGCAGTGTGCATCTTTGTACAGTGCAGTATAAAATCTTTGTGCATCCAAATACCAGTGCAATATAAATTAAATGGATATTTGGCACTTAACGTAAATTTGTTTTCAATTAGTTATATGAGAAGGTGGAGTAATTACTCAAATGTAGCAGAAAAGGTCCACTTCCTATGATTATCTCAACTTACTAATGGCCCCTGGATTACTTCCGCAGACTCCTTAAAATAGAGTTTAATTTTTTGTTATAGAAATAATTAGTCCACTAAAAGCTGTTCCTTTCTCCAAATTCTTTATGGGTCACCTAATCTTGCCATGGAAATGGGAAGCCAAACTCATACAAGACAGAACTCAGTACTGAGTACAAACAATAAAACCACAGGTATCATAGAAAGGGACTCTGCCAGGGCTGGGTGAGAGGGGGAAAGCATGTTTCAGGAGGTCACAAACATTCTCTTTGTTTTCTTCAAAAAATTAAGGTGGGAGTGGGGTCCCAATTCTTTTTCTGCGGAACACGGGGTCACAGTATGAAAAAGGTTGAGAACCCCTGTATTACACAATGACTATGAAAGAAAAAAAGGAGGGGACTGAAAGAGAGCAAAAGATAAACAAGGAGAGTGGGGACCTTATTCCACTCTTTAGCATCTCACTGACTTGGGTTATGGTCTCCCTGTGTCAAACTGAGAAGTGGATGAAACAGTAGCCGTCAGGCCAAGCGGTTGGAACAGCAGCGGTCACACCGAGTGCTCAGGCTGGGGACCAGAGCCAGGGGTCAGAGCAAGAATCAAGGACAGGGTTAAAACAAGGCTAGGCCAGGAGAGAGAATGGGCTGGGCTTGGGATGGAGCAGGAACAGTCTGCCAGAACCACCACGTGGCAGGGGACATTCCCAGTGAGATAGCAATGTTGAAGAGATGAGAGTGGCTGCTCTCATTGGGCCTTGGGCTCACCTGCTGAAGCTCTGTGTCTGTGGATTGGCTAAGCCCTGGTGGATTGCCGTGGAGCCCTCAAGTAGTCAGGCTCAGTGATGACTCATTGCCCCCTGTGCTCAGGTGGGAGCTAACTTGAACAGGCTAGTTTTGCGAAGCTTTCCCTTCTCCAGTCTTTACTAAGCCCTGCACAGTGTATTGAATTTTCACTTAAAAACGTACATTACCTCACGCATCAGAGGAGAAATGTCCAGTTACCACGTCCTGTTGTCAGTAGTAAAATTGCCGCAAGTCAGCTGTTAGAGAAACCATCAATGAGATTTACTACAATGGCTGGGTTGTGAAGTGTTTATGACTCAAATAACTTAAAACAGCATTCAAAACCTCAAATAACCCCAAAACACCTTTCCCGTAATGAAAAGCTACCTTTGATCTGCACTTACTGCTGCTAACTGAAAATACTTTGTCAACCCCCCCCCCCCCAATCCTAGCATAAATACTTTATTTTAATCATTTGGGCTAAACAGGTTATTTAAAGTATTAATCACATACATTTGACACTTCAAACTTGATGACAGGGGAGAACTATCAAAATATCAGACTGCCACTTGCATGTTTCTTTAACTTAGAACATTTGCAGCAATCTCAGACACAGTCTGGTTTCATTGAATTGTCCTTGATATGATGATTACGGCTGCAGCATGCAATAACTATGGGGGAAATCTTATTTTGAATGGTGGAGATCCAAAAACACCACCCGCTTTTTTGGACATACACAAGGGAAACAGATCTTCGTAGACTGAGATTCTCTAAGTATTTTTAAATGTTTTTCTTGAGTTCAGCTACATTTTTAAAAATGTTTTTGCAATTTATGTTTCTGTTCTTTATGTAAGTGATTGGCCTCCCCTTTCCTGAATGAAGCATTTCTCCTAATCATAATGCAGCTCCTAAAACCCATTAAAATCAGAGAGACAGTGTTAAAATGTCAAGTGTGTAATTGATGTGTGAAATAAATGGACTCTCAGGGCTATGGGAAGGGTGAACAGTCATTCTGAAGGGTACTTCAAATCAATGCCACAGTAGTGTCTATTCAAATACAACAGAATTACATTGCAGGGAATGTTTTTAACCACTCTTTGCCACCATCGTTCTTGTTTCCTCCCTGACAACAGTTCTAAACAACAAACAAAAACTCAAGAAATATAGTATTTCACTTGCACCAAATTCTGCTGCAAATCCGTTGCCTTTCTGAAACAGATGTAAGGTGACAAGAGGAGCAGGAACAGATGTCTGGTCAGGCAGACACTCTATATCACCCTATGCTAATGGCAGCTGATCATGAAATTTAAGTGTGCTTCACCTTCCTTTTCCCCCCAAGATTGTGCCTTAATAAAAAACTATCAATAAATGCTACAGCACAAGGGATGGGAAGGAAGAAATACGAAGTCAGTTAAACGGTAACTTTGAAGAAGTTCAGTTTACAGTTCTGTCAAAAACTGAGTAATAAATATTGATCTTATTCAAATGAAATTTCTATCTCTCAGACATGTTTTGACCTAATCTTCCAACACTGCTATAGCAACACTGCAAACAACTTGTTCTCTTTCGTCAGTCCAGTAGGGATATTTTTCTTTATAGTGGAAAGCTATTAAATACTTATGATTGCCTGCGAAGCATCAATTCTATATTTAAAAGATTTAGAAATTAATTTCTATACTCAAGCAAATCCTTTCCATTAATAAATATTCTTATATTTTAAGGAGTTCATGCCTTTTCAAACTAAGCTAAAAAGAATATAAGCTATTCTAGTTTCAAAGGCACAGATGAATGCCTTTAAATACCTCAACAGGATAGATAGCTACAGGGATAATGTATAGATGGATGGATGGATTAATGGATATTAACCTTGTTCTAATCAGTTTGAGAATTTTAATTTCCATTACCACCAGCAGAATCCAAATGTGTGATTAACTGCAGAAATGATGACAGCTACCATACTTTCTATCGCTACACCCTTTATGAATATTCATGAAAGAATAATGACTGCAAATAGATTGTCAACGGACTAGACAGACAGTCTAACATTCTCCATCATCATCATAAACGACACTTTCATAGCATCTCCCATCCAATGTCTGTGATGGCTCTTCCTCCTCAAACGGAAAGAAAACATTGGAATACTCTCCCATTACTACAGGGAAAAGACCAACAGAGGAAGGATGGTCTCTGAGCAGAAAGGATCGGTCTTGTAGTTAAGCACTGAACTGGGATATCTGGGATCAATGCTTAGCTCTGGCAGAGGCTCCTTGCATGACCTTGGGAAAATCACTCTCTCAGTTCCACACACTATGGGTGCTAAAAGACTCATTTTCGTTTTCCTGGCTTCAGTCGCCTAAAAGAGGGGACACCTAACAAAAGCTAAACATCCTATCACATGACACCAGTGGATGCTGTTACGGTAAGGAAGAGAAACTGAATACACAGAGTTTGTTGATAGAGGACACAATCACTTTAGTTGTTGGTCTGCATTCAAGATTCTTTCATTTTAAAGAAACATGGAATGTAGATATTTCAAACACGTCAGTGTTTGTATCTATCCTGACACACAAATCCCCACCCCCATTAACATTAATGGGAATTAACATGATTAAAGAGAAGAACATAATCTCTCCTTCTTCAAAATCCACTTCAACCAGGACACCTACAAGGAAAACAGCCTTTGTCCATCTCTTGTCATCTTAGACAGAAAGAACTTTGGGGCAGGGATTGTGTCTTCTAAGCAGCGGTGAGCACAATGTGGGCACTACTGTGTCACACAGCCCTGATAACACTCTTCCAGCTGGACACTCACCAGGCTGCTGTGTTCGGGTCCCACCTCACTAGACCCATGTGCTCTCATACTTCCTTTGGTCGGAATAGGCTGCAGCACTGTCTTTTCTTGGTCTCCCCGGCATGTTTCCTGGGCACAGGCTCTATTTGTTACCTTTTCACCAAAATGGGACCAAACAACCCAGCTGCCCTAGGCCTCAGGACCAGTGCTGACTCCCCACTAGCTTAAGCACGGCCTTTGCCAGACTTCCTGCCTTGTGGGAGTTCAGCTCTCCAGGGATATGTACTAGTGAAACACACAGAAACTCAAGCTTGGGAAAGGTTCCCTCCAAATCAGTCACTCTTTACTTCAGCTTGCACAAGAAATATACAGATCTAGACAAAATAATAAAGGCCTACATCCAGTTCTCTGCCTCAGTTTCCTCACCAGTGGTGGTGCTAATAGGGTGCAAGGGCAGGAGGGAGTGGTGCCTTTTCAAACACATTATGCACAGAGGCTGCCTTAGGCATAAGCAAGCTAGGCAGCTGCCTAGGGCAGCAGATTCACAGCAAGATGGGGTGTGACCTGCCCCACACTAGCTTTCAAGGGTATTGACTAACTGTCCATGTGCACCCTGACATGCATTAACATTTCCTTAATCTAGTCCTCTTTGAAATGCAACCAGATCAAAGTGCACTAACAAACTCTTAATGCACATCAGCTGGGTGCACACAGTGTGTACATTAACACATGTGCAGAGGCCTTAGACTGGACCATGTGGCTGGAGGTCCTGGCCTAACAGGAGCAGCCTGGGGGGGAACCCACAGACCAGACCAGACCAGCCCTGTCCCTGGCAGCCTCTTCCTGAATGAGCCCAAGCCCTCCCCCCCATTTATTGTGTGGAGAATGAACTTAAGGTGTCATTTAGAATTAGAAATATTCTGAACTGTTTTTTGTTTTTTAAAAATAATCCTTTGAAAGAAGCTACACAATTTTAGCAGTCAGGCTTTACAGCTTATCTGGAAGCTTCCATCCATAGCAGCGGTCATATTAATCTTTTATGATATCATTAAAGAAATTAAATTAATGTTGTAGTTTCACATTAAACTAGGCACTAATGGATACATACATAGGTAGTAACTTTTAAAGGTATTTTAAATTTTTAAATGAAAACATGATGATATTATTCTTCCCTTCACAGCCTGCTGTCATTGGCACATGTTGAGGAAAACTCACCTCTGCTTTTTATAATCTTCTCCACTGATGAGAAATGCAAAGCCTTAGGTATGGCTGCTATATCCCTTTCAAAAACCAAAAGTTCTCTAAGAAACAACCTTCTCGGATTACAGTGGATT
Source organism: Caretta caretta (assembly GCF_965140235.1). Classification (NCBI taxonomy): domain Eukaryota; kingdom Metazoa; phylum Chordata; order Testudines; family Cheloniidae; genus Caretta; species Caretta caretta. The sequence goes on along the minus strand of NC_134220.1, from coordinate 20,895,568 downwards.
AAGTTGCACTGTATGTAACAGAGCAATATGATTGCTCAGAGCTCCAGTCTGAAACTGGAGAAAAGCCTGTTGAGAGTCTTTTGGTTAAGTTTAGAGGCGAGAGCAACAAGGGTGATGTCGTGGTGGGCGTCTGCTATAGACCACCAGACCAGGAGGATGAAGTAGACGAGGCTTTCTTCGGACAACTATTAGAAGTTTCCAGATCACAGATCCTGGTTCTCATGGGGGACTTCAATCACCCTGACATCTGCTGGGAGAGCAATACAGCAGTGGACAGACAATCCAGGAAGTTTTTGAGGCTGTTGGGGACAACTTTCTGGTGCAAGTGCTGGAGGAACCAACTAGGGGCCGTGCTCCTCTTGACCTGCTGCTCACAAACAGGGAAGAATTGGTAGGGGAAGTAGAAGTGGGTGGCAACCTGGGCAGCAGTGACCATGAGATGGTTGAGTTCAGGATCCTGACAAAAGGAAGAAAGGAAAGCAGCAGAATATGGATATGGACCCTGGACTTCAGAAAAGCAGACTTTGACTCCATCAGGGAACTGATGGGCAGGATCTTCTGGGAGACTAATATAATGGGAAAGGAGTCCACAACAGCTGGCTGTATTTTAAAGAAGACTTATTAAGGGCACAGGAACAAACCATCCCCATGTGCAGAAAGAATACCAAATATGGCAGGCGACCAGCTTGGCTTAACAAAGAAATCTTCGGTGAGCTTAAACACAAAAAGGAAGCTTATAAGAAGTGGAAACTTAGACAGATGACTAGGGGGGAGTATAAAGATATTGCTTGAGCATGCAGGGATGTAACCAGGAATGCCAAAGCACAACTGGAGTTGCAGCTAGCAAGGGATGTGAAGGGAACAAGAAGGGTTTCTAAAGGTATGTTAGCAACAAGAAGAAGGTCAAGGAAAGTGTGGGAGCCTTACTGGATGAGGGGGGCAACCTAGTGACAGATGATGTGGAAAAGTTGAAGTACTCAATGCTTTTTTTGCCTCGGTCTTCACAGACAAGGTCAGCTCCCAGACTTTCTGCACTGGGCAGCACAGTATGGGGAGGAAGTGAGCAGCCCTCAGTGGTGAAAGCACAGGCCAAGGACTATTTAGAAAATCTGGACATGCATAAGTCCACGGGTCCAGATCTAATGCATCTGAGGGTGCTGAGGGAGTTGGCTGATGTGATTGCAGAGACATTGGCCATTATCTTTGAAAATTTGTGGTGATCGGGGGAGGTCCCAGAGATTGGAAAAAGGCAAATATAGTGCCCATCTTTAAAAAAGGGAAGAAGGAGATTTCAGGGAACTATAGACCAGTCAGCCTCACCTCAGTCCCTGGAAAAATCATGGAGCAAGTCCTCAAGGAATCCATTTTGAAACACTGGGAGGAGAGGAAGGTGATCAGGAACAGTCACCATGGATTCATCAAGGGCAAGATATTCCTGACCAACCTGATTGCCTTCTATGATGAGATAACTGGCTCTGTGGATATGGGGAAAGCGGTGGACACAATATATCTTGATTTTAGCAAAGCTTTTGATACGGTCTCCCACAGTATTCTTGACAGCAAGTTAAAAAAGTATGGATTGGATGAATGGACTATAAGGTGGATAGAAAGCTGGATAGATTGTTGGGCTCAATGGGTAGTGATCAATGACTTAATGTCTAGTTGGCAGCCAGTATCAAGCGGAGTGCCCCAGGGGTCTGTCCTGGGGCTGGTTTTGTTCAACGTCTTCATTAATGATCTGAATGATGGGATGGACTGCACCCTCAGCAAGTTTGCGGATGACAGTAAGCTAGGGGGAGAGGTAGATATGCTGAAGGGTAGGGATAGGGTCCAGGGTGCCCTAGACAAATTGGAGGATTGAGCTAAAAGAAATGTGATGAGGTTCAACAAGGACAAGTGCAGAGTCCTGCACTTAGGACGGAAGAATCCCATGCACTGCTACAGGCCGGAGACCAACTGGCTAAACAGCACTTCTGCAGAACAGGACTTGGGGATTACAGTGGACGAGAAGCTGGATATGCGTCAACTGTGTGCCCTTTTTGCCAAGAAGGCTAATGGCATATTGGGCTGCATTAGTAGGAGCGTTGCTAGCAGATCAAGGGAAGTGATTATTCCCCTCTATTCGGCACTGGTGACGCCACATCTGGAGTATTGCATCCAGTTTTGCACTCCCCACTATAGAAAGGATGTGGAAAAATTGGAGACAGTCCAGTGGAAGGCAAAGAAAATGTTTAGGGGGCTGGGGCACATGACTTATGAGGAAAGGCTGAGGGAACTGGGCTTATTTAGTCTACACAAGAGAAGAGTGAGGGGGGATTTAATAGCAGCCTTCAACTAACTGAAGAGGGCTTCCAAAGAGGATGCAGCTCGGCTGTTCTCTGTGGTGTCAGATTGTCAGAACAAGGAGCAATGGTCTCAAGTTGCAATGGGGGAGGTCTATGTTGGATATTAAGAAAAATTATTTCACTAGGAAGGGTGGTGAAACACTGGAATGGGTTACCTAGGGAGGTGGTGGAATCTCCCTCAGAGATTTTTAGGGCCCAGCTTTACAAAGCCTTGGCTGGGATGATTTAGTTGGGGTGGTCTTGCTTTGAGCAGGGAGTTGGACTAGATGACCTCCTGAGGTCTCTTCCAACCCTAATCTTCTATGATTCTATGAAATGCACAAGGGGCTCTGATCTGCACTGTTAATGATCAAATAAAGTTTGTTTGTTTTTTTGGTCCTGATCTTGTAAACACTTATTGACACAAGTAATTTTAAGCACATGAAGAGGCCCATTCACATTACTCATTTGTGTAAAATTTCTCACCTTCTTGAAGAGCTTTAATACTTCATTATGCTGTTTTTATCTTTGTCTCAACCTCACATTGCAATGGTAGTTTTTGACCTGTTGCTCTGAGGGTAAGCAATGAGCTGTCCCTAAGGACAAATCTTGCACCGCCTTTATCCCCTACATTTTAACAAGTACAGATAGCTCTGGAGACAATGGAACAGGGGCAGTTCCATTGTATGTGGCTAGGGGGCAAGATGTTTGCACTCTACTGGCAGGTTCATATACTACATACCCTAAACTGTGAAGTCCAGTTATGCGTGGCCTCCCTTCTGCAGTGCTACAAAAGAAAGCTTAGGGGTGGGGCAGCCATTTTCCCCCCTGAAGAGGGAACACAGCAGTCATTAGGGACTACTGCAGCTCTGGTACAGCTTGTGGGGAGGATTCTTCACCTTCTGATGCCTGTGAGTTGGGTCCATCTACTTGGGGTTTGGTGCAGGATTTGCCTCTTAATGCTTGTACCACAACTCATATGAGCAGACGTATGCAGTGTTGTTGTAGCCATGTTGATCCCAAGATATTAGACACAAGGTGGGTGAGGTAATATACTTTATTAGACCAATGTCTGATGGTGGGAAACAAGCTTTCAAGCTTACACAGAGCTCTTCTTCAGGTCTGGGAAACGTATTCAAAGTGCCACAGTTAAATACAAGGGTGGAACAGATTGTTTAGCATAAGTAGTTAACACATATTTCAAAGTTACCCATAATGATTATTCCTATCCATCAGGCTAAAAGTTTTACTCTTCATGGACTAAAATCTGTAACCCTATTTCAAAACTGAGTCTGAAATCCACCCAGGAGACTTCATTTGCCCGTGCGAAAAGCCGTTGACTTAAATGGGAATTGACATGGGTGTAAGAGTCTCCCAATCTCTATCAGACATAAGATTGGGTCCTTATAGTACATTATAACCCATGCATTGCAGCATCTGAGCAATAAATGTCACCACGCTGCCTTTGATTTTTCAGTCATGTTCCTTAAGCCAACTCATTGATTCAAGCATTGAGAATCCTTATTCAAATCTGTAAATTCACCCTTCTATCGAGAGAATCTTTAGCTCTTGTAGTACTATGTGTAGGGCATAATTCCTCTTGAATAGTCTTTTCCCATTAGGCAGTCATTGATTTTTCTCCCCAGTATCTAATGAAACTTGAAATTAACATGACATTTCTGTTTATTTGCTTGTTGGTATTACAACAGCAACATTGCGGCTCTTAAAATAATTTGTGTTTTTTAAATTAACTTACACTCGTTTTGCAGCAGCTGAATGAAAAGCACTGTAGGTTCAACCTAAACAATGAAGGTTACTTGTATGAGTTTTATTTTCCTTTTTAATAAAAATTCTCGGTCACAAAAAGAGAGGATTTTTTTAAAAGGTCACACTTAGGTTCAAAATTATGTGTGATTTTTTAAAAGCATGAACAGGGATACATTTATATCTAAAAGCTTCCTGGAATACAGATAAAAGGTGAGATCCTCCCCTGTGAAAGTCAGCATGACTCCACCGACATTAATAAAGCTGGGCTGATTTATACCAGCTGAAGACGTGGCACTGAATGCCGGACAGTACCTGAAATATGATACATTTCCTTTTGTTTTTTAAAAAAATCCTTTCTATGTTTATAATCCTTTGAAAGTTACTATAAAGTGTTTACTTGCCAAGAAGATATGATATTTTCCAGGCAAAGTTAATCACATTTATTGCCTTTAGTTTTGAGATGATGACATTACACTGCTGAAAATAGTGTGGATGGGGGAGGCGCTGCTTGGGTATGTAGGGCCAAGTAGGGTATGTACTTTAAGGGTGCAGGCCTGTCTGTATTCTACTCGCGCAAGCAGTGCCTCACTGCCTACACTGCTATTTATACTCATGCTAGTGGGGCACGTAGTGTATGTAAGAAGTATACAGCGTACACATACCCTCTGAGACACACTTCCCTCCCTGCTTCCTCTTTGCTCAGGGATTTAGTCATTTGCTGCTGGCCTATGTGGCTAGCAAGGTGTGTTAAGGACATTATGCAAACCCATAAATATCACTTTGTAGCTGCAATTAATTGTTATGCATGCTAGACAATATGTTGAGTAGGAACAGCAAGTTGAAGCAATGGACTCCATATATAAGCCTTGGAAGGGTCAGGTAGAAATGTTGTTGAGGCAAATAGCACAGATCTGATCCCTCACTGCCATGTGGATGCACAAACAACACATAGCCAAGAGCCATAATGTACACTGGCTAAATGTACATGCATCGTGTAACACAATGTCAGGGCTGTTCATCTGAATTACTATTTAGGTTTGCTTTGTTTGCAAGATTAAGGTGGAGATTTGTGATCTGAATTGTGGCAGCTGTAACCAATTCAAATATAGCTAGAATAAAAATATATATATATTTTAAAAATTGGGTTCTGTTCTTTTTGGATTAGGTGATACTGCTGATGGTTGCTGTTAGTGCCAATTTATCGGCTGCAGGGGTCTGTGACAAATCTGGTTTGGCCAAATTAATTTAGTCAATTGCTTTAGAAACCTGCTTGTTTTCAGATAAACAAGTTTTTTTCCATCTCCCTCTGACTTTCTATCAGCATTTCTAGGAATTCTAAGAAATTTATGTCAAGCCAATTTCTTTCATTCTCTCCTGAAAAAACTGCCCCTTGCTTGAAGAGCAGCTTGCAGAAAAAGTATTTGATCTTTGTCTGTGACATAGTTAAGGATTTTTTTTTGCACTCTTCAGTTATCAATTCCCCTGGGGCATATAATGTTCCTTCTGCATCTCTCCTCTTTCTGATATTTTTAAAACACTGAGCCAAATTCAATCTGTAGTATAACAGCACTGAAATCTACACCAGTGATGAATTTGGCCCACTGTTTCTTGTTTAACAAGTAACTGCTGATCCTTGAACAGACCACTGATACTTCCAAGAATTCAAACTAGATTTTCATGTCCCCTGAAAGTATAAAGGTTGATCTCATTATCCCCCTAGAAAAGATGGAAGATATCCTGGGGTCTATTAATTTGAAGAATTAAAAGAAGAGTCATTTAAAGCTAGATCTGTTATTTTATTATGAACCTAAATTGCCTGGAACACACCTCCCTTCAGATTTTGTTGCTAACCTGAAACTCATCATGGGTGCATTAACAGTTTCACAGCAGTCCTTGCACCTTTCAAGTGGAAAAGTTGTAGTTTTGAGAGTCTAATTAATGCTTTAGTGTTGTGGTCAATTATTTTGAACAAGCTTCACCTTGAGATTTTGATTCCACTTAAAGCTGAAACTCAAAGTGAAATTGGGAGATGCCAGTCCCCACAAATGAAGACAAAATACATTATTTCCATGAACCCCTGAAATCACAGCAGCTGCACTATATGCATGTCTTTTATATTGAACTACATAAAGCACTAGAAATGATAGAATTCAGAGCCAGGGATTAGACAATTTAGAGATGGGAACTTTCCTGATTTACTCTCCCCCCTGAAAATCAAATGCACAAAATCATAAATGCACAAAAATCAAATGTACAACTACAATATAATTGTACAACTACAATAACTGGCTGGATGGTAGTACTGCTGAAAAGGATCTGGGAATTATAGTGGATCACAAATTCAATATGAGCCAACAATGTGATGTAGTTGTGAAAAAGGCTAATATAATTCTGGGGTGTGTTCATGGGAATGTTGTATGTAAGACATGGGAAGTATTTGTCCTGCTCTACTTCACACTGGTGAGGCGTTTGCTGGAGTACTGTGTCCACTTCTGGACACCACACTTTAGGAAAGATGTGGACAAATCGAGACAGTCCAGAGGAGAGCGACAAAAATGATAAAAGGTTTAAAAACCCTTACATAGGAGGAAATGTTAAAAAACCTTGGCCTGTTTAGTCTTGAGAAGAGAGGACTAAGACCTGACAATAGTCTTCCAATATATTAAGGCCTGTTATAAAGAGGACGGTGATCCATTGTTCTCCATATCCACCGAAGGTAGGACAAGAAGTAATGGGCTTAATCTGCAGCAAGGGAGATTTAGGTTAGAGACTAGGAAAAACTTCCTAACTATACGAATAGTTACACTCTGGAACAGGCTTCTAAGGGAGACTGTGGAGCCCCCATCACTGGAGGTTTTTAAGAACAGGTTGGACAAACACCTGTTAGGGATGATCCTGCCTCCGCACCTAGGACTGGACTTGATGACTTTAGAGATCCCTTCCAGCTCTACATTTCTGTCATTCTGTGATTTTAATTAATTTTAATTGAAAGTGCAGACACCAAAGATGTAGCATGTATAGGATATTAGAGGTGGTTTAATATGTTACTTAATTAATTGTTCTCCTTAATTTATTCAGTGAGCAAAATTTTCTGGCATTTGAAGAGCTCTATGAAACATCCAAGTCAATGTAGCTGGAGGTCAGTTAGAGAGGAAGTACAGTATAGTGAATAGGACACTGAACTAAGAATCAGGAGACCTAGGTTATATATAAATTTGTTAGTCTCTAAGGTGCCACAAGTATTCCTTTTCTTTCTAGGTTATATGGGCTCTGCTACTTGCCCACATCTTATCTATTTATATTATATCTTTGCCTCATCTGTTTAGACTGTTTGGACTGTCTCTCATTATGTGTTTGTATGGTGCTTAGCACAATTGGGCCCCACTTTTGTTGGGTCCTCTACGCGCTACTGTAATACCCAGATCACTGGCTGAGCTAGTAGAGAAGAAAAGCCCAAGCAAATATATTCTCTCTCTCTCTCTCTCACAAACACACACCCTCACTTGCAATCCATCATTAATTTGCTGTTTCAGTTTTTCATCTCCATCCCTATCTTGTTGCTTTTGCAAAAGGCTGGGGCTCACTTAATTAGGCCTGCAATTGCTTGGATGTTTGTGTTTAGAGGGAAGAGGAGCTTCAATTTATATAAATCAAACTATACAAAGATCAGGACAATTGAATACCCTGGTGTGAAGTATTCAGACAATCACTACAAATATCAATTAAGCTGGATGTTAAAATTTAGCATCGCAGACACACAGCCTTTTGTTTTCAAGCCATCAGCAAGACAACTCAACAGCAAGGGAGTTAATGATAAATGAAATTTGTTCTTTCGGGGCTATGGAATAAATGTTAACTCAGAGAGCGTTTCAATTTCACCTCTAATGAGGAACCCTGTTTTCCTCCCTACCACTTTGGAAGGGGGAAAGTGCTGGCATTTCTGCTCTTTCCCAATACCCTGTCTCAGAGCTCATTCTTTTGTATCAGTCCCTGGCTACTGGGCATCTTACACATTTTAAGCTTCACCACCACCAGAGCTGCAGGAAGGGAAAAAGAACATTCTGTCCCACTCCCTCCAGAAGATCTTGGGTGTTGCAAATGGAGCAGGTCACCAGTATCCTGCTCTTCTCTCAGACACTTGGCAGCTGCAAGTGGGAGCGGAGGGATGGCGGTACCCAGTACATCCTTAGCACCATTTTGCAGCTCCCCTGGTGGGTATAGCCCTGTAGTTTTAAAAGTGCTCACCGTCGAGGGCTGCAGAAGTTTATAGTCTACGCATGTGTGGGTTTTGAGTGTGAACTTGAATTATTTCCCTTTCTAAAGGGCTTTTTCTTTAAGTAAGTCCCAAATCCTGACAACTGCAGTACATAAAAGCTTGTTCAAAGGAGATATGGCTACTGACAAGTCAGAGTAGGTAAGTATTGATCTACATAATGAATCATGGAGAGATTCGGTTGTAACTCTGCAACAGATATAGGAGATAGCAGCTCTTTTAATAGCCTTAACATTTTTAAATCAAGACCCTGGCCATGTTCAATTACATGGAGTCCTGAGCTCTCTGGATCTTTCTTATCTCGTAAACATCTTTGTTGAGCTTGTGACCCAATGTTGAGCCATGTTGCCATTTGAGGGAACCTTTGGGCTACTCCCTCACACTCCCTTTAAGCTAATTAGCATTGAACTGGAGGTTTCTCCAGTACCCACCAGTATGTTAGATGAAGATCCTAAAGATAAAATTGTGGACAGATTTTATTCAGTACTGTGCACTAAATGGTTACAGTATTGCTAGGAGCAGTAATCATACCAGTGCTCTCAAAGGTAGGCATTCTTAATGGTTGTGCATTAAGATGAAATAAAAATGATTCAGCTGATAGGCAATGCTTTGCCCTACATTTACATCTCAGTGCATCTGGTAGGAGGAGGGAATTTAGATGATTTCAGCTTCACTAATTTCTGTGACCCAATGATTCCTGTGAACCTAGAATGAGTTAATTATCCTTCCAATGATATCATTCAATCTCGGAGATGGAACATTACTATCCTAACCTTTCTCTCTCTCACAAGGATGTTGAAACAACATGAACTAGTCATTCAAAAACAAAGGGGTATCAAAGAGCTCTGGTTGAAACAGCAGAGTGTCAGTCTGAGAAAAATATACTTCAGGTAAACTGAGGTTTGCTGATTCATTCAGCACCTAAAGGGAGACTAACCACTCCAGTGTTTTAGACTTGGCCCATCATCTGAGCTGTACGTGGCACTTGGTGTTTGTCACACTTGCAATATGAGGGTCATATGATCTGCTGGCATAGCACCATTGATTGACATGGAGTTACACCAACTGTAGATTTGGTCCACACAGGGACACTTTTGATTAGTACCGAATTAAGGGATCTACAGAGTTGATGGCCTAACAGAATTGAGCCTTCTAATAAAGGCAGAGCACATTTGTACACAGTGCATTTAGGAATACTTTGGGTGAGCTAGTTGAAAAAAGAGCTGGCATAATGAGGCTGGTCTCATGTACTGAGGAGAAGGATGGTTCAGTGGCTAGCGTGTTAGCCTGGGACTTTGGAGACCTTGGTTCAGCTTTCTGTTCTGCCACAGACTGCTTGTGTGACCTTGGACAAATCACCATGTTCTTTCTGTGCCTCCGTTCCCCATCTGTGAAATGCGGATAATAGCATTGCCCTACTTCACAAGGATACTGGGAGGATAAATACAAGACTGAAATGCTTAGGTACTACTGTAATAGGAGCCATATAGGAAGCAGGTTCAGTTCTCCTGGCACCCCCAAAACTACCTCTATTAATAATAGGGTTGTTTACAAGCTAGAACTCTCACATCTAAAATTCCACCTACCAATTTCAACTTGTTTTTCAGATACCATGGTGTACCTCTCATCTTTTGTTGCAGCCATAGCATTCCAGGTACTAATAGGTATGAGGGTATCTCCTAAGTTTATACCTATGGCAGAACATTAATGTATTTTGTCTTTGACAGCTTTCCAATTTTCTAATAGAAAAGCTGAATTGATCTTTGCAAAGTATGGTGGGATACTTGACATGGGTGAACAGAATTGTGGGACTGGCATAATACTTTCAGTTAACAACTTCACAACTGTGTGTGTGCGTATATATAATGTATAATAATTAGGGTTGCGCGTCTGTCATGCAGGTCACGGAAGTAACGGATTCTGTGACTTTCCATGACCTCCCTGACTTCTGCAGCAGCCAGTGTGGCTGATTCAGGGGCTGCCCCTCGGGCAGTCCCGGGCCAGCAGCAGCAGCAGTTTGGGTGTGTGGGAGGGGGATCAGGGCTGGGGCAGGGTGTTGGGATGCAGGGCGGCGTTTACCTTGTGGGTTGAGGGGGCTCCCACTGGCATGTCCCTACAGCTCTTAGGCAGAGGGGTCAGGGTCTCAGTGCACTGCTCTTGCTCACAGGCGCCGCCCCTGCAGCTCCCATTAGCTGCAGTTCCCAGCCAATGGAAGCTGCAGAGCTGGCGCTTGTGGGGGGAGCAGTGCGTGGAGCCCCCATGGCCACGCCTCCCACTTGGAGCTGCAGGGACATGCCGGTGGGAACCGGGTACGGAGCCAGCCCTCCCACACCAGCACCAGCATTGGTCCCGAGCCACGAGTCATGGCCAGCCTCCCCCCACACCAGCAGGTGTCCTGGGCCGCCAGCCACCCCTCCCCCCACCAGCAGGGGTCCCGGGCTGTGCGCCGCCGCTCACCTCTGCCCCAGCACCAGCAGGGGTCCTGGGTCAACACCCCCCCCCAGTACCTACGGCGCTCCCAGAGCGCCCCCCCAGAGCACCCGCAGCCCGCCCCCCTGGCCAAAGTTTTAGTTAGGGGTATATAGTAAAAGTCATGGATAGGTAATGGGCCGTGAATTTTTGTTTACTGCCCGTGACCTGTCCATGACTTTTACTAAAAATACTCTTGACTAAAACATAGCCTTAATAATAATATATATCATGCATAAGATAGGAGAAGGGATGTATTACCACCCACATTTTGCAGATGGGAAACTGTAGCGCAGAGTTTAGGTGACTTGACTAAGATCACAGAAGGAGCCTGTGGCAGAACTGGGAATTATATCCAGATCTCCTGAATTTCAGCCCAGTGCCTTAAACACAAGACCTCCTCCCTCTCCAATGGGAGGATAAGTAGAAAATTTTAACAAAAGAGTAGATGCAGCCCATAATTACCTCAGTTTAAATGATACACACCACCCATGAGTCATAGACCACCATATGGTAATGAGTTTAGGTTCCTACAGATCTAGCTTGTATTTGAAAAGATGATGTAGAGGTGAAAGATGACAATTTTATTTTTTTGAGGACAGCATTATATTTCTGAGAAAGAAACTGATATTTTTCATACTAGGGCTGAAGCTGGCCAAATACATTCTCTCTAAAATATTATTCTGCTCTAGACAGGGACTTGTGCCAGGTGAAACTATCTAATTGCATCACAATTTCCCATTCTATGGGAAAGAAATACTGTAACTTCTATTTATTGCCTGTGTCTCAAAGCACTTGTTATTTTATCATATTTGATAGCTGCATATTGTGTTGCTGTCACTTCTAACAGAGCATGCATAAATATTCCAATGTTGATTACTTAAAACAAACTGCTAATAGCTTTAATCATCAAATAATGTGCTATTACGTATAATTCTGTATTGTGGTCTCTGCTTCTTACTGGAATCTGTAAGAAAATTAACAGATTTAGAATAAGATATTGCATGGAGTCACACCACAAATTAGGATTGGGTATCACTGATGAAATGGGAAATGTAGTCAATAATTCCTATTTTAGGCACTGAAATACATCTATGAAAATACAGTATACATCCATCAGACTGCCGTTTTCAGAGAATAGTTATCTCACTAATTTTTACTTTTATAAAACAACAAACAGCCAGATCAAGCTCCCCCAATCCCATTTCTGCCAAAGCACTGTGATTCTTATTTTTACCACCACTACCCAGTTACAGTCCAGCCCGCAACCCAACCCAACCCCCCAACACTCTCCGTCAGCCCTAACAATTGCTCTGCCAGTCCAGTGTCTGATCTGCAGCACTCTTGCTAGGCTACCTTCCTTGTGCCAAACTATATGGTGATTCTGTGAAGTGCACATATTTGGGATATGTGTGAACTAGGATTTCAATGGCTAGATCGCTACTTGATCTGTGATACAATCAGAATTTCTGTCCCAGGGAAAAATTTGCTTTTCCAAAAAGTAATGAAAGCAAAATTTTCCACAGAACAGAATTTTTTGAACAATTCCATTTTGGAAGAATTGAAACAGGTTTTTTTTTTTTTTTTTTTTTTTGTAAATTTCCTGACCAGCAACCTCGGGAACTAGACTGCAAGGAGAGACTGGGATATCAGGGGAACAAGCTGGCAGGAACTGGTCAGTCTGTCTACCTGCCTGGTCTTAATCAAAAATTTTGATGGAAAGAACACTTTTACACAGAATATTTTGATTCCTTCACTACAGCATTTTCTGACTTGCTCCCTTGCTATTATGCCTGTCATATAGCAACATCTGGAGCCTGTCCTACTTTTATTTCTTCTGTGTTTTTCTTGGACGTATTTTCACAGTGGTATACGAAACTGCTTCTGGGTCTAATTGACCTCTTCCTTGCACTGGGGTAAACCAGAAATAGCTCCCTTTCAGATAAAGTGAGAGGATGGCCAAGCCCTCTGTCTTTGTGTCTTATTCTGTATGCTGTATGTCTCACTTTTAGCCTTTTCTAGTTGTTCTCTTGCAATTGTGATTTGGCATGTTGAAGACAGCCCGCTAATTGCCCATTATGAGAACAAACATGTTTTTAGTGATGGGTTATGTTTATTTTGGGTGCACATTCAGAACATCCAAAAGGTATAATATGGTTTTAATCTATACATCTTAACTCAGTGAAGGCAGATAGCTTATGTAGTGCATTTCCATTTATATTATCTATCCCACTTTGTTTGTGCACAAGCATTCAGAAAAATCCAGTGAGAAAAGACCACATATAAATACATTCAATACAAACAGCTCCAGCAACAAAAGCTATTGTTTTATAAATATATTGTACAAAAAGCATGATGTATATACAATGTTAGATGTAGCAAGAATCATAGGTGATGAGTTGCATAGGACTTCATGTGCCAGCTAGTCATTTCACCTGAAGGAACACTTTTGCTGTAGGTGTCCAACCCCTCCCCCCCCCCCTCCCCCCCGCGCAACCCCAAATATAGAGTCTTTCACCATGGCATCTGAGCACTCTAGGCCCATTGAAGTGAATGGAAATATTCCCAAGAGCTTTGGATCAGACCCTATATGAAACTGACATAACAAACAGGAAACACTTCAGATGGCATAATAATATATAGGGTAATGTCTAAAAATGCTATATAAAGACATGCATGAAGGTAGAAGTAGTTGAAATGGTTAATGTTGTTCAAAGATTTTAAGGTCAATAAAAAGTTAGTGATGTTTTCTCAAGTAAAGCAAAGGTGTGCACATTTACAGAGAGGGTAATAGGTGGATTTATCTGTGAGTACCACCAGCATGTCAAGTTGCAGTTTTCTTTCAGACAGCACTTCCTTAGTGCTGGTATCTCTGTGAATAATAATTTACACCAGTCCAAAGTGAGTACATTACCATTCTGATTTCTAAAACCCAAGGAGCAAAAATTCAAGTTCTGTTCAAAGTCCAATAAATCCAAAGTCTAATAAAGAGAACATAATGGATTTGTTTTTTTTTTCAGACTGACAGAAACCCCAAACTAAAGCAACTTTTGAGTTATGAAAGAAATGTTGGGTCAGACCCTCAACTGGTGTAAGTTGACCATTTTTAATGCAGCGAGGCCAATTTTCACCAGCCCGGGATATGGCCCATTGAGTTTTTTAGGAAAATGCTAAAGCTTAGGAGTATGACACTACTAGCTTTCTGGAGACTCCCAAACTGTGGGCTTTTTCATGAGGAGCCACTTCTTCTTGCTCACAATGTGCCTGTGTTTTAACATACACTAAAATTTGCTTCAAAAATTAGAGTCATTATTATTAGCCAATACTCAAAACAGAGTTTGACAAAATAGTTTTTTACCCAATTTAAATTATGCAATTCAGTTTAAACTAATTGTAGTTTAGTAGGTTAGTTTTCTAGAAATAAAAATGTGAACATATCTGTCTCCATTTGCAATCATTCTGACAATTGGATTAATTACCTCATGTCATTCTATTACACATAAATGGTTTTGTATGTCTTTCTTTAGGGAGTTGCGTCATCATTTTGTCTTATTAGTCTTGACATTTCAGTCACTGTATTACAGTATGCTCCAAAGAAAGAATAAATAACTTTTCCTTGTCTCCTTGACAGGAGAGCACTTAGTGACTGATGAGATTAGTTGGTGTCTTTAAAAACTGCAGGGAAAAAAAGCTCCTCAGTGAGGAAGGTCTGAAGTATCTGGTCATGATTTCTGTATCACATGAAAACTAAGTGTGATCTACAAATCTTGACAGTGAGGAACTCAGTCCAATCTACTTGGTATGTTGCCAGCAGAAACAAACATATCTGTCTCAGAGGCTGTGATGGCTGCTTACCAAGCCAATGGAAGGCAAGTTGCAGCTACTTTGCACTTACTCAGGCTCCTTCTCAAATGGACTTTCTTGCAGAGACCTCTGCCAAGCTTTCACTGGCAGGGATCTGGGTTCAGTCTCACTCAGTAATCATGACCTGTGATTTGTGGTCTAATAATTCAAAGGTTGCATTTCACCTATCCAGGAACCTGTACAACTCCTAATTAAGAGTGGGATGCTATTCTCAAATGAAGAGGGTCTGCTGGCTGGTGATCAAAAGTATCATCACAGAAGTCACTAGGAAGCAATAACACATAAATGAGGCTTCTCTGTTCTATTATAGCTTTCCAGTTTTCTCAGTGTTTTCACTTCCACAAGGCATCCACACTAAGGATCAGTGAATGCACATTAATGATGATAATGGATTATTATAGCTAGGCTTGGTAGAATTTGATTTTTATTCTTTTATCATTCTTATGGATAATATCCATGTTTATTTTAAGCATTCTTTATTTTTATCAATTTAAATTTTCACAGTTGCATGAAATTATTCAGGGGTTAGGCAATAATTATTTAATGACAGTAGATGTTGAGATTCAAAATGTTAACATTATCTGTTAAAATATACAAATTAAATATCCCTAAATCAAACTCTGAGTTCTCAACAGCATTTTTCTTACTTTGTCTCACTGTACATCTTGATTATTACTGATAGAAATATTTTTTCATTGGTTTGTGTGTGTATGGTAAAATGGACCTATATTGACATTAACTGATTAAAATGGAATCCTTCCAAGCCTACTTATAGTATACATATTTCTGAATTGCCCAAATCACATTGCCAAAGGCTCAGCCATGTGTGTTAAGAAACACATTGTATAACTACAGGACCCTGGCACCCTTCTCAGACAACACTGCATTAAAGGCATGATCCAACTTCCACAGAAGTTCCATAGTGTTCTTCCATTGTTTTCAAATCTGATTTGGATTGGGCCCTAATTGATTTTTTCACACTGCATTACATGGACCTAAACACAATTTACTGACTGTATAAGTAAGCAGTCATGGAATAAAAAAGAAGGTCCTCTCATGGATCAATAACTGATTAAAAGATGGGAAACAAAGGGTAGAAACAAATGGTCAGTTTTCAGAATGGAGAGAGGTAAATAGCGGTCTCCTCCAGAGATCTGTACTGGGACCAGTGCTGTTCAGTATATTCATAAAAGATCTGGGAAAAAGGGTTAACAATGAGGTGGCAAAGTTTGCAGATGATATAAAATTACTTGATAGTTAAGTCCAAAGCTGACTGCACAGGGACTCAAAGAGATCTCACAAAACTGGGTGACTGGGCAACAAAATGGCAAATGAAATTCAGTGTTGATAAATGCAAAGTAATGTATATTGGAAAACATAATCCCAACTATACATACAAAATGATGGGGTCTAAATTAGTTGTTACCACTCAAGAAAGAGATCTTGCAGTCACATAGTTCTCCAAAAACATCTGTTCAATGTGCAGCAGTGGTCAAAAAAGCTAATGTTAGGAACCATTAGGAAAGGGATAGATACCAAGACAGCAAATACCTTGCCACTATATAAATCCATAGTATGCCCGCACCTTGAATATCACATGCAGTTCTGGTCGCCCCGTCTCAAAATAGACATATTAGAATTGGAAAAGGTATAGAGAAGGGCAACAAAAGTGCTTAGGTGTTTGGAACATCTTCTGTAGGAGGAGAGATTAAAAAGACTGGGACTGTTCAGTTTGGAAAAGAGATGACTAAGACGGGAGATAACAGAGGTCTATAAAATCATGACTGGTGGGGAGACAGTGCATAAGGAAGGGTTATTTATCCCTTCACATAACACAAGAACCAGGGGTCACCCAATGAAATTAATAGGCAGCAGATGTAAAACAAACATAAGGAAATACTTCTTCACACAATGCACAGTCAATCTGTGGAACTCATTACCAGGCGAGGTTTTGAAGGCCACAGGTATAACGGGGTTCAAAAAAGAATTAGATAAGTTCATGGAGGATAGATCCAGCAATGGCTATTTGCAAAGATGGCCAGGGATGCAAACACATGCTCTAGGAGCCCATGAGCCTCTGACTGCCAGAAGCTGGGACTGGACGATAGGGGACAGATCACTTGATATCACTGTTCTGGTATTGGCTGCTGTCAGAAGACAGGATACTGGGCTAGATGGACCATTGGTCTGACCCAATACGGCCGTTCTTATGCTGCTGCAGTTCTAGCTTTCAAACCTCTTGCTTCGTCAATGAAATGCCATGCCATGATTTAGTTATTTCCTTACCAGTTTCATTCCACCGCTGCAAGGCTTCTACACCTTACAAGTTTATTTTTTAAAAACTTCTCGACAGCTATTCAATAATCTAGAAATTCTTCTTCTGGTCCTCACTCTTTAAATATTTCTGGGCAGCAAGTTTTCACTTTAAAAATACTATTTCTGGGTCAGACCCTTAGCTGGTGTAAACTGGCATATCTCCATTAGAGTAAATGGGTCTATGTAGAGATGCACCAGCTGAAGATCTGACCCTCTGTGTCTTTTTTTTTACCCCCTTGATATTAACAGAAAAGGGTGAGGGGGAGAGTTTCAGTTCAAATACATCTAAAAGGTCAGGTCCTTATTCAAAGCTTCTCTGAAATTCCTTTGGCTGGAATCTCATGAGAAGTGTATGTATGAGGATTTCTAATATACACTGGTTTTATTTTGACTGGGTAGGAAATGTAGTTCTGTAAGAATAGGTTCTTGGATGACATTGCCATGCTTTAAACCAACAAATGCAGCAGTCTGTGGTCCATTTACAATGACAACAAACAATTAACAAAACTTTTCAAACTTAAACAAAAAAATTTGTTTGGTACTGCACAATAGATGGTGTAGATCGTATCCTATCCAAACTGTTTTGCCCATCCTTGATTGCTATAAACCTCACTTGTGTCCAGATCTGTAGAGAGAAGAAATAAATATATACAAATCCCCCCACCTTTTTCCTTGCAGTGGATATGTGTAAAAATGCACCTGAATAAGACCCTGATCCACCCAAACATTTAATGATATGAGCAATTTCATTAAATGCATTGAAAGTGTTCAAGTGCTTAAAGTTAAGCACATCCTTAAAGTTAAACACGTAATAAGTGTTTTGCTGGGTCATGAACTCATATATTTTCTGCTTCTGCTAAAGAGGCAAGAATTCAATATTTTTTCCTGGGCTTTGCCTAAAATGAGTTGGTTTTTTTGTTTGTTTGTTTGTTTTTAACAACAACCCTTTGTGTCACTGTAGCATGCATTTAAATTGTCAGGATAAAAAATGGAAGATCAGCTCCGTTGGACATGCATGTATTATTTTAAAAACAATATCTTACTTTTCCCCACTGTCCTTGGCATTCCTCGCTCATCTCTTCACTCCCCAAAACCCTCTAAACATGAATCATTTGTCAAGCTAGGAAATAAGGGCATAAGTGAACAGCAATAGGAAATGTTTTTTAAACATTAATGCACCACTATCAACATTTTATACATAATGGCAGCTCTTTCTTTGTGTCGTATTTACAAAATTATTGAGCACCTTACAAAGGTTAACTTTTTTTATTTTTAAGAAATAAAACTGGCAGGTGGCACAATTCAAACACAAACATCTCAGGAGAGAACAGAAATTAGCCATTGGTCTGAGACAAAAAAACTCCAAAAACAGACTCCAACGAGAAACAGCAGAACTGGAATTAATCTGCAAACTGGACACCATTAAATTAGGCTTGAATAAAGATTGGGAGTGGATGAGTCATTACACTAACTAAAAACTATTTCCCTATGCTAATTTTCCCCCTCCTGTTACTCACACCTTCTTGTCAACTATTTAAAATGAGCCATCCTGATTATCACTACAAAAGTCTTTTTCCCCCTCCTGCTGATAATAGCCCACTTTAATTGACTGGTCTCATTAAGAGTTGATATGGCAACCCCCATTTTTTCATGTTCTCTGTGTATCTATCTATCTAATCAATCTATCTATCTTCCTACTGTATTTTCCACAAAAGCTTATACTCAAATAAATTTGTTAGTCTCTAAGGTGCCACACCGCGTTCTTCCCCCAATAACTAGCTCACCTCTAAGGAGAGAGTGCCACATTTTATCCAGACCAAGTTCCTTTGCTTTTTCAGTTCCTGGGTTTTTTAGGTCTGCTTGGTGAAACAGGTTTTATAACCTGGCTGGAGTCAGGCGATAGAATCATCACAACTCGTAGCTTGGGCATGGTCTCTTAAGAACCCTGAAGTGTTTTCCTGCGGGAGGGTGTTTTACTTTCAGACATTGTTTCCCCTTCCTGCTTGTTTCCCAGCAGCCCTTGATGTAACACAGTGTTTGCATACAGCAAACATCCCAATAACTGGGTCAACATACAGTATTAATAAGTTATTGCAGAGCCGCTCTACATCCATCACACCTCCACTATGTGTAACTCATCCTAATAATCTGCTGCTTCCTTCTTCCTAAGAGACAGTTCAACTGTGATACTCCCTGAGCCTGTTTAAGCCTGAGCTACTGCTAAGTCTGAGCCTCCTTAAAACGGGTGATTCATCCCTGAACTACCTCTGAGCCTGAGTTTGCTTAAGCCTGATGAGCTATCGCTGTGGCAGAGAATGCCCCTGGCAATTACCTACAGATCTTGTGGGAGGCCTCATGCCATTCAACCAGAGTTCAGCCAATCCACAGGTATGGACCCCCACCTAGATGATCACAAAGCAGATATATGGGTCCCTAAGAGGAGCAGTCTCTCTCCAGTCTGCTCAGTGACACTACTTGGCTAGGAACACAGGTAGTTTCAACCACCTGTCCCTGCCAAGTCTGTTTCCATGCCAACCAGTCTCTACTCCAGCCTGCACCTGCTCCTCCCTCAGCATAGAGCCAGTGACTGTGACACAAACCCCCAGTGGAAATGGTGTTAAGTCTAGTGCAAATCATATGTAGCTGGTGGTTTGATAAGAGCAGTTGAAAAAGGATCACTTTTAGTATCAATGAAAAGTTTAGATTCAGATTTGGGGCCCTTCAATGCCTGCTTGGCTTTATGAACCTGGAAGGCTCCTGCTTCTCTGAGAAATGGAATTCAGCACCATGAACAGTTCAAAGACTCTCATGGGGCTTTCGCTAGGGCTACTTCTTCCTCTTAGTTAAGTTTACATATATTATCTACTTCCCAGTTGACTACAACCTTGAGTTAGTGTTTCTCTATTTTATGAAGATCCTTATTTCACACTCATCCCTGTGGTATCTAACTGCCTTCCCTTATTTTGCCCTATTTTTAAAATGTCCTCAAATACCTCCCTCCACCCAACACTTTTAATATTAATGTGAGGTAAGGATATGTTAAGTGTGTTTGAAAACTTGTCTGACCTGTCATACACATTCTGTGAACACTGAAAAATATTGTACCAACAAATGCTGCTCTGGCAGGACAATGATGTACGTGTGCAATGGGTCCTTTTAATGATTCTATAAGAGATCATTGTCATAAAATTGAAGGCCAGAAGGGACCACCAGATCATCGAGTCTGTATATATCAGAGGCCACTGAACCCCACTCAGTCACCTGCACGCTGGCCCAACAACCAGAATTGGACCAAATACAGGCCTAAGGAAACTAAATTATTGTGTGTCATTTGCAGAGAACAGGAGGGACCGAGGTGCACCAATGTCTGAGGCCCCTGCAATGGCAGGGAATTGATTATGTGAGATATGCCCAGATGATCCTAGCAAGTGACTCACACCTCATGTGGCAGAGGAAGGCTACTCTGCTCCCTCCCACCCCCCATCCCTATCAATCTGACCTGGGGGAAAATTCCTCCCAACACCACTTATGGTAACAGTTAGATCCTGAGCACGTGAGCAAGACCCATTAGCCAAGCACCTGAGAAAGAGAATTCTCAGGACATCAAAGCATTGGCCCACCTTTTCCAAAGTTTCAGGTTCAGCTGTGACCATCTCTGATGCTTCGGAGGAAGGCTTTTAGGAACATAAGACATGAACTAGAGGTGACTCCTCTCCCTAAGGGCTGCTGAGCCCAGATCCCAATCACCACAGGCAACCCCTATTTTTTCCCTCCTTTTCAAAAACGATGATGAAAATTACCACCAGAGGAGATATGAGAGTAAAACAGAGTCTGGTAAAGTTGAATCTGTCTTCTATCCACCAAAACCTGATTGTTTACTGTTAAACCTTCTAAGTTCTCATTCCATCCTTAAATATCTCAGCAATGTCAAATCACCTAATGACTTGAAAATTGCTGAGCTGTGTCTTTCTCTTGATTCAATATTTTAAATGAAAAATTAACTACTGGACTGGACCCTTGTATATTTTTAAATATTTTTTAAACTATCAATTTAACAGAGTCCTCTAAAAAGTGTGGTTTATTATTACAATGGCAACATTAGCAGAAGACGATAGCACTGCTAGCTGGGATCAGAACACCACCACCACAAATCGATCACTAAGAAAGAGTCAGGAAGGTGATGTACTTAGGATATTTTTCTTCAGTCAAGCATTTTAAATGTTTAAAGAGGATGTAGAATGCATTTGTTTTAGGGACATTTAATTTTCTTTTCCAAAGTAAATAAAAAAATAGCAGAGACATTTATTACATTGTGCTGTTTGATCCATGCTAAGATCAGACGTTTTTCATTAAAAAATGCTAATGATAGTTACGTTGAAGAACGACACATGAGCTATTGCCATAGAATCAGTTGCTGATATAATGTCACTCTTCATTTATCTTTATCATAAGTAAATCTACTTAGGAAATCAGAAATAACCCCCTCAATTTTATTAATTTCTGCCAAAAATGATGACATTAATTGTGAGGTTACTTTTTTTTTTTTTAAAGAAAAAGCTCTATATTTTCCTCAACTAAGAACCGCAACAAAACTAGGAGAAGTGAATGCTAAGAAAAACAACAAAGTACAAGGAAAGCAGTAATCCTGCACTGGGCAGGGGATGAGCTGGATTACTTGAAAGGCCTTTTCCATCTGGAATGTCTTTGTTCTATGAAAAATTAAGAATGAAATCTATCATGAAATGAATTCTGCCTGTAAAGGCATCATATTTGCTGTGGTCAAAATAAGAGTATTTTAGAGTCTAATGACAAATTAGAAAAACAACAATAAAACCTGATTTTAATAGAAACTGCACAAGAGGAGAATTCCTTTATCTATTTCAATCCACTGAAACTTCACCTACCAGCAGGAGATCAATTTAAAAGCATTGTATTATTAACATAAATTCTCGTTGGCTGACCTTAATCCAAGGTATGACCATGTGGAATCAATACCTTTACACAAATTAACTCTTTCATAAGAAGAAAAGGAGTACTTGTGGCACCTTAGAGACTAACCAATTTATTTGAGCATAAGCTTTCGTGAGCTACAGCTCACTTCATCGGATGCATACTGTGGAAACTGCAGAAGACATTATATACACAGAGACCATGAAACAATACCTCCTCCCACCCCACTCTCCTGCTGGTAATAGCTTATCTAAAGTGATCACTCTCCTTACAATGTGTATGATAATCAAATTGGGCCATTTCCAGCACAAATCCAGGTGAGTTTGTGTGTGTGGTTTTTGGAAAAAAAGGGGGGGGTGTGAGAAAACCTGGATTTGTGCTGGAAATGGCCCACCTTGATTATCATACGCATTGTAAAGAGAGTGGTCACTTTGGATGGGCTATTACCAGCAGGAGAGTGAGTTTGTGGGGGGGGGGGGGGGGGCGCGGAGGGTGAGAAAACATGGATTTGTGCTGGAAATGGCCCAACTTGATTATCATACACATTGTAAGGAGAGTGATCACTTTAGATAAGCTATTACCAGCAGGAGAGTGGGGTGGGAGGAGGTATTGTTTCATGGTCTCTGTGTATATAATGTCTTCTGCAGTTTCCACAGTATGCATCTGATGAAGTGAGCTGTAGCTCACGAAAGCTTATGCTCAAATAAATTGGTTAGTCTCTAAGGTGCCACAAGTACTCCTTTTCTTTTTGCGAATACAGACTAACACGGCTGTTACTCTGAAATCTTTCATAAAGTGTCACATAAAATACCATAAAACATCTCAATGCATATGATCTTAAGGGAGAAAAATAACATCTGCAGGGTCCAATCCATCTCTCACTAAAGTCAATGGAAAGGTTCCCATTACTTTCCAGTTAAAGTTGGGTTTGACCCAAACAGTACAAGATGGCATTCTGATTCCATAGAGAGTCAGGTTTGAGGGGAGGCACTCCAGTCCCTCCCTCCATTAGAAAATGGGCCATTCAGTAGTTACCAACACATACTTTCATGGATTAATGTCATCCCAGAGTCCTTTTAGGACAGAATTAATATATATTTGCTCAGTCAAGATAAAACCCTGAATATAAATAAAAAGATAATATTTGATTTTTTTTGGTAATTCTTCTCCTAATACTAATGAACAAGATTATTTGTTTCATCAGATTAAAATAATGGAAGATTTGCAGAACTAGACTAAAAAATGCATATGCCATACGTAACTCTTCTTAAATATGAATAGAAAGAGTGTTATTTTTGGTTTGTTACCAGTAGATGTCTCAAGTCCACTAAAATATATTATTGGAAAACGTCTTAATCTGTAGGAACATTTTTAGGCCAGTTGAAGATGACCTTTCTAATATATTTTAAATATTGTTTAATAATTTATGGCTGGGGATTAATTATTCAGGGGCATATTTTATGTACACAGTGCTTCAGAGAATCAAGAAATCTGTTAATTGGAGAAATTATGCAATTAAATAATCAGAAAGGGAACACCCACAAGCAACCTTCCTTCGGAGACAACATCATGGAGACTGTCCACTGCTTGTTTGATAAACGAATGTTAAAGTTTTAAAAGGAAAGTCTTTGTCTAAGATTTAATTAAATCTTTAAAATTGAGGTCGAAAAAGCATCACAATTATTCCCCATCATCCATTTCTATTGCAACTGCCACATTGAATCTGGAAGACTGGAGCTTATCTGACAATTAACTTTTTGCACTGAACAGTGTTAAAAGTCTGTGGAAAGGGAAAAGTTCCTGCATGAGCAGTCAGAGGACATTCATGTCACCTTCCATTTATGCTACAGCCACTAGGGGTGGCAGAGGCAGATTTACAGTGAAACACAGGGTGCCCTGGCATGGGGCCCCCCAATGACAAGGGGCCCCAGGGCTGGGCAGCTGCAGGGGGAGAAGCTCGGTTCATCCAGCTCCTGGGACCCATCAGCAGCCAAGCTCCCCCCTCCCTTCATCGTGCCGTATTCCCGCCCCTCCCCCACCGCCGAACAGCTGTTTGCCAGCTCTCGGGGCACTATAGGAGGGAGGGGGAGGAGCAGAGCAGCAGCGCACTCGGGGGAGGAGGTGGAGACGAGGTGGTGGCAGGGCCTTGGAGAAGGGGGTGGAATCGGGGCAGGGCGGAGCAAAGGGGGGCTCCCACACTCCCCCTACACATACCTCCCCCAGCACCCTGCCGTGAGCCACTCAGGGGGGCAGGGGGCAGGGGGCTGGGAGCACCCCACACACATCCCCAGCCCCCCCCACACCCCATGCCCCGATTCCTGTACCCCCCACATCTCCACCCCACCGCCCGAGCACCAAATAGGAGCTCCTGCATCACCCCATTCCCACCTGCACCCCTCGCATCAAATGGGAGCTGTCCCAGGTAAGTGCTCCACACCCCAACCCCTGCCCCAGCTCTTTGAGCCCCCTTCCGCACCATAACTCCTGGCCAGACCCCGTACCCCAACCCCCAGGCTGCTCCTTCACCTAACTTCCTCCCAGACTCTGCACCCCCAGCCCTGAGCCCCCCCCCACACCCTTAGTCCTGGCCAGACCCTGTACCCCAACATTTTTTTACATTTTTTTTAATAAAGCACTCTAATCCAAAGCGCTTTACAATAGATAGCTAACAGTACAAACAATATTTGGAAACATCATTAAGTGATCCGCCCAGACCCTCAGCGATTTTCAAGTGGTCTGTGAAAAAATAAGTTAGAATACAAAAACAATCAAGGTACCTCACTTTATTTTCATTTACTTCCTATTACTTATAGGAGGAGGATGAAAAAAAAAAGAATGAAAAACGTGGACGGGGGGAGCGTGGTGAGACCAGAGAGAATGTTCTTTTTCTTGGCTGGAGTCCCAAGGAGGGACCCCAAAAATGAAGCTGAGCACAGGGCCCCACTAACTCAAAATCTGCCACTGGGGGGTGTGGTACATTGCTGCCTCTTTGAAAAACACAAGGCCACCATGACAGATCGGGCGTGTGCAGGAAATGAGCCGAGGTTGGCTGTCATCATTCCATTGGCACGAGCACGACAACAGACAAGAAGAATGTTCCCTTTGCTTAGCTCCACATTGTACTGACATTTTGACCCAGAGGCGGTAGTTTTGTGCAGTCTGAAAAGGAGCTCCTTAATTGTTTTTACTATCACTATTAGCAACGTTTGGTCGTGCTGGAGAGAAAATGTCATTTTCCCTAATTTGTGTAGCTTTATACCTTTTTACAAGGTTAGTTTAAGAGAATGTTTCATCCAAGACTCAAATCCCATTCATATTGAGAATCAGTGGAGTTCCGCTACAATATCTTTCAGAGTAACAGCCGTGTTAGTCTGTATTCGCAAAAAGAAAAGGAGTACTTGTGGCACCTTAGAGACTAACCAATTTATTTGAGCATGAGCTTTCGTGAGCTACAGCTCACTTCATCGGATGCATACCGTGGAAACTGCAGCAGACTTTATATATACACAGAGAATATGAAACAATACCTCCTCCCACCCCTTGTTTTCTATCTGCTATGATGTTCTCTGTTGTATTTCTTATTTAAACATATGTTATAGAATTGGTTATTTCAACAATAAAAATCTCTCTTATGGGAAACTAAGAATGATGGGGGCGGGGTGAGGGCTGGAAAGCACACAATTAATGGCTCCAAGGGCCTTTGATAAATCTGTCAATTACAGCTCATATAAAATGAGTCTCCTAAACCTTCATGGCACTTGTAAAACTCATAACAGTATGCATCCGATGAAGTGAGCTGTAGCTCACGAAAGCTTATGCTCAAATAAATTGGTTAGTCTCTAAGGTGGCACAAGTACTCCTTTTAATTTTGGAGTTCGGAGCTGTTCAGACTTTTTCTCTATGCCTTGCTATATTGGATTCTAGCTGGGTGTGGGACTGGAAGTGGATTTCCTGAAAGTATTGTGAGAAAGGCTGTTTGAATGAGATCTCCAGCTGAATATCCAAGTTCAGACAGTTTGGCTTATGCATCTGCTCTTTTGTGTGCATGACAGAAATGACCCCCAAACACCCAGCGTGTTTAATTGAATTTTTACTGATGAGAGATGTCAAATTGAAACTGTGGAGAGCACGGCCTTCTGTTCATACACATGACATGTACAACCTGGGCAACAGCAGTGCACAAAATGCCCCACCAGTGTCCCTCAACCTTCCACTAGCAGAACTGCCTCAGGGATGAGAGAGGGTAGTTCAATCTTCTCTGGCATCTCTGCTGAGGTTGCCGACATGTGTGTAATGATGGTGGATTTTGTTACTTGGACCCCTGTGCACTCGGACCTCAACTAAGACACACTATCTCATTTCACATAGGCACAGGCTATTAATCGGCTGTCAAATTGGAACAACTTTCAGTCACTGCATTACAGCCAGTGGCACAGCTATAAAAGGATCTATATCTCATTGCAAGCTCCAGGAACCATCAAGTATTTGAGGTTTACTCTACACTTCTGAAAATATCACATGAAATAATGAATGACACACTCAGTCTGTTAGTACCAGACCCAACACGTTTGCTGGGCCCCACATTGCCCAGGTCAGGTGTCTGTTAGATTGTTAATATATTACGAAAACATGGAACTATTATTGCATTTCCTTCATGATTATCCCAAATGAATTCAGTGGATGTAGTGAGTTTTTTTTCCCCAAGCACAGAAGGATTTTTTGAATGACCCACTGTGCCAGAGGTGATTGTATATGCTGCTGATGTTTATAATATCCTCTCAGTTTCACACCTTCTGACTGTTACAAATCTCTGAAAATGTATTTGCAAAACAGAACAAGGAGATTTTCAGATTGTAGTGGGGAAAAATGATTAGATTCCCTCCCCCTCTTTTTATAAAACAAAGCTTGAGATGTAGGCTCCTCTACAACTGATGGCAATTTCCCTTTTGTATTAACTTTTCAGATCTCACATATGCATTATATCAGGAATTTGCTGCCAGTGATGATCTGGAAGGGGCTCATGGGAACCTCTTGAAAAAAGAGCTGCTTTTGGGCCCCATGAAAGGAAATCTCAGCTTTTATTTTAAAAAGACTTAGCCCTGGTGTTGTTGACTCCATTGACTGAAAAGGAGTTGCAGCTGTTTACCCCAGGGCTGAACTGGGCTCCTTTCTCTAACTGTAGGCCATTACAAGGAAGCCTGTGCTGACAATAACTGTGATGTATCCACTGTGTTAATAAATAAAGGATATTGGTTTTCAGGGCCTTCAGCACGGCACCTTCTATCAACGCATAATCCACTTTAAAAAACTTTCAGAGAATTATCTGTCTGGAATTGACATAGTGCTACACAAAATTACCCAGTGAGATTTGGAGAGGACTGACACAGGAGCTGCAGTTTAAATCTAGAAAGATCTTTGAAACAAAATCTATTACTGGGACAAAATTACTTTGGGACAAATGTAACCAGCTCTAGCTTTCAGTGTAAGTGATAATGCCATTAACTTTTAGATGCAAGATGTATAACATTGAAGGATGATGGCGCCCTGAGCATCCCATAAATACTGGTGGAAGACCTAGTCTGCTTCCTTATTTTTTCCCAACAGTTTACCTGGCTTGACTTCCCACTGGATGCAACCGAAATGTACATATTGATTTTCCTCTTTGGAATTTTAAAATGAACAAATAACGTGTGTGTTTGCACATGCTTGTGGGAGAGCAATAAATATCAGAAAGGTTATGTGATAAATTCATTCAAGTTTGTTCCATATTGGACTTATCAGCCAACCAAACTTTTTTCGAAGTTTGGTGAGTCTGACTTCAAACCCTTGCTATACTGCCTAATGACAGAATTAAGCCAACATGATGCCACCCAATCCAATTACAGGGTCTTGTTGCACATTAAAAATGAGCAGTAGCAAAGGAGAACAAGCAAGTTTTGCTGTCAAGTAATACAATTAGCAGAAGAACAGTAGTTATGTAGATGCTGGTAGCGCCTGACCTTAAAAGCAGATCAAGGGACATGAAGTGAATGGGCTAAATGGGATAGTGGGGAAAGACATAGAGATAGGAAAGATGTGCAAGGTGCATTTTACAGGCACAAAATGTGACCTCACAGAAAAATGACACCAGAGTGAAATGTTCATTAAAAGTCGTCTCCTTTAAACTTGTTTTATAACTGTTATGTCCAAGAGACTGGAAACCTCACAGAATGTACCAGCAGCTCATACCAATACTGGCTAAACAAAACTCCCTGTGCTTACTGTCAAAGGGGCAGTCTCTACAGTCAGTTGCAGGCATCTACAGGCAGATAAAGACCCAGGAGCATGACACTTCCCTGTTTCTGGGGAGATCGAGGAATGGCAAAGATGTGGAACTAGCCCTCTAACTTGCTTATTGGTAGGCCTATAATAAAAGAGCAGTTTCTTCCAT
The DNA here is from genome assembly GCF_965140235.1 of Caretta caretta. Lineage (NCBI taxonomy): Eukaryota > Metazoa > Chordata > Testudines > Cheloniidae > Caretta > Caretta caretta. Next base: position 20,867,175 of record NC_134220.1, on the reverse strand, counting down.
GAGTGCCCTCTTGTGAGATTCTGAAAGGTCAGCATTAACATGCTGGACTGCAGCCAAAAGCTCTCCACTTCTCCAGAAGAAATATATATCCCCAAAACCTCCTACAGCATCTCTCCTGATGCCCCTAGGTAAATCCTAATCTTTACTCCCTACCCCTATTGCCCCTTTCCTAAGTATAGCTAACATGCAGCTTTTCCTGCCTCACTTGCAAAGGGCTTAGTGTTCTAAGTTGCTGTTTACGTAATTGAGAGCTATGCTCCTAACTCCCCCCGGTGTTTTGAAAAATCCCACCCTACGTTTATAAAAGGGGCTAGCGTTTTGACAGTTATTGCTAGGGGGAACGAAGAGCATTCACTAGTAAAGAGCTTTCTGTGAGGGAAACCTTCACAGGGAGAGGGGTTTTGTTTGTTTGTTTGTTTTACAAAAATTGAGCCTAGTGTGGTGTGGAAATCCTGAAAAGGAGGCTCTTCTCCCACCCAAAGGAGTAGGAAGGATCTGAAGAAGGACACTTCAGTATAGCAAAGGGATGTTGCTCTCTGCCATATTAAGCCTCTCATTGGAGACAAATTTACTCAACTAGTTTATCCTGGGATAGGCTCAGAAATAAACCATATACACTCCTGCTAGAGTTAAGGGTCACTATCGTCTATATGATTATAAGGGGTGGAATTGTCTGACTTCAATCCAATAGTAACAGTTGGTTTGATGCTGGGTTGATGCTCTTATAGAGCCAAGCTGTCTTGTTCTCTTCTTGTCATAGTCATAATGCAGGCACTAGATATTTGGTCTATGTTTGCCATCTCATCTGCTTTCTGACCATGCTCTGAGGGGCAACCTTCATTTCTGTTTGATCAACAATTTCCTTAATCAATATCAAAGGCAAAGAAAATTACAGATGGATTACAGCTCTTAAGACACGTTCTACCATCAATAAATGCCATGCCAACATCATAATTTTCAACTTAACCCTGATTCCTCCTTGCACTTAATAAAGTGTTTAATACCTTGATTGCAAAGGATGTCTCTAATTAATTTCTATAATCTAATGTATTATTAATCTAAATAGATAAAAACATCTAAATTATTTGAATAGTCTGATTCAATCCACAAAAGCAATAAAATTTAGAGGATTTGAGTTTGTAGCCTGAGGACGATGTGCAATGAGTTGGTGGCCTTAGCCCACATGCTAAAGGGCAGATACCCACCACCACTATTTGAACCCTCGCTAACATCTCAGCAGAGAGGACAAGAATGGATTAGGATTGGAGAACAAATTTTCCTCGCTCCTAGAGATGGCCCCTCCCAGGTAGGATTGAGACACATTGGCTGGGCAATGTGTGGAAGCTTGGACATGTTTTACCTTTGATGTGGATAATTTAGGATCTCATTCTCTTAGATGGCCATTCTAACATCATAACCACTACAGTTACTTTAGGGGAAGGATGAGTCAAGCAACAACAAACTCTCAGCTGTACATATAGGGGTTCAGTTTTTTAGGGAAGGATATTTTTGAAAGCTACCACTGAGAACACTCTAATTCCCTGATTTCTATGTCTGACACATCCGAGTCCTACTACTTTACCCCCATCATCCACAGTTGAAAATGTAATCTGTCTTTGCTTTTTCTGTAGCAATCTTTGACATCAACGGACTTTGGATCAAGCTTTAAGTGCTAAATTGAATTAAGATACTTGAAATTAGAAGACACTTCAAACTCACACAGAGTGAATCTTCTCTTTGGGTTCAGTATAAGGAAAATGGCACATTTTTTGCATGCTGCACATCAAGTATGAATATGATTTTAAGTAACTACCTCCTAATATGCCAAGGAGACGGTCTAACAGTTATGGGGCATTTCAGTTCTTAAAATTATATTTTTATTATTTTGTGCATAAAACTACAAATATGTCCACATGCAATAACAATAATGCACCAAGAAATATATTATAGGAGTATAATCTTTTCTAGGCTGTCACATTAACGTAATAAGATAAAAAAGAATGTAAACTGAGGATAATTATGTTAGTCACTGCACCAAAATCAATTTTATACGTTGGTATATAATTCTAATCTCATCTTCTCCATAAACCAAATATCTTTATTTTTAGAGCCAACCACTTCATTCAGGTGTGACATTTTGCAGAACTGCTACTTGTACTGCTACAGACACACAGAAGACAATGATAGAGGAAATCTGCAAAGCAATTGAGAAAGAAAGCACAGAGAAAAAGAAAATATTAGACAATAGAGAGAAAACAACAAAGAACACAGGCTGCTGCAAGCCAGTGCCCAAGATGCCATTAACCATTATGCCATCAACTTGTGTATCAGTGGTGTTTGTTCTAATGAAATTTATACATTTCCCCCAAATTGGTTACATTTTGATAAGTTATCTAGTGATTTATATATCAAACATTACTGACAGATCAGTGTAGCTTTCTACTTGATTATCTTCTGCCTATTTATGTAGCCCACCATGGTACCAGAGCATCGCCTCAAAACCATTCATTGGCTGCTGCTTTGCTTTTACTTCAGGTTCAAGATCCTCTTATGCTCTGCATCCTAGCTGCCATTTCAGCTCCACTTTCTAGCTTTACTCCATGCTACCTCTAACAGGAACAGCTTCCCACTTCTACTTTATCAAGCACTATCAAGTCTTCCTATACTGATTTGCTCACCAACAACCATTTCATACCATTTCTGTGGAAAAACTTTGGCTCTTAGTGTCAAAGGCATCTAATGATTTTGGGTGCCCAAATTGAAGGGCCTTATTTTCAGAATGCTCTTGGCCCTCAAACTCTAAAAATCAGCATGTCAAATTGAGCATACAAAATTTGAGGCACCCAAAATACAAGAGCCGGGCAATTTACTTCAGTGAACGGAATTTTTTTTTTAAAAAGACTTCTTTTAGGTATGAATAAGAAATAATTTCAACTGAAAAAACGCTGACTTCCTTTGGAAAAAATTATAACATTTTGTTTCGACTATTTCAAAATGCTGACTTTTTGTTTCTAAATTTCATTTGTAGTCAGACTTGGCCAGTTAAAAAAACCACACACACACACAAAGGATGAACACCCCCTTAGTGGACAAATCAAATAGAAATACTGAAATTTTTAATTTCGAGTCAACCTGAAAAGCATCCATAAGCAAACACACAATCCCATGTGTTTTGAAGACATTTGCCTTTGTATCCAACATCCTTGTGAACACAATGTCATTCACACAAATGTTTTGGAAAAGGGAACAAAAGAGTTCTAGAAACTGTCAGAACGAATTAGCAGTGCTTATCAGATCTAATACCTACCAACATTTTGGGAAATATTTGCTCTGTGTCTGAATTCTCATCTCCACTATAGCACGGACAGCCATAGGCCTGTCATATAATTTTTATGCATTTCAGTTTCCACATCCACACAATGTTCATAATTATATTTTCTTGCCTAGCTTTATAAATTGATATATTTAATTAAATAATGATCTCACTTCCCAGGATTGTTGTGAGCATGAGTTAATTAATGGTTGTCTACTTCTTTAAAGATGTTAAACACTACATATGATTATTATGTAGGCATAGTCAAGTGAGTTTCATTACATTAATTAACTGTGCTCTGATTTTATAACACTAGAGAAGAGAATGTTTAATGCCTATATACATGTCTTCCAGTACACTAGCCCTAGGAGCCAGCTTTTCCATTTTACTCACTATAGTTCTGAAGAGGTTGAACCTAGGATTAAGGATAAGCATGCCAATGTAATGATGATTACAATGTGCAATTTAGAAATGGAACCAAATCCTGCTGACCCTACTTGGACAAAATTCCCATTGCAGTCAGTGAGAGTAAAATCAGATTGAAAACAGACTAGAAACTTTAGGATTTGACCGAATCCCTCCAAGTACAAGTAATATTTTTTCATTATGTTCTGTGTTTGTCCCAAATTATTAATTTGCCACAGAAATCTCAACAAAAGGAGACTGACAAGATTTGCACAAAAAGTCTAAGAACATTAGTTCATGTATACTAGTCCCTGAATACTATACTAAATGGACTATATTTATTTGGTCAAATGATCCCAAAATAATAAGGATAGGATTGTGAATCAGAGTTTAACTAGACAGAGAAATTATTCCAATGCATATCAACAAACAAAAAAACTGTTAGTGAAATCAGTAACAGTAACAGAAGATAAACAGTTACTTTTCCATTATAGTTTAACACATGGAGAATACATCTATACTTTTATGTTAATGGAATTTGCCAAGGATATTTGACTCACAATAAATACCCAGATAAATGTCTGATGTTAATATGCCAAGTTCCAATGTATATTAGCTGGCAATAAACTGCTTTTGGTATTAAAATGATTTCCATGTCTATAGCTTTAAAAAAAGATTATTTCTCCAGTTAGATGCTTGATCAGTATGGGACATTAACTTCGTAGTCAATTGGGGCCTGTCATTTCATTGTACAGTATTAATGACATTCAGATTGGCCACATATTCATTTCATCTAGCCCCAAAAGTGCAATCAATCTTAACAGCAAAGCAATCATCTATCATTTTCCATTAGAAAATCAGTTCTACAGACTGAGCTCATGTCACAGTATGGAATATACAGTAATAGCTGCCATCAAAACTGCTGCTTTATGAGCAGATGAAGAGCATGTTATGTAAGACACCACTCCATTTATTCAACAAATAAAGGCTATAAAGGTGTTGGATCATATTAAAGAAGTTCTGTATTAAAATCACAAATGAGTTTGATTCCCCATAGTTTAAATTCCAGGGTATTACTAATTAAGAGGTCTCTTGGTTTTTGGTACTGTTTCTCTCCCTCTATGTGTGAAACTTGCAAGCTGCTAATTGTGTTAGTACATTCTAAGACACAGTCTGTTCTCAAAGCAATTCTTTGTAACAACAACTACTCACACAGAGAGAGACTCGAAGCAATACTCTGTAACAACAGAAACAGCATCCAGAGACTCCCCGTCCTTTTGTTGTATTCATCTCGCTATGTTAACAATTGTGATTAAAATAGAGCTAGAGGATGTATGTGGATGGATGCTTGGTGTGGATAATAACTGAATGATCAGGGAGGTGCCAGCCTAAGAATCCAGTGTCCATCGGCTGAAGAAGGCGTCAAGTGGAAATAACCAGAGGACCCCCGGAGGGCAGACTGGAATCCACCCAACAGCCTCAAGAATAGGAGAACCAAAGAACAAGATAACATCTGGCAGCACGGAGCCGTCAGGAATGTGCCATCTGCTGATTGATTCAGCAACAGCATGATGAAGCAATGCCCATAGACTGGCATAGGAAGAAATTCCTATAAAAATGGACTCTAGGAAGTGAGAACTTTGGGGTCTGATTCCGCAAACCAACTTCCAGAAGCATCAGATGAGCATCTGACAAGGCCCTGCTCCCTCCTCGTGTCCAGGCCACCTGGCCAGTGGCTTTGCAAGAGCAACTCTAAGGCTGGTAACTATGATAACAACCTTGCAGAACCTGTGTGTGTACGAATGAATGTGTGAATATGAAATTGAATGGAATGTTATAGCTGTAACTAACTGCTTACTATGATTCTTTCTGTATTCACAATAAATGTGGTATTTTGCCTTTTCTTCTTTAATAAGATCCTGCTGGTTTTTATTTTATTGGTATAACAAAGGGGCCTGGATTCTCCTCTCCAGCCTGGCTTCATGCCAGTGCAACTCCGTTGATTTCAGAGGAGTTACTCCTGACCACTGTTCCCTCTAAGCTGTGTGTGCACACACAGATCCTAAACCCCGCGCAGATGGCAAAACACCACGCGCACAAAAATTTGCACAGAAGCACAACAATTTGCACAGAAGAAATTTTTTGCGCACATGGACTGTCAAAAATTAGAGGGAACATTGCTCCTGACAAACACAAGTGTAAGTGAGAAGAGAATCTGGCCCCCAGTCTTTTATTAAGGCTTTATTTTATAACTCTGAAATGCACTAAACGCACATACATACACACAGAGAGCTGGAGAGCAGTGGCTCTCAACCTTTCCAGCTTACTGTACCCCTTTCAGGAGTCTGATTTGTCTTGCGTATCCCCAAGTTTCACCTCACTTAAAAACTAATTGTTACAAAATTAGACATAAAAATACAAAAGTAGCACAGCACACTATTACTGAACAATTGTTGACTTTCTCATTTTTACCATATCATTATAAAATAAATCAATTGGAATATAAATATTGTCCTTACATTTCAGTGTATAATATATAGAGCAGTACAAACAAGTCATTGTCTGTATGAAATTTTAGTTTCTACTGACTTTGCTAGCACTTTTTATGTAGCCTGTTGTAAAACTAGGCAAATATCTAGATGAGTTGATGTACCCCCAGAAGACCACTGCGTACCCCCAGACGTACGCATACTCCTGGTTGAGAAGTACTGCCGTAGAGGGAGGACACACAGAGTTGAAGCTTTACAAAACATAAAATATTGATGAAAATGGCCTTTGAGGGCAGAGCCATGGTGAACTATCACAAATGTTTTTTACGTCTGTAGTTGTAGGTTCAGATCTGGTGCATTTGCCTCTCTCTATTAACAAGGTAAAAATTATATTAAAGGTCTCGCAAGTATTCAGAAGCCAGCTATCAAAAGGAAAGAGCCTCTTCTATCTATGACTAAAAGCCAATTTATTTTCTGATGTCACTTTTATAGAATGGGCTTATGGGTAAAAGCTCAGAGATGCATATATAAAATTTGAGAGAAGCACTATGGGAAAACCCATTCTCCCCTCACGTTCCTCTGTGTAAACCAGGGGTAAGTCCACTGCAGGCAATGAAACTACACCAGTAAAAAACCAGCCCTGAGTGGCATAAGAGAGTAGCGTAAGAGATTTTACCTGTGGTTTGGGTGAGAACTGAAAAATATAGTGACTCTATCCCTTGCTGGAGTTATCACATTCAGCCCTTGAGGGCCTATAATAGTTAGAAATCATGTCAATCGCTTTTTCCTCGGGTTAGAATTTTCTACATTTTTGGTTCATCGTGATCTTTCGGGAAAGACATGTCTGCAACAGCAAAAGGGAGTGATTTGAGGAGAGGACTGAGAACCAGGTCTCCTGAGTTTTATTTTTGGCTTTGTCATTGTCACATTGTCTTGGACAAATTGCAAACTCTCTGAGCCTCAGTTTTTTCCATCGGTAAACCAATCATGATGATACTGACCTACCTCAGACAAGTATGATGAGGCTCCGTTAATTAATGTTAGAAAGGGGCACTTGGCAAGCCCTGGAAGAATGGAACTGAAGAAGATCCAATAATTTTTTTAATAATTTATTGTTGTCTTAGAATAATTCAGTTACCATCCAATCATGATTTTTCAGCTTTATCAGAGGTGAAAATAAAGGGAAGGTTGGGGAACCCTAGCAATATATGCTAATTAACGTATGATTGATTTGTAAAGGGACAAATTTTCAAAGTGGGCATGAGAAACACCCCCTCAAAACCCACATTTGTGTCCATAAATGGGTATTTCATTTTGCAAGCCAGGCACTTATGGACCAGCTCCTGCAATGTGCCATACTCTTTCCTCTCAGTAATACTACTGTGCATAGAATAGGTAGGGGAGCAAGGAATTCATTCAACTGTCCCCATGAATGAAGTACTGCACAGTGGGATGCCCCAGTGGGGCAGGGAGAGATGGTTTACAAACTCCTCAGTTCAGGAAGGTGGAGGTCTGCGTGTCTATTGATCCCTTCTGTACATGTATTTAAGACAAGTGGGTAAGTATGTGGGGTGCACATTGGCAGGCCAAACTGATATCTGTTGTTTGAGAAAGCAGCAAACTCTGTACAAACGTATGTGATGTATGCAACTCATACTGAGTTGAGAGAGGGTGAATCACTGACTGAGGTCATAGCCACTGGCAATGGAAAAATCTGACATGATCGAGTGAGTGGATTGTACATGGATACTTACCTTACGGCACAAACTTCAGGAGGGGTATCCTGTATCATCTTTTGCTGCCTCGGGCTCAGAGCTGTAAGTTGGGAGGCCGAAAACATTGAATACTGTTTTTCAAAATCCACTTTACTTGAGCTGGAAAAGTTGAGAGAAACAAAGAAGTAGATAGCTATGCCTCCCCACCCCCACCCCGTAATAGGTATTTTTGCTACTGAATGAACATTTAGGTAGGATTATTGAATATATCTGATGCGATGGATAATGGTGGCTACAGTTTCCTCAATCAATGAAATTATGCATTCCTTGAAGAGGAGATCATCTGGACAACATGAAACGTTTGGTGACCTCAGTCCAATTCCAAGTGGTACAGGACCCTCACCGCACAAAACACTACCACACCTGGCACCCTTGTTCGCAGTCACCAGACAGGAGAAAGACTGGACTAAAGCACTGCTCCATCTCTCTTGGTGATTTCTCCTGGTCCGAGATGAGGCAGTTTGAGAAACCTGCTGTGGCAGAGACAGGAATGGAACCCTGGTCTCCGGACACTCCGCCCTGTCCTGTAACCATTAGTTCTCCCTCTCCCACTTATTTACTCTGAAGGATGATACGTTTACTTCCACGTTTTAAAGGCAGCAGCACAATGCTGCACCTGATCAGTGGACAAGAGGACTTCAGACTCCAGTGCTGTCATTTTGGTACCTTTCATCATCACTAAAGTGTTTAATTTGTGCATAATATTTTAATTCATCCAAATAGAAACAAAGAGAAAAAGAAAAGATTTCCCCCTCCTCACTCCTTACACTGGAGCATGAGCTGCAGTCTCTCAGTTGGGTAAGTTGCCTTTTTACAGTTGCATGGAATATTGTTTCATCGATTAAACATCCAAGACAATTAAAAAAAAAGATTTTTTTAATCAATGCAGCTTTTCCCTGTGCGGTTGTTCTGTCAAATTGAAGGAGGGAAGGATCCTAAATAAAGCCATAATAATTGGACATGTATAATAAAGCTAAGCAAGGAGGAGGTGCTGGAACTGAACATCAATTAGCATAGTCTAGCAATGAGGGAGGAGATCACAGAATGAATGGACAGAGCTGCACAGACAAGCAGAAGGCTACTGAACTCTGATTAATCACAATGTAGCTTTCATTAGTTCTACTCAGCAGAACTGACATTGTGGCGGAATTATCTCATTATTTTGCAGCACAAAACATGAGACATCAAGACAAATCTGAAGGCCTTCTGTACTGCACTTAACGTCTGTTGGGGAACGGGAGGTGATATATTTCAGCAGCTGGCCATCTCTTATACAGATGTTACTGTACAGGTAACGTATTTGATTTATGGCCTGTTTAATCAACCAGGACAAAAAATGTTTTTAACTTCACAGACATACATCTTCTCAAGGTATGTTATATGTCTGATGGCTGTTAAAAATGCTAGCTTTTTTATCGTATGCTAGTTAAGGGATAATATTATGTCTGTGGTTGTATCCCTGGGAACCATGGGCACTTAGCCTGGGCATTTGAAAACACTAAGTGCTCGCTGGATAATGGCAGTAAAGGAATCACATGCTTCCTTGTAAAGAAGTTTTATGCCACTTTATTCCAAATTTGGAAATGGAAACTGAGCTCTTTCTTCAGAATATATAGGGGGCAGAGAGAGGGCTCCTGGTTCAAGAACAGGGTTCAAAGTCAGAAAGCTCTGTGGTGAAATCCTGGCCCACTGAAGTCAGTGGAAATTTTTCATTGGGACCAGGGTTTCACCTCCGGATACTATACCTGATACTGACATGCTGTGGGATCTTGGACAAGTCCCTTAGCAGCTCTGCACCTCAGTTTCCCCATCTGTACAATAGTGAGGACAGAAAGTATTTTCTGAACCTGAGATGGAAGGTGGTATATAAGAATGATCCATCACTATTATATCTATGCGTACATGAGGACATTCAGATTGTGCTTTGAATCTGTAAGGAACATTTAGCAAACCTTTGCAATAAGTGGCCAACCTTTTATTACAGTGCTGACAGGTGTGACACATGGAAATCAATTGCAGTGAATGCTTGAAACAGTGTATTTTGTGTTAAACAGAAACTCCATAACATAACCAAGATCCCCAAAGACACCAGAAACTGCACTGTAGTGTCCTGGTTGCCTGAGGCTGGCAGTGAACAACTCCCATTGACTTCAGTGGAAATTGCTCATACTGGTTGAAATTCACTGTTGTGTGCAGAGGATCCAGACAGGCCCTATGACAGATTAGGAGGGACTTGTGCTGGACCCCACTGCAGAGACACAAAATTTTGCCTTTAGACGATGCGATCTTTCTTACTGAACCATTTCATCCTGTGTGGAAACACCTGGTCCAGCATTTATTGGGGATCATTTAAATGAGAAAAGGTAGCTAACAAATTTCATATTTAATGGCATTTCTCAGCCTGGTAAGTCATCTCAAATAAGAAAATTCATCCCCTTTTGTGATCACATGAAATAAGTTCAGAGGATGTAGTATTTAGACAATATTATATAATAGGCAGTCAATCAATTTTACTTCCTAAGACAGGCATTGTAAGTGAAAAACAATTCAACAATTGCTACATTGAAATAGAACTGCATGTCTAAACCTTACTCAGGCAAAATCCCATTAAAGCCATTTTTGAGTTGATAATACAGCATCTATAACCCAGCCTGTGCTACCTAGTCACCTGTGTCCACTTTCCACCAACAAAGCAAGGAGAGAGACACTCTGATCCCAAGCATGGAGTCTGCAAAGCAGAGCGACCCTCCACTGAGGTTCTCATTTAACCTCTAAGGGCCATTGAACAGGACAGGAGTAGTCCTGAGACTGACCACTGTGCCTGGTAATAAGCATCAATCAGATTCCCTTCGTTTGACCCTTTGACCGCACTTCTGTTCCTGTTATTTTATTAGTTGTCCCACGAAATCACTTGGCTTCCAGGTCCTGTGGATCCCCCCTTAGGCTGGGGGGGGGATCCTTTAGCAGTGTGCGAGCTTCTGCCCGCCCACTTCCTGGATCCCAATAGGAATAAGCATTTGCAGGATTGGCTTTTAAAGCAGTATTAGTGACAAACGTTTGGCTTTATATACATGGATATCCAAAAACTGAGATAGTGTATTGTATATGTACACGTTATTGAAATCAAGCCCTGGTAGTTGGACTCTCCCTTTGCAATTTTGTTTTCACTTTTGCATTCAAGCAGTACGTTTTTGCTTAGTCATAATTTACATGGGTTACCATGGTAACACCTGTAGGGTGTAATTCCCCTATTCATTAGAGGAATAGCATACTTTAGAATTATTAGAAGCTAATTAGTATTAGAAGATAATTTTCTGTTTACATTTTCTTGCAACTATTTTGGTGCCCCATAGATTGTGACAAATATTTGCAAGCTCAAAATCCTTGAAACAATTCCCCTTCATGCCCAAGATCAAGCAACCTCTTGAAATCTGTGAATAAAGCACAGTTCACAGTGAAGTCCTGATCAATTATGATGGGCTCCAATTATATAGGGTTAAAACCCAAGGAATCTAACAAGACTATTATCTGCAGGTAATTTAACTCAAGCTACAGTACATAGAACCCAATGCACTGAACAGCCTTGTAAAAGTGAGTTATTTTTATAAATGAGAATGTCCTAATCCCAAGATATATAAGACCCAGGAAAAATATGATCTACCACTGTAAATCCCTTTAAAAGCATACAACTAAGTTAGTTACTTACATTAAACAGAAAAATATACCTCAGAGAAGCTTAATTTAAAATGAAATTGCAAAGCTATTTTTAAATCAAAGGTCAATACTGAAAACTATCCCTTAGGAGTAAAATTAAAATCAATAAAAAGAATTTTTGAAAGGTTTTTAAAATCAGCAACTATTTTTAATGTCAAAGTATAAAGATGGAGCAAAGGGAATAATTCTTCATGTTGTGGATTTGCAATGAACAAATACATACTTTGCAACAAATAATTTATGAAATACAGTTTACTTCTTTTTCTGCTCCTGGAATATCTGCAAGCAAACTTTGATTTCCTTGAATTTCTTATTTGAAGTTATGACACATTTTAAAAAAATTCTATCTATGAATTGTTTATAAATAGTTCTCTGCACGGATTTTATTTTATTTGTGTTTGCCCTTCAAGTTGTACTTATTAGATTAATCATCAATGTCTATTAAAGTCTTTCCATTGACTTCAACTAGCTCACAATTAGGTCCAGAGGATAAGTAAGCATTTCAGAGGTGAATATGTGTATGTACAAATTTAAGACCCAGATGCTGTAAACACTTGTGTAACTTTACTCCTGTGAGTAGTCCCATTGACTTCACTGGTGTATAAAGTTAAGTATATGCACAAGGGCTTGCGAATTGGGGCCTAAAATACAGTTTCTCTGAATATTTGCACACGGATCTTTAAAATTCAAATTCCAGAATCATTTGTGTCAGTAAGAATGAAATGTTCAAAAGTGGAAAGAAAACTGGAAGGAATATGCCCACAATTAATTCACTTAAAAATTAAAATGAATAACTGCTGAAAGTATTTTGCATCTAGCTCAATTGGCAACATAGTAATTCACTTTGCCCATGTGATAGAAAAGGGGCCCCTTTTGATTTAAACATTAGTAAAATGCAGAAAATTCAGAACTATGGTTCTGAATCGGGTTGAAATGCAAAAAGATCAAGTTTTCCCCTTTTCTTCTCTTGTTACACATATTTCATGCCCTTCCAGTATTTCTGATTAAAGAATGGGATTGGAAAGAATTACCCTATAGGGTTCTATATTTTATTTTCTCTCTGAGAATTTAATATAAAAAACATTTTGCTTACATGTCTAAAAAACATTTTTGTATCTGACAAGCAATATTGTCAAGGAGTGCTGTCTATCAGACAGATTTGTCCATCTGACAAACAAATTCTCTATTGCAAGCTCCATCTGTTGTCTTGAAAATCAAGGTGTGTTTTTACTTCTGTATGCATCATCAGCTATCCAAATTCTGAGAGCAGCAATCATTTGCACACAAGTCAGGAAACAACACAGCCTATCCTGCTGCTATTATGCTGGTTCTGCGGTGAAGACTTCAATACAATTCAGCAGTGGTTCTGCCATTATAGGGCACTGACCACTCAGGAAAATGAGAAAATAAAGTCAAAGTAAAATAAATGCATCTTCTTCCCCACTTTGATACTCATCGATTTAACAGCAAAGCTCTCCCAGCTGTATTTCCCATTTTATGTTAAGATCAGCCAAGATTTGACAGAAAATATCTATATTAGAGTTCAATAACAGTGTCATCATAATGTTATCGGAGGTTTTCTGCCGTAGTCTGGCTCCCTGCCTCAAACTCTAGAGTAGCCACTATTCAACTCCCATGTGATAGATGCTATAAAAATTTGTGATAGGGCAGGACCTAGGGTCAGGGATTTAGCTGGGCATTTATGCACCCAACCTAGCAATGGTCACTACATTCACACACTTGCCAATGCAAACTCTCTCTAATTACATTCTCCTTCTTGGACAGAGTGGCTCTTTACCATATTAGTCCAACACTGAGTCTGTGCACAACTGTTTGGTGATTTTCCAGCAACGTAGGAAGCTCGTGTCTGACAGTCAAAGTCCTGACACCCCCAGGAGAGAACAGCAGGTCTGAATCCCAAAGAATAAGCAATTGAATCAACTAGTTGTATACGTTATTGTGTACAAAAATATGTTGAGTAAGGTCTTTTATGAAAGCTTGTAATGTTCTGAACTTGATGATCATGAGATACATATACAGACTGTAGTTATGAATCTATATATTTCTGTATATAGAAAACTGTGCTCATAACTAAGGCTCTGTGTTGGTCACGGAAGTCACGGATTCCGTGGTTCCCAGCCAATGGGAGCTGCAGAACTGGGGCTTGGGGCGGAGCAGAGGCAGCACGTGGAGCTAGGAGCTGGAGGTCATTATTTCCCAGAAGCTGGGTAGGGAGTCTGCACCACCAACCCCCCGCCAGCACCCACGGCATCCCTCCCTAGGCTGTGCCGCACCCTTACCCCATGAGCACTTGTGGCATCCCCTGGGCCGCCCCCACCCCCCCAACGCACCCTGCCCCAAGTTTTAGTCAGGGGAATATAATAAAAGTCATGGACGGGTCATGGACAATGAATTTTTGTTTACTGCCCATGACCTGTCCATGACTTTTACTAAAAATACCCATGACTAAAACATAGCCTTACAATCTGAGGTACAATTTGAATTATACCCCGAAGCAGTAAGGGGGCACTTCCAAGTCAGGTGTTTGCATAAAGCCAGATGAAGGTAATTATCCACTGAACAACACAGGAAAAGGCAACAAATGTTTCATCTTTGAATCTGTGATTTTTCTATTAAATAGACCTTTTTGTTTATTTACCCCAAGTAGGTCTCTGTTGTGCAAATGGTATGAAGTGTATGTGCCAAAGCAAGCTGATGTCTGCAGGGCTGGTTTCGTGCCTTTCTGGTGATGAACCAGAGGGGAAAAGTCAGAGTGCCTGGTAGCTAAGAACTTGGAGTGGGTGGATTTGGTGAGACCTGGGACTGGAAGAGCTGTTGGAGTCCCCCTGCAAGGAATAATGAGGCTGGTGGAAGTCCAGGTGAGACCTTGTATTTGTGAGCAGACTACTCATGTCAGAGCTCTGAACCAAAGTTGCAGAGCATAAAGGCACCTGAGGTTACAAGGCAGGCGGTGACAGAAGCCCTACTGGTCTGGGGGATCCCCAAAACATCATGTTGTGGATCTCACAAGACATCTAGAGGAGTGGGAGGAGCTTGTGGTCATGGTATACGTTGGTACCAATTATGTAGGAAGGTGTAAAAGAGAGGTCCCGTGAGTTGTTTAGATAATTAGGAAAAGGGTTTAAATCCAGAGCTTCTATAGTAGCTTTCTCTGAAAAGACCCTCTGGCCTGCTCCATTGTGGGTATTCCTGTCATCCTCTTACCTCACGCACCAATGTAACATAGTGAAGTAAATAGGTTCGGTTTAATAAAATTTAAGTACAGTGGCCAATGTAAGACATTACATAAATGATGGTGACTGAATTTAAACTAGTTCAGTTAATGAAGAACATAGCCACTCTGATGATTTCTAATACTAAGGGGTACATGTGCACAGCCTCGTGCTCTTAAGAGAGACTTTCAGTCGTGGAGCTACAAACCATGTCAGTGATTAATAGCAAAGTGCTGTGAGTTTCTCTAGCTCAGTATGCTAGATGCTGTTGAGAACAGTGGGGATCTAATCAGAGGTAGGGAATATTGAGTCCTCAGCATGTTTGAGAAAGCCTGATCTTAACTAATTCTGATACAGAGCTGCTAATTAAATGCAGAAGATTTTCCCTTTGAGAGCGATGCCTCCTATGGTTCTCTATTTGATTGTTGTCATGATCACTACACTCCTGGGCCTGTTAGGACAGAAAGTTTCATAAGATAACACAGAAACACCATGAGCCAGATTCTGTCTGCAAATTGCATATGTGTAAAGCTGGCATAAGGGGGAAACCTGGGGGAAGTGGTGGAAGGCATTTAAAATGTTAATGCTGTAGGTCTTATTACATCCAGACACTGCAAAACAAAATACAACAGGGAAGAAGTGTTGGACCCATGAGATGGTTATGCAACCCTTCCACAGGTGTTCTTCAAATGAAGCTGCAAAAGGACATTCTGGGACAGACTGGAAGTCTGCACGTTTTAAGACATGAATCCATTGATCAAAGCCCATGTGCCACTACTCTATTTGGTTTCCACCTGCACCTATCAGGAGTAATCTGCACAGGCATATTGTACATGGGGCAGGGCTGGCCACAATATACAATACCATACTTGGGACCAAGGCTGGTAGAACACAGACTCACAATTGTCATAATTAACATGTGCTGAAAGAATGCCAGAATTTGGCCCTTAATACAAGGTATTAGGTACAACAGTCATAATGTTGGAGCACAGCCATGCTTTGGTTGATTGCATAGTAATTGCGTCTGCCACACTAGTACTTAACATAACAGCATCTGAGTAATAGATGTGAGGGCAGCAATATGTGAGAATTAAAAAAGAAACTAAATTACTTTGATAACATGGATCAAGATACATTAAAAATAACTAGGAGAGTGAATTTAATCTAAAGGTTAAAAGACAGCTGACAAGGTCACTCTCTACTGTTCTCCCAGTGAGTTTGAAGCATGGCAGAGAAATTCAGCCCTTTGGGTTGTATTCTAAACCCTTCAGAAATCAATTGCAGAGCAGAAGCTAGAATATGCCAAATGAACTGTATGTCAGAATGATACAGAGCCTTGCATACAGTTTACATTCCAAAAATTCTGAAGGACTCACATACAGAACCATATTTTCATGGGAGGTTGACACCACTATTTGGTTTTAGCTTTCTGATTATTATCACTGTACTATGGGAATGAATCAATAGTTGTCTCCAGAGACAGTATTTCTCTTTTTTGTAGTGCACAGTACACAAAACAATTTTTTTGTTCTTGAAGCGTTTATTTAAAAAAATAGAGAAGTGAAAAGAGAAAGACAAGAGATGAAACTGCTTTCAGTGCTCTATGCACTTGCTTCACACATCTCTGATTAAAGTAATTTGTACACTATGCATAAGTTGTAAGTATTATTGAAACGTATGACCTTCAAAGAATTAATACATATTGATGCTGACGAATTATAGCCTAGAATGAAAAAGAGGTTTATAGTAAATTGCACTATTACTGCAATCAAAAATTTTAGCTTTTGAAAAGCAAAGGTGTAGAACATACAGCTAAAATAATTGAGGTTCTTCTGAGAGGAGAGTTTGGATGCTTTATGAATGCAAAGCAACCTTTCTGGTGGCATCACATTTAACACAACAGTAACAAAAGTAATTGATTTCATATTTTCTAGTCTTCATTTTTCATTACTGGCCAAAGGCATCAATCATCTCATTTCAATACAAAAAATGACCATTATTACTTATTACTACAAGCAATACTAAAAAGCTTATAGTTTCTTTAATTATCTGGATCTCTCTCAAGTGTTCCCAGAAGCCTTTTTAGTTGTAAGTCAACATTTCACATATACTTGAATGGGTTTTTGTCTTCCTGACACGTTCTACTGCACAGATGGATGAATCCCAAAAGTTCTGAAGTGCAGATTCAGTTAGAGTCACGACCCAAAGCACAGGATGCTTATTCAAATATTATCTCAACTTCCTGATTTTACCAGTCAGTCCTGGAGATCTTAGGAGTACAGATTTCCTTGTAAGATTCTCAGCACTGGTACATGCCAGAAATACTCTTCTGATAAGAACAGCATTTCTTGGGGAAGATCCTCAGCAAAACACTTAAGCATGAATGGAGTTAAGCATGTGCTTAAGTGCTCTGCTGAGTCAGGACCTGAAGGTGGGATTTTCAAAAGCACCTAAGTGATATAGGAGCAGATGTTCCTTTGACTTTCAGTGGGACTCCCAGCTCCTAAGTCACAGAAGCATTTCTGAAAATCCCAATGTTAACCATCAATCAACCCATTTTCATTTTCTTTGTTTTTCCAGAAAGATCATTTTAAAACTGTCTAAGGGAATAAAACCCCTACCTGATGGGAATAAATTATCCATGAAGGTAAATTTACAGACAAGAGGGTTATAACAAACACGTAGCTCGAGAACTGAAAACAGCTGATAACTGGCAAAAAGTATTCCTTAAACCGATTATTTTTTAAAACGATGACACAATTGCTTCTGTGTCAGAGTAGCTTCTTTGTTATATTTGAGTAGAATATAACAAGTGAACGAGTCAAAAAGCAATAATTAAAGTTAAACAGCATATGGGTCATGGGTCTCCTCTCACTCTTGTTTTAGGCTCATGTACCTGCATCAGCTTCAACTGAGTTACTATGGATTTAGGCCCAGATTCAAAACACAGCGCTTAAGCACGTGCTTTATTTTAAAACCCATTCACTGTGTCCTGTGCATTGCCAAATATACTTTCTGTGTACAACAATAAATATTAGTGGTAAGAATGTATGGTGTGGAGCCATAAATTGTCTGCTTTATAATACATATCCACTGCACTATTGAAATTTGGTTAACCATGCATATATATTTTTACCAAAATAGTACACAATATGTCACAGTCACTCAAGAAATAGTGTATTGTGCACTGTATGTACAATATGATTGATAATACTTTCCCCCAAGAGCATTATCCATTCTTTCCTTCATGCCACATGTAAATCCAACTTATGCACAGTGGCTGAGTTTCTATGATTTGCTCTATTTTGTGTAGAGACCTTACAATTCTCTGTAAGCCTGTCAATAGATGAATTGCTCCATTCTGACTGGGATAAAGAAGCAGAACTGACAAAGCTAATATCTTTTCATCTTGATAATGTGGAAATAGAATAAATACAACACCACTCAACCTGCAGTATGCAACCTATCAGATTTGTTTTAATCTACTTTTCCCCCAAGGCAGCACACAAAAACAACCCTGCAGCCTCTCAGCCTTTAATCTTTTCTAATAAAGCATCATTTGAGGGGAATAGCATCAACGCAACAAGACACAGAATGTATTTTTCAACAGGGCTGACCTTCTACCATTTCTACCTTCTAGAAATAACTACTCTTGAAGCCCTACTAGTTGATTAATTATGTCTTACAACTGGAGTCGTCAATTTGCTTTAGTCAGGCAAATAGCAGAATTGAATTCTTGTCAGTATTTTTCAGCCTATCATGACCAATAGTGATAATTTTATATTTGGTTAACAGATTATATGCAGAGCTGACCACGCCATTTGTCATGATACTCTCTCCATGATAAATGTAATCCCTTTGGGGTTTGTAAATGGTTCTCTAAGCAATCTGGATTGCCTTCACATGTATTTGTAATTTGTAAGTGTTCACTTGGGTGAAATTTGTCCCTGTGCAGAGGGCTAGGGCATGGTCTATACGCACCACCTAAATTCACCAAAAATGGCTTTAATAGAAATTTAAGGAGTGCATAAACCCTGTGCTGGCCCTGTCCATGGGGTGAATTTTATGCATGCTAATTTGGACAAATAATTTTCAGAGTATGGGAGACTCAGTTTGGCTATTTGCTAGTGTTATTCAATGTGTGACTGGTCATCAGATTATCTTCATGGCAAATCCCAAAGGGACTCAGCCTCCTTGCAGATGGAGCACCACCCAGATTGATCTCTAGCTAGATCCTTAAGGGGTCTGGATGGGTATTCAGTTTATGTCAGTCACTGGCGATCTTATCTCACCACTGAAGCTTTGGTGCCCACGTGATTGCCAGTCATGTAGCAGCATTCCTTGGTAAATGAGCTTTGGAATTGGTTGGTCTTCCATTCTAATACGTCTGAACCAAGAAAGCCCCTGAAACCAAACCAGTGCTGATGGAGGTGATTGCTGGGCTTGGCTGCGAACATTCTCATTTGCTGATCCTATCCTGCCACTTAACATGGAGCAACTGACAAAGATGATGAGAATCAAAAATGTCAATCTGCTGCTCTTCACCCTTCCTCAGTGCCCATTTTTCACTGCTGTCCATGGAGTTAGTATAACCATGGCTTTATAGAGCCCACATCTAGTAGCAAGTTTGACGCCATGACATCCCCCTGGAGGCTCCTAAAGGGCCCGAAACATTGCAGCAGCTTCTGCTGTAGGAGTCATCTAAGTCACATGGTATCTTCTTACTATTAATATTGAGGTAGCACCTAGTGGTCAACTGGATTTAAGTACTTAGGTGCTTTGCCAAAGGAGGACTGTAATCTATTGCTGTTATAAGACAGTTATTCTATATTCTTCCTTTTTCAGACCACGTCTATGGACAAGCTACTGGCATAACTGATACATCATTGACCTGTCCACACTTTAGTTAGGAGAGCTCAGAGGAAGGATGTCATCCATGGGACGGAAGGACAATATCCTATGATGTGACTCTTTAAGGGAGAACGAACCACCGGCTACACACTCTCCTTGCATTGTAATAACAACATTTGTATTTTTGCACTGTGGCATGCTGAATGCTCCTTTCCTACTAGAGCTGCAAGAGCTCTGCTTTTAAATTATACTGAGACATGCTATACTATAACAGGTCTTTATGGTATTTTTACAACAGAAAGTGATATGGTTATAAAAAGCAAGGCTGACAGGAGAAATAACTTGACAGGCATCTGTTTCCTCTCTACTGGCCAGTAGGCACTGGTATAGTGTAAACAAGAAAAACAGGCTTTGTGTACTGTATTTACAGGCTCTAACAGTTATTTCTATACCACAAGGACCACCTGTTGTTTTGTGAACACATTTGTTCAGACTAGCACTTGTAATGGAAAGATAGATGGTTAGCAATAATTTTGTGACACTTGCCTACTGCAGGGTTTTTTGCACCTATCCCTAAAGCAGCTGTCTAACAGAGACAAAAAACT
Source organism: Caretta caretta (assembly GCF_965140235.1). NCBI lineage: Eukaryota > Metazoa > Chordata > Testudines > Cheloniidae > Caretta > Caretta caretta. Next base: position 20,846,790 of record NC_134220.1, on the reverse strand, counting down.
GGAATAGAGGGACCCCTGGTCTGATCCAGCATGGTAGTTCCTTTATCTCTGTATCATATGATCCCATTGTTATAATCGGAGAGACCAACAAGGTTACAGCAAATCTGTTTACTGCTGCTTATTATTATGGATTGCTAGTTCTTTTGCTAGTATTCAAAAGCCCCAGTCAAGATCAGGGCTCCATATGCTAGCTGCTGTACAAAACACTTAGTCAGCCAATGACGCAACCAGCTGGGCAAAGATGAAAAGATTTTTCTTGAATATCCATTCAAGTTTGAAAATTAACTTTTGATTGGACCATTTTTGCAATCCATTTGTATTTACTTCTATTATAAAAAAGCAGAAGTTTTCATGCTTTTGGTGTTTGCAAAAACAACCTGTCTTTGTAGTTTTCAGGTGTTTAACCAGGGTCAAAACAGGGACAGAAAGTGATGGTACCAGTTTCAAGTTCCACCTCAATTTCAATGCTTGGATGTTTTTGCTGAAGGTATCATAGGTTACTTTTCAGAGGAACAGCCGTGTTAGTCTGTATTCGCAAAAAGAAAAGGAGGACTTGTGGCACCTTAGAGACTAACCAATTTATTTGAGCATGAGCTTTCGTGAGCTACAGCTCACTTCATCACTTTATCGCTTCTAGTTTAATGCTAAGATAAATCACACTTTTCACACTTTATTTAAAACCATCGTTCCAGTATATATGCAGCCTGAAAACAAGTGCTACACTAGGACATAGTTGGAGGGCTTTCTTTATAAACAGAAAGACTAGAAACTCTCTGAAGAAATACAGGACTTCTATACAAGCGTGTCAGGATAGCATATCACAGTGAAGTAGATCAAACTGACCTCTGCTTATAAGTAAGCTCAAGAGAGAGCTACTGAGTGCTTTGTACATTGCACAATAATGAATATTACTCCTTAATTACGGAAGCATTTCAAATGGCCAATGAGATCAAAGATAATTTTATTATTAAGTCCTAATTTTGTACTGCTGTGGTTTTTCTTTATGAGTCTTTGAAGAATATTATACAAAACAGATGGGAAGGACCTCATACCCACTGCCATAAATAAGTTTTATGTCCAAACTTTCTGAACATTTCACTAGAAAGCACAGTGGTAATTCTACCAGACGTTAAAGTTTGCTTAAAAATACACAGCAACATTTTGAAATGCCTTGAGAGGAGATTTAATGAGAGAAATCAGAAAGAGAAGATTAAACTAAAAAAGAGAAAAGGGGATACTGAAACGTCTGCCAAATGGTTTATTAGTGGTGTGGGGTGAAGGGACGGAGAGAGAGAAAGCTTTGCTTTCATAATGTGGTTCCAAGAGGAAACACTTGATAAGTAACTGCAGTAGGTAAATGTGGCAAAGTAAAATATTTAAGTGATCACTCTACTGCACATATTAAGTATAAATGATGCATTGTAATGTGCCATGTATTTTTAATGACTGTCCTCTGGTCAGTCATAATAGTTTCGTAACAGATGTAGCTTATTTGAACAATTCTGGAAGAAGAGGAGGAAAGATTTGTCCTTTGTCGAGATGATAAGAAAAATAGGACCGAGGTTGCTTTACTTTTTTCAGATTAAGAAAAGACATGATTAAGGGATGCAATAATTTCAAAGAAGTTCCTGAGCCTATGTCAAGGTACCTTCCCCACTCCGAAATCTAGGGTACAGATGTGGGGACCTGCATGAAAGACCCCCTAAGATTATTCTTACCAGCTTAGGTTAAAACTTCCCCAAGGTACAAACTTTTACCTTTTGTCCTTGGACCTTATGCTGCCACCACCAAGTGTGTTAAACAAAGAACAGGGAAAGAGACCACTTGGAGACATCTTCCCTCCAAATATCCCCCCCCCCAAGTCCTACACCCCCTTTCCTGGGGAAGGCTTGATAAAAATCCTCACCAATTTGCATAGGTGAACACAGACCCAAACTCTTGGATCTTAAGAACAATGAAAAAGCAATCAGGTTCTTAAAAGAGAGTTTTAGTTAAAGAAAAAGTAAAAGAATCACCTCTGTAAAATCAGGATGGTAAATACCTTACAGGGTAATCAGATTCAAAACATAGAGAATCCCTCTAGGCAAAACCTTACGTTACAAAAAGACACAAAAACAGGAATATACATCCCATTCAGCACAACTTATTTTATCAACCATTTAAACAAAACAGAATCTAACGCATATCTAGCTAGATTGCTTACTAACTGTTTATAGGAGTTCTGACCTGCATTCATGCTCTGGTCCCGGCAAAAGCATCACACACACAGACAGAACCTTTGTTTCCTCCCCCACCTTCAGCTTTGAAAGTAACTTGTCTCCTCATTGGTTATTTTGGTCAGGTGCCAGCGAGGTTATCTTAGCTTCTTAACCCTTTATAGGTGAAAGTGTTTTGCCTCTGGCCAGGAGGGATTTTATAGTTTTGTATACAGAAAGATGGTTACCCTTCCCTTTATATTTATGACAGCCTATTTCATTGCAGCAGGGATAAATAGGATAACGGATAGAGATGGTAGAGACTGCAGGATGATGAGAATCTGAAGATGGGAGCTGAGAGAAAGTACTGGATTTTAACTGCATCCTCAAACCATAGATGTACACTCTATAGGTACAGGCATAAAAGCAGCATCTATTCTTAGGAGTGGTTATGATTAAGTTAAGCTCAATTAAAGTAGCCATTCTACTGAAGAAACTACCAACATTTGGTACCTCTATGTTTCTGATTGCATATTTGTTTCTTGTCTAAAATATCATGGCCTACTAAAATGACACAAGAAAAGGAAAAGGTTGTATAATGGAGACTGGTTTCATAAGGTTAAATGCATAAAATAACTTTCCACTGAAAAGTCACCATTTTTGCTCTCTTGTTGTGAAGTTTAGTCCAAGTGTTTTAAATTTAGCACGCCTAGTAAATGATAAACATAAATGATAAACAAAATGAGAACCTAAGTAATAAAATGCTTCTCAACCTTGGATAATTCTCTCATAGTGAGGAAAACTTAAAGCCATAATTAAGCCAAATTCACCCATATAGGCCTATTGTCTCTCTCTACATAGCTGCTGAAATCTTTGGCTCTTGGGCAGAAACTGCATTTATTAAAGTAGGATATAAAAGGTTCTTCCAAGTAATAGGAAATGCTGGGCTCTGCCTGGATTTTGTTTGGAAATTAAAGCTGTTCCCTGAGTTCACTGGTAGTTTCAGTTTTGCTGGGAAGGCAGTATCAGGCTGAAAATGAAGTGGCATCAAATCCACAGTGGCAAATCTCTCTCTCTCTAATTGGGAAAATATAAAGTTCTTAGAAGAAGTAAGATGATCTTACCACAAAAGTATCTTTCTGAATGATAGAAGCTATAGAAAAGTACATGGAGAAAAACCTATTTAAAAGGAGAATAGCGCCCATTTTACCCATTTCTGAAGTGTGCAAGTTTCACACTTTAAAGTACTATTCACCAAATATTTTTTTAAAAAGACCCTGATTCTCCATTGCCTTGCACCTTGGATGGTCTTTTACATATACATAAAGTGGGTATAAAATGCTAAAATGCTAATGGGTGGAGAATTCTGATTTGATAACATTTTATACTCATTTTGCACAGATGCAAGGCTCCAACTCAGCAAAGCACTTAAGCATGTGCCTACTTTGAAGTATGTGCTTAAGACCCATTGGCTTTAAGATGAACAATACTTTTCAATATTTGACTTGGGCCTTTGACTTCAGTGGGACTTTTAAACAGAGGCTTATGTGTTTTGCTGAACTGGAGTCTAAATGACTAAGGTTAAGGTAGTGGAGAATCAGGCCCAAGATATTTAGTTACACATGTTTTTCTGAAGTTGTGGTTGAAAACTGATATCATTTGTGACACCTGCATTAGAATCATAGAATAACAGAGTTGGAAGGGACCTCTGGAGGCCATCTAGTCCAATCCCCTGCCCAAAGCAGGACCAATCCCAACTAAATCATCCCAGCCAGGGCTTTGTCAAGCCTGACCTTAAAAACTTCTAAGGAAGGGGATTCCACCACCTCCGTAGGTAATGCATTCCAGTGTTTCACCACCCTCCTAGTGAAAAAGTTTTTCCTAATATCCAACCTAAATCTCCCACACTGCAGCTTGAGACCATTACTCCTTGTCCTGTCATCTGCTACCACTGAGAATAGTCTAGATCCATCCTCTTTGGATCCACCTTTCAGGTAGTTAAAAGCAGCTATCAAATCCCCCCTCATTCTTCTCTTCTGCAGACTAAACAATCCCAGTTCCCTCAGCCTCTCCTCATAAGTCATGTGTTCCAGACCCCTAATCATTTTTGTTGCCCTTCACTGGACGCTCTCCAATTTCTCCGCATCCTTCTTGTAGTGTTGGGCCAGAACTGGACACAGTACTCCAGATGAGGCCTCACCAGTGTCGAATAGAGGGGAACGATCACATCTCTCGATCTGCTGGCAATGCCCCTACTTATACACCCGAAAATGCCATTGGCCTTCTTGGCAACAAGGGCACACTGTTGACTCATACCCAGCTTCTCGTCCACTGTCACCCCTAGGTCCTTCTCTGCAGAACTGCTGCTTAGCCATTCGGTCCCTAGTCTGTAGCGGTGCATTGGATTCTTCCGTCCTAAGTGCAGGACTCCGCACTTGAACCTCATCAGATTTCTTTTGGCCCAATCCTCCAATTTGTCTAGGGCCCTCTATATCCTATCCCTACCCTCCAGTGTATCTACCACTCCTCCCAGTTTAGTGTCATCCGCAAACTTGCTGAGGGTGCAATCCACACCATCCTCCAGATCATTAATGAAGATATTGAACAAAACCGGCCCCAGGACCGACCTTTGGGGCACTAGATACCGGCTGCCAACTAGACATGGAGCCATTGATCACTACCCTTTGAGCCCGACAATCTAGCCAACTTTCTACCCACCTTGTAGTGCATCCATCCAGCCCATACTTTTTTAACTTGCTGACAAGAATACTGTGGGAGACCGTGTCAAAAGCTTTGCTAAAGTCGAGGAATAACACGTCCACTGCTTTCCCTTCATCCACAGAACCAGTTATCTCATCATAGAAGGCAATTAGATTAGTCAGGCATGACTTTCCCTTGGTGAATCTATGCTAACTGTTCCTGATCACTTTCCTCTCGTCTAAGTGCTTCAGAATTGAGTCCTTGAGGACATGCTCCATGATTTTTCCGGGGACTGAGGTGAGGCTGACCAGCCTGTAGTTCCCAGGATCCTCCTTCTTCCCTTTTTCAAAGATGGGCACTACTTTAGCCTTTTTCCAATCTTTCAGGACTTCCCCCAATCGCCATGATTTTTCAAAGATAATGTCCAATGGCTCTGCAATCACATCCGCCAATTCCTTTAGCACTCTCGGATGCAACGCATCTGGCCCCATGGACTTGTGCATGTCCAGTTTTTCTAAATAGTCCTGAACCATTTCTTCCTCCACAGAGGGCTGGCCACCTCCTCCCCATGCTGTGCTGCCCAGTGCAGTAGTCTGGGAGCTGACCTTGTTAGTGAAGACAGAGGCAAAAAAAGCATTGAGTACATTAGCTTTTTCCACATCCTCTGTCACTAGGTTGCCTCCCTCATTCAGTAAGGGGCCCACACTTTCCCTGGCTTTCTTCTTATTGCCAACATACCTGAAGAAACCCTTCTTGTTACTCTTAACATCCCTCACTAGCTGCAACTCCAGGTATGATTTAGCCTTCCTGATTTCATTCTTACATGCCCGAGCAATATTTATATACTCATCCCTGGTCATTTGTCCAATCTTCCACTTCTTATAAGCCTCTTTTTTGTGTTTAAGATCAGCAAGGATTTCACTGTTAAGCCAAGCTGGTCGCCTGCCATATTTACTATTCTTTCTACACATTGGGACGGTTTGTCCCTGTAACCTCAATAAGGATTCTTTAAAATACAGCCAGCTCTCCTGGACTCCTTTCCCCCTCATGTTATTCTCCCAGGGGATCTTGCCCATCAGTTCCCTGAGGGAGTCAAAGTCTGCTTTTCTGAAGTCCAGGGTCCGTATTCTGCTGCTTTCCTTTCTTCCTTGTGTCAGGATCCTGAACTCGACCATCTCATGGTCACTGCCTCCCAGGTTCCCATCCACTTTTGCTTCCCCTACTAATTCTTCCCGGTTTGTGAGCAGCAGGTCAAGAAGAGCTCAGCCCCTAGTTGGTTTCTCCAGCACTTGCACCAGGAAATTGTCCCCTACACTTTCCAAAAACTTCCTGGATTGTCTGTGCACCGCTGTATTGCTCTCCCAGCAGATATCAGGATGATTGAAGTCGCCCATGAGAACCAGGGCGTGCGATCTAGTAGCTTCTGCGAGTTGCCGGAAGAAAGCCTCGTCCACCTCATCCCCCTGGTCCGGTGGTCTATAGCAGACTCCCATCACGACATCACCCTTGTTGCTCACGCTTCTAAACTTAATCCAGAGACTCTCAGGTTTTTCTGCAGTTTCATACTTGAGCTCTGAGCAGTCATACTGCTCCCTTACATACAGTGCAACTCCCCCACCTTTTCTGGCCTCCCTGTCCTTTCTGAACAGTTTATACCCATCCATGACAGTTTCCATCCTATTTAAATAGTTTAACAATCAGAAGAACGTAAGTATTTAAACATTAAGCATTTCTGTTAAATATTTAACAATAAGAGTTATCCTCTTGGTTCTTTTAATCTGTATTCAGCTTTCATAACATTAAAAATGAACTAAGAAAGTTTCAGCATGAAATATTTACATCGCTTAAATAGGAAACAGAAATTGGGAGCAGAACATCAGGGACACCACCTCATTTGTGTAACTATTTCAGACTGTGACTGTAAAAGAAACTATGACAGGTTTCTAGAATGGCTGGCTCACAGTCTCAGATAAGCATCATCTCTGACACAACTGATGAACAAACCACAGCATGGACAGAGGATCAATCTGGTTAAAACCCCAAAAGTTTAGGTTAGTTCATTTTGAGCTGTGTGCAAACAGATGGACAAGTTCATAAATCATCTGAATTGGTTCACCCGGCTCTAGTTAATAGTTCTAGCATTTGTTTACTTTATGATTAAAAAGGAGATTTTGATTTTAAATTCTTTTTAGGCTACAAATGCTGAAACGGGTAGTGCAGGTTTCTTTGGGGGAGTGATAGGTGAAGTTCAACAAGTTCAGTTTGGATAAAGCAGCCAACAGTTTGGAAGCCTGTCTGATAGGGCTTGTCTACATGGCCCCACAGTTCAGACTCTGGGAGTGCAAATTGCTGTGTTGTAACTCCCCAGTGTGCATGTAACAGGCATGAACCAAAGGACCCAAGTTCACATTAATTTAGTCCTCTTTAAACAGGACTATATTAATATGAAGTAGGTACCTTTTAGTTTGCACCCACAATGGCCACAAGGGAGAGATACTGTGCAACACACTAGTGTGTGCTGCAAATCCCCTGGTCCGAACTGTGGGGCTGTGTAGACATAGCCTAAATCTTTTAACAGTGAAGAAATCAATAAGGAAATCTCAACAGACCAAGCTTTCACACAAAGTTACTTTTCAATTTCAGCCAACTGGAAAATCCTGAGAAAATAGCTTCTCAATGGGCCATATTATACCATCACTTTGACTAGCATGTCAAGTTCTAGGTAACTCATCTCAAAAAGGATATAACTGAAAGAGAAGCTGTCCAGAGAGGACAATGGCAATTATTACAGGCCTAGAAAGATTGCCACATCAGGTGAGATTTTAAAGACTGGATCTATTTCGTTTAGACAGCTGATTACTAAGAAGGGACATAGCAGAGGCATATAAAATAAGAGAGGTAGAGAAAAGGTCTCTTGTACATTTTTGTTCATCTTTTTTCAGAATAGGAAAATAAAGGGGAACACAATGAAATTAAAAGGTGACACGTTTAAAACTCATAACACAACATGTAATTACCCAGTGGAACTCAAAGCCACAAGATATTGAGACAAGGACCCAAGTAGGAATCAAAAAAGGATTAGCCCTTTGTATGAATAATGCAAATATCCTCAGCGGCATTCATTGGGATAAAAATATATAAGGGATATACATGTTTGTGGTTCAAGGCTTACGCCAACAAAAGCTAGCTGCCTGAGGTTAGGTGGAAACTTCCCCATGGGCATGTTACAGCTTAAATGTCCATTATAAGGGGTTTAAAACCTTTCTTGCAAATATCTGGAACTGGCCAAAACCAGACAAGATATTGGACTATATGCAGTGTTGGCCTGGTCTGCTATGGCATTTCCTGAGTTCCTGATTTGAAATGGAGTCTCCTAGAGATAATGTGGAATCCCCCCCCCCCCCCACACACACACACACACCATGCTGCTTTTTACCAACTCACTTTTTAGAGTATAACTGCCCAATACCGCAAGACCAGGGCAAGCAGGAACCCTCACACATGAACCCTGGCTCCCAGTGGTGTACACTCCAAGCTCATGCACTAAGCAGAAACAATAATTTCCTCTCTAAATCACAAAACGAGACCTTTATCTATCAGAATGGTGTACAAAAATTCCTGCATTTCTTTTTGAAGAGAAGCTTTGTAAGCATGGTCTCATTCTGATACATAGCAGTCTAACGTATATTGCTTATTCCCTGCCCATAAAAGAAATGATTATGCCCTAGGGGGTGACACCAGCTATTCATGACCGAAAAGCCATCAAGTCAATGGAGTACTTCTACTAAGTCAACCCAGTGAGTAATCCCACCATGACACAAAGCGTCTCATTAACTGCTGTATCTACTGTATCTTATTTCAGAGGACTGTTCACTGTTATGACAACATTTTGGATCCATGTTTTGTACCGTCCCTCCTTATTTTTGTAACAGATCTCTCATTGGGAAGTAGACCCAGGAGTCAGGAAACCTAAGCTCTATTCTCAGCTTTGACTTCAGGCAAGTCACATTAACTCTCTATGCCTCAATTCCCCTATGTGCAAAACAGGGACAATGATACTTACTATCCTTTGTAAAGTGCTTTGACATGTATGGACAAAAAAGTGCTATACAGCAGCTAAACAACCCCCTGCCCTGTTAATCTCTTTGGATTACAGGAGGCTGTGCTATTATGATGTTATTTCCTTGTATATTTTAAATTATTCTTTATCGTTTTCTCCAGGATCTTAAGTGCCCCAAAGTGGGCTGCGCAGCTTTCTGAATAAAACACCAGCCGGGGCCGGGGCTGGGCCAGGTGCACGCCGCTGCCACCCCGGAGCCGCTTTAGGTAAGCGACGCCGGGCCAAAGCCCGAACCCCTCCTGCACCCCCGCCCCACAACTCCCTGCCTGCAGCTTGAACCCCTCCTGCACCCCAGCCCCCTGCCCTGAGCCCCCTGCCTGCACCTCGTACCCCTCCTGCCCTGAGTCCCTGCTGTGCCCCGCACCCCCATGCACCTCAACCCCCTGCCCTGAGCCCCCTGCCTGCACCTTGTACCCCTACTGCACCCAACCCCCTGCCCTGAGCCCTTGCCACACCCCTGTGCACCCCAAATCACTGCCCTGAGCCCCCTGCCGCACCCTGCACCCCAGCCCCCTGCCCTGAGCTCCCTCCCGCAGTCTGTGCCCCTCCTGCACCCCAACCCTCTTCCCTGAGCCCCCTCATACACCCCACACCCCTCCTCTGCCCCAATCCCTTGCCCTGAGCCCGTTCCGGCACACTGCACCCCCTCCCACACCCCCAACCCCCTGCCCCAGCCCTGCATACAATTTCCCCACCCAGATGTGGCCCTCGGCCCAAAAAGTTTGCCCACCCCTGCGCTAGACATACAAACAGTGTTTATCCTGATAAAGGAGCAAGGAAAGAAAAGTGTGTGTGTCTCACTGGCAGGTTCACATGGTCCTCCAATGTTCATTGCTATAGCTTTTTCCCTCCCCCATTTGACACTTATCTTTATCTGCTTTAGTGCACATTATCCTGGTGGCTGCTAGGTTTAAAACTGTCAGTTTTATGAATAAAGAAATTTCTTCCCTTCCATTTGTCTTGAAGAGGGGAATATTAATATGCAAAAAGCACTATAAATTACATCTGGGGTTTGGAAACTAACTTACCCAGTAGTATTCTGCAATAAAATTGGAAATATATATTATAAATTTGGGTTAAAAAAAAAGAGGGGATGGGAGGACAGGACTCACTTTTCATTAAAGCTGCAGTGATGGATTTGGCCACAGCCTTCCCATCAGTTACTTGAGAGACTTGAACTTCAGAGGATGAAATAGGGACACTCCATCGGTTTGGAGCAGTGGGTATCCTATCACATGGCTGTATATCCAAAGAAAAACCTCCATCCCGATTGAGGTTTATCTGTCACTAACCTTTTAAAATCTTACTGATATCATAGGTTTCAGAGTAACAGCCGTGTTAGTCTGTATTCGCAAAAAGAAAAGGAGTACTTGTGGCACCTTAGAGACTAACCAATTTATTTGAGCATAAGCTTTTGTGAGCTACAGCTCACTTCATCGGATGCATACTGTGGACAGTGTAGAAGATCTTTTTATACACCCAAAGCATGAAAAAATACCTCTTACCCCTGTAAATTTATTTGAACAAAAATACCTCTTCCCACCCCACTCTCCTGCTGATAATAGCTTATCTAAAGTGATCACTCTCCTTACAATGTGTATGATAATCAAGTTGGGCCATTTCCAGCACAAATCCAGGTTTTCTCACCCTCCTCCCCCCCCCCCAAATCCACTCTCCTGCTGGTAATAGCTTATCTAAAATGACCACTCTCCTTACAATGTGTATGATAATCAAGGTGGGCCATTTCCAGCACAAATCCAGGGTTTAACAAGAACGTCTCGGGGGAGGGGGGGAAGTGGGGGGGTAGGAAAAAACAAGGGGAAATAGGTTACCTTGCATAATAACTTAGGCTTGAATAGAGACTGGGAGTGGCTAAGTCATTATGCAAGGTAACCTATTTCCCCTTGTTTTTTCCCTTCCCCCAGCCAAGCAAGGGGCTCTTTCCTTTAGTCTTGGAGTTGAGAGCTGAGGTGAAATCTGAGGGTTCAAAGGGCACCCCCAAAAAGCCAGGACTCTTTAGCAGAGTCCCAGGTTCTCCACACAACTCCATGGATCTTTCCTTTGGTTCGCCACCTCTACTATTTCACTCAATATAATCAGAATGATTGACACCTATCGGATACCTTTTATCCAAAGATCACAGTGATTCATATAAACTTTATCCACTAATTACATACTTTGGCCTAAATTCTCTGCCTTAATCCATCTTCAAAAGATACTCTGCTCTTCTTACATGTACAGAATCCCCATGGGCACTGCCTTTAAAAGATGTACAGCAGCACTACCTAATTCCTGACAGAAAGCAAAGATCAGTGCTTCCAGTGGAAAACATCCCCAGTTTCTCAGTAGGGAAGATGTGAAATTAAGAACATAAGATTGTTTCTCTTCTTAATGCATTATTCAACATGCTGGCCTAATTGTACTCAGGTACACCCATTCAGCCCCATTTGACTTCAATGGGGTTAAATGGGTGTAACAGAGAAGAATAGTAGGGTCAAATTCAGGGGTGACATAAATGGTGGTATAAATTGATACACATGGTGGCACAGCAGTGAAGGGGCAAAGCAGGGCTGAGTAGAGTGCAATCCAGTGACACTCTAATGCCAACCAGAAGAGGACACAGGTGGCACATAGGGTTTTACAGAGATTCCCTGAGTTGGATAGCTGCATAATAGTTCATCGAGGGATGGCATGCAAGGTTTCTACTCAGAGCCAGTAGCCCACTGATCATCATAATCATTTCAAAATGTGTACATGGATAATATTTAAGGAGTTATGTATTTATACTGAAAATTATGCCCTTAAAGTCTTGGAGTTAAGGCAGGTCACCAGGAGATGACGTACCTCGGAAATATTCTTTTCAGGCAAGAGGAAATGGACCCCTGTCTGGCTATTTGGGTACTGTGCATTGTACAGCTCAAGCTGCATGCCTATTTACATATTGAGCCAGGCGTGAACTGAGAGATGGCAAAATCCACAAGAAAGGAAATCTACACGATGAAACAAACAGCGGTAGAGTGTATTGTTTATGCATAAAGACAATGGATTGGTCTGGTATATCTTGGAGGGCAAAGAGACACAGAATCCTTCACCTAGAAAGCAAATTGACAGAGTAATGTCTTATGAAAGAAGGGTCACAACCCACCTGGCTTTAAAGTATTACAAGGATCCTTTAAAGGCAGTGCCCCTGGGGATTCTGTATGTGTGAGCAATACCTGGTTAGATTTGAGAATATCTTGTTAATTAAGCCTAGTCTCTAGAATGCATGTCACGATTTTATTTTATAGGTAGCCATTTGTTTCCAATACTTCTACTTGCCCCCAAAATCTCTATGCTTTATTAAACAAACGTATATTTGATTTCACAATAAATCTAAGTGCTGTGAGTTCAGCAGAGCAGTGATCTGAGGTGGAACTGGCAAGCTAGGGGATGCACTATTTTTTGGAAGCAACGGCTCAGTGAATACTGTGAGTATCCAGCAGACCGGGGGCTGGACACTCCAAGGGGACACTGGATGGGGTTGAGCATTGGAGTGTGCCTATCACTAACCCGCAGAGGGATTGTGGGTCCTGCTAGGCCAAGAGGAGGATGCTTGCATTGCCTGTGGCTGGTAGAGTTGGGGACCTGACCCCCAGCAGGCACAGACAAGGCTTTCTTATGCTAAGGGCAGGTGGTAGTGAGGTGCCTCACAGGCCTGGGTACTCCCAGGAAATGTCACAGACCGTAACAGAAAAAGAAACTAATAGGAGAAGGTAAGCAGCATCCCCTTCCCACTAGCACAGCCTCAGCCACACACACAGTGAGTTACATCCTCCTGCTGTTTGTTTTTTCTGCCAATTTACAGAAGTTACACGCACTCACCCTGATTTACTTACATGTAATCTCTCTGGATTTAGCTCTAGGGACAGATCCCCAGCAAACATAAATCGGTGTGACTGCATTGACGCCAGTAGACCTAAACCACTTTACAGTAGCTGGGAACATGGCCCCAGGCATCTTAAATATGCTTTTTGAAAGTTTCACTCAAAAGTAATTTCATCTGAACTTTATTTTATTAAAAAAAAACATACACTCAAGTCCTAGGTGGCTCATTGAATGGGAGCTTCTGTACTTTCATCCTCTGTGGGTCAGAGGCGCGTTGGGAGCTGAAGCATGAGATTAATACTGGAAGGTCTGGGTCTCAGCAGGGGCATTTCAAGAGGTCACTTCCCTCGCAAATGATGATATGGACTAGCCACTGCCACTGGGGAGCAATGGAAAACTGAATTGAAAATCATAGCATGAGCTGCAAGTCCTCTCTGTGGGGAACCATAATTCTTGAATTTATTAAGATAGCTGTTGAGACACCTACAATTGAGCTTTCCTCTTTCCTTCATAAAAAGGATGCTAATGGATTAGATAATCAGCATCTGATACATTTCTGCATGAGATTGGGAGTTTGTTGCCTTTCTCTCTGGTTCTATTTTACAAAAACAAACCAAGAAACAAAAAAACACACCCTTTTTAATGTGAAAGCAATTTGGAATCATAATTTGTTTTTAAAATATATGACTTGCTGTATAAAAACAAACTCCAGGCTATACAAATATTTAGTGGATCACATGTTAAACATGAGTCAGCAGTGTGACACTGTTGCAAAAAAAAGCAAAGATCATTCTGGGATGTATTAGCAGGAGTGTTCTAAACCAGACACGAAAAGTAATTCTTCTGCTGTATTCTGTGCTGATTAGGCTGGAGTATTGTGTCCAGTTCTGAGTGCCACATTTCCAAAAAGATGTACAAATTGGAGAAAGTCCAGAGAAGAGTGACAAAAATTATTAAAAAGAAAAGGTGGACTTGTGGCACCTTAGAGACTAACAAATTTATTTGAGCATAAGCTTTTGTGAGCTACAGCTCACTTCATCGGATGGACTAGAAAACATGACCTATGAGGAAAGATTGAAAAAATTGGGTTTGTTTAGTCTGGGGAAGAGAAGACTGAGAGGGGACATGATAACAGTTTTCAAGTACATAAAAAGTTGTTCCAAGGAGGAGAGAGGTAAATTGTTCTTATTAACCTCTGAGTATAGGACAAGAAGCAGTGGGCTTAAATTGTAGCTAGGGGGTTTAGGTTGGACATTAGGAAAAACTTTCTAATTGTCAGGGTAATCAAGCACTAGAATAAATTGCCCAGGAAGGTTATGGAATCTCCCTCATTGGAGATTTTTAAGAGCAGGTTAGACAAACACCTGTCAGGGATGGTCTAGATAATACTTAGTCCTGCCATGAGTGCAGGGGACTGGACTGATGACCTCTCTAGGTCACTTCCAGTCCTACGATTCTATGATTTTTTGCATCTTCCTGTGTCAATTGTACAATTTGCTCTGGTTCTAGTACACTGGTAGTAAGACAGTGGGGAAAACTTTCAGAGTCTGATCCAGCAGTGTGTTACTCAAGGTATATGGTGGCATAACTATTGATTTGAATGGAGTTGCTCCAGTGTAGAACAGGGATAATGCTGTCGTGAACCAAGTCCTGTGTATTCGTGTTGCATGAACAAATCATTGGGTTGTCTGATCAGACTGCTCTTTAGTTAGAACCTGCCAAGGGAACTTCCCACTATACTTTGCTACCCATTATCCATTGCTAGTAAATAATGTGGCTAAAGCCAATATATTGTATGTGTTAGGTTCTTAATTTCCTGTATTTTTCATCTCCCTGAATATCTAAATGGTATTCTTTAAAACGAATGCCTAGAACGGACCTCTACCATTATCACCGATAGAATTCATATTCTAGAGCTAGAACAGACCAAGAAGCTATCCAGTCTGGTATCCAGTCTTTGACTGCAGTCAGTGCTGGAAAGCATAAAGTCCACATAACACACACACTTGGGCTAAAGGTTAGGCCTGGTCAGCAGTACTTGGACGAGATATCTCCAAGGGCAACCCGTGTGCTGCGGACAGTGACGCTGGTGATTCAGCGGGTGGCCTGGAGTCAGAATCAGTGCTTCACAGTCTGAGTTCTATGGCAACATCCAGCACGCTTGAGAGCATGCATATCTAAGTACATGAGTGTTCCCATGGATTTCAATAGGGCTATTCAGAATGTGCTTAAGTGCCGCACTAGATTGGGGAAGTGCTGTCTTTTAGATCAGATATAAAACCCAAACAGGGTTACACAGCACAGGGGTCAGAGTGTTTGAACTCTGTCTTCACGCATGGTCCCACCTGCACGGTAAGCTGTGGGGAGCTGCACCCGTGGTAACATAACATGGGAACTTTCCGGAACAGTTCCAGCTTGGACACAACCTTATTTAGAGCAGATATTGTAGCCACTAGTAACAATCCCAAGGGAGTGGCAGACTTTTTCCACTGCCATAAAAAATTTCAGTACCAGTGCCATAAACCTAACAGCTCTGAAGGCGGAGTTCTTATTTTCTCTTGTACATAAGTTCAATATCTAGAGGGAAAATAAAAATAAGCAATGCCCATCATTTGACCTACTGTCTTTGTAGTCAGACCAAACTCCTTTTTTCTTTTAATATTGACTCATTCTGGCTCCATTTCACTCTCTGTGTGAGAGAAATGTCATTTGAATTGAATTTCAATTAATTGAATTAAAACATTTCCGATAATGTTTAACTGTGCTCACTGCTGCTGACCGTGCTGCCCTCATTTTAATTACAATCTCGGGAATTTTTCTTATGGTTATTCTTCTTTCTGGCTCCAAACTTTTCTGAAGGTTGGGACATGGAGAGGATGTAAGAGAAGGGAAACAAATACATGGCTCAGTCATAGGTATCTAAAGACTATTTAAGCCCAAGAATTGATTTATATCTTTGCAATATTTTAATGCACCAATAGATAATAAAAATGACATTCTCTAAGGGTATAAATCAGGAAGTCTTGAAAATAGCAGCCATGATACCAATTCTTCTTTGTGCCTTAATATTTTTTGAAAGTTTAGATCACTAGGAAAGCCTGAGGAGATATACTTCTCATTTTTATGAGACTCGCAGGTATACAATATAGGCTGACAAAGGGAATTTGAAAAGCCAGATATTTTCCTCTCAGTTGGCTTCTCCCCAACCCTTGGTTTTCTCTCTACCATTTGGAGATTAGGATGATAGATGGATAGACAGATAGATCTAACCACTTTTAAAAAAAATCAGGAAATAAACTATGCCTTACTTAGGTGAATTCAGACAACGACGTGACCTACTAACTTAAGTACTGACTTCTTTGTGGTCTACCTTGTCTCATGCTCAAATAAATTGGTTAGTCTCTAAGGTGCCACAAGTACTCCTTTTCTTTTTGCGAATAGAGACTAACACGGCTGTTACTCTGAAATCTACCTTGTCTCTGTATTCCTCTCTACTCTATTAATTGCCTATTTATATCTCTTTATTGCACCACCAAGAGTTCTGAGAACCAAAGTAATCCTCCAAAAGCCTGAGACTAAAAAAACATGGCCCAAAGAGGGCACAATGGCAATTGTGCAATTTTGCTCCAGCAGGAATTGGTTGGACTACATGTAATGACATTTTTAAAGAACTTTCAAATAAATCAGTAAAGCTGAGGTATATGTCTCAGAAACACAGTGACTGGCGTACACTAACAATATAATGCAGGATGTTGCCTAAAGTAGCAAGCAACAGCATTGAGCAATACCAATTTCAGTTACCTGTAATAATCCTAGATTGTTTTATATTGGATCTTTGGAAAGAAAACAAAACAGTAGGTGCTCCAGGCTTTGCAATGCTAGGGTCAAATCCTCCTCCCCTTACCTATGCAAGCACTCCTGGAAGTGAACTGGACTGCTTGCATGAGTGTGGTGAGCATGATTTTTGCCTTTATAACAATGTGCTAGGAAGGAGGATTTGGGGCTAGTGCTTCAGTGTAATCTGAGACCTAATGGAACTTCAGTCCAGAGGGTTTTGAGAAAATTGCTGTTATTTTCTTGTTTATTTCACAGGTGACAGCAAAAAAGAAACAAAGCCATCAATTCCCACCTACTTAGCTATGTGTCTTATCTAGGGCTCACTGTAGAGCCAAGTGCCTCATAGTGCACCCAGTAACTGAAAGCAGTGGTGGCTGGAGTCGGGCTTCATATATTCCTTTGTTTCCTTGGAGTTTACATTCAGAAGAACAAAGTGATCCTCAACCCATATAGGGAATGGAAGATTTCAGGGATTAATCTTCCTGAACTTGTATGCTTATGCATGGAACCTTCACTGGAAATAAGGGAAATTAAAAAAAAACAAACTTTGAAAGAAAAGAGATCAAGCCCTGCGAGTAGGCAGCTGCTTTATTCTTTCCGTTCCTGCACTAGATTTTTTTGTCCATTTCTCTCTTTTAAATTCTCCAGTGATTTTAATTAAATTCACTAGGTTTGAAAGGAAGGGTCACCACCTCCCACATCTGACAGGTACCATTAATGGCGACTTTGCAATACTCCAAAACAGGGTTAATGAACACAGTGAAGGAAAAGCATGCTCCTGATCTTAGCAAGAGGTAGCGTGGAGATAATGTTTTAGTCTCTCCCTTAGAAACTTAATTTAAATTGCTGTGTGCTGGAAACACTAATGGGGGGGGGGGGAGAGACGACAGGAAGGGAGGTTAAATACTTGCATTCCTTCCTTGTGCACAGCTAGGCAAGATGGATGAAACTAATCATGGTGGGGTTGTTGTGTGTTTTTTGTCGGCTTATTTTTATTTTTTCCTTCTGAATTGTCAGGGAAAATACACATGGCCAGAATAAAAGTTGTTCCTATCTCTTCACTTAGTACTTGACCATATGTCTGTCCCCCTTTTATCTCCCCATTCATTCTCCCTTCCCCTCCCAGTCTTTCCCCTTCCCTACTACCTATGCTCTCTTTCTATCCTGGCCTTTCTTTCTCCCATTAATGACCAAATGAGTTCTGCAGCAAGCTGTGACTGTCACATTACTTGTCTTTTCAGATAGTGTGGTTGTTTTCTCCAGGCATCCATTTACCTCTAAAATGTGTGTCAGTTTTGAGAATGTTTTTACCCACCAGGAGATCCACATACACTTCTGAATAGAAGCCTATAATGCAAATTGTTTGTCCACCGGTTTATTTCTCTGAACATGAAGAAAAGGATATATTGTCTATGCCAAGCCATCATGTACATGCCTATCAAATTCTTTTCCATTTACTACTGGTTTTGCAAAAAATCCTGTTTTATATGCTGAATGCCCCAAACTTATGGGCTGGATGAACTATAAGCAGTGAACAACTTAGTCCTCAAACATAGCCCTTTTACTGACCATCAATTATGATTTTTAAAGACTGGTTTATTATCTGAAATGGTTCAAAAATAATTTGTATAAACCAAAAGTAGTTTATATGAACCAATTTTACACCTATGGAGTTTGTGTCAAATGATTACGATGAATATTTGCTCTTTGTCACCTAAGTCGCATGGCATTCTTTCAGATTTCTGATTCAGTGACCTAAACCTTATACAAAGGCTTTTTTTGTGCTCTCAGTTAATTGTACAAATCTATTCTGTGAATAAAATAAGAATATTAAAAGTGAAAAAAAAAGTTTGCATAGCCCTCTGCCAGCCAAACTTTTTGCACAGCTCAGATTGCAACGCCTCCAGATACTAAGAAGCAGAGGCTGAAAATCAAGCAAAATACAAAATGTAATGTAAGAAAGTACAATTATGGCACTTTCATAGCAGTTTCCATTAAAAGATTTAAAGTGCTTTAAGAAGAAGGGTTTGATTATCCATGTTTTACAGATGGGGACACACAGAGGATAAAGCACACATCCTCAAAGAATGATCACTGATTTGGTTTTCCCAGTTTTGCGATGGCCAACCTGAGACACTGTGGGTCCCTTTTTCCCCAGAGGTGCCAGCCTCCTGCAGCTGCTGTAAACCTCAGTGGAGTTACTGATGTTCAGCATCCCTGAAAGTCGGGCCTTAGACGTCTGAAGTTGGGCACCCGAATTTGGGGACACTTCTTAAATGTAGGCCTTAGTTCCGGGTGGGAAAACTACAGCTGTCGGCCCGCGAGCTCCCGCTGGGGAGTGGCGTCTGGGGCTTGCCTCGCTCCGGCACTCCAGCTGGGGCGCTGGGTGGGGGGCCATACCATACAGCTCGGCCCCGCTCCGGCAGTCCAGCCAGGGCACAGGCCGCACCACGTGACTCGACCCCTCTCCAATGCTCCGGCCAGGGCGAAGGCCGCACCACGCGGCTCGGCCCCGCTCTGGCGCTTCAGCTGGGGTGCAGGGTCGGGGGCTGCACTATGCAGCTCCCAGAAACAGTGGCATGGCCCTGCTCCGGCTCCTATGTGCTCCAATGGGAGCTGCAGGCGCGGTGCCTGTGGATGGGGCAGTGTACAGAGCTGCCTGGCTGCGCCTCTACGTAGGTGCCAGGGAAGGGACATGCCACTGCTTCTGGGAGCCGCTTGAGGTAAGCGCCGCTCGGAGCCTGCGCCCCTGAGCCTCTCTCCACGCCCCAACCCCCTGCCCAAGCCCTGATCACCCTCTAGCTCTCCAAACCCCTCGTTCCCAGCCTGGTGCACCCTCCCGAGCCCCACCCCAGAGCCTGCAGCCCCAGCCAAAACCTGCACCTTTTCCCCCACCCCTGCCACAGCCCTGATCCCCCTCCCGCCCTCTGAACCCCTCGATCCCAGCCCAGAGCACCCTCCTACAACCCAAATTCCCCATCCCTAATCCCACCCCAGAGCCAGCACCCCCAACCCCTCTCACACTCCAACCTCCAATTTTGTGAGCCTTCATGGCCCGCCATACAATTTCTATTCCCAGATGTGGCCCTCTGGCCACAAAGTTTGCCCACCCCTGCCTTAGTTACTTGCCCCCAAATCATACTGCAAATCAATGGCAGAGCTAGGAATAGAACCTAAGTCCCCTTATTTCTGCTTAGGCCATGCTGCCTTAAGTAGGGAAGAGCGGACTGCTGAGAAGTGTACCACACAATCTTTCTAGAAACTCATTTTATTACAAAAAGGGTGTAGCTGTGAGCTACTGTGGCTCTGAGGTGTATCTACAATAACCCTTAGTGTTACCGAACTATTCAAAAGTTGCTTCAAAGCATCATTTGTGTATATTCGCCCAAATTATTTTATTGGTAATATAGAACTAATTCTCATGTTAGACAGAAAAAGTGTAATATTAACAGAAAACTGAGATGTTCGGAGTTCTGTTACTGGATGAGCCACTTGGTGTGTTTCTTAATAACCAGATACAGTTAACTTAAATAATGCATCTCAAGGCAATGTGAGCAATACTAAAATGGTTTAGATTATGTATCATCCCAATTTAAAAAGCTATAGATTATTTATTACCTTAATTTCCCTCTTAATGCAGACACATTTAATAATACATTTTACCTATATTAATTTCACGCAGCTGTTTGTGCATTGCATTGATCCCCAAGTTGTTTTGTAAATCCATGGTGGTTCTCACAGCAAAGAAATATAATGAGAGCAATAGCACTGAAGGATAGACAGTTCAAAAGCCAAAAACATTATCCTATAGATAGTAGTATCTCTAAAAGAGTGGAGGAATGCCTCTCACAAACACTGAAAGATACAGACTGGACAAGAGGAGAGGCAATTCAGATGCATTGATGAAATGAAAAACCATGAACTAATTAACTACCAGCAACATAAAAAGAGGTTAGGTTACAGAAACTAGAGAGTCATTGAAAAAGCCTGAAGTAGAGACACACGGTGTAATTTTCAAAAGCACTCAGCACTGGCTGATGGGCAAGTTGAACACCCCACCAAAAAGAAAAAAAAAATCAAGACACCCCAAATCTCCAGTCACTTTTACTAATGACCCAGAGCATTTTGTAAGGGTACTTTCCTCCGGTGTTGGTGCTAGGTCTTTACGCTCAGTAAAACAAAACAAGAGAAGGTGCAGCCACAGAGTAGGCAAAACTTAAAACATGTTCTGCAGCTAATGCATAATAAACATCCCTCTGTCACCAAACATCCATTCATTAGCAATGACCCATCAACCAATTATTACAGATCTTTCCCCCTTCGGCAAGATTATTAATCTAGGGATTCGTGCTTGCTGGGTTTTTTTCCGAAGCAGGTCACGGGAATGGAGGAGCAGACAGCGCTGGCATTGCCAGTAAAAGACCAACAGCTGCTATAAAATTTTGAGGGAGTCTCCATTGCTATTGGCACATCACAATATAACATGGTCTGTGTCTGTGTACACATACCTACATATACACAGACACGGCCTACAAGCTTGATTGTGGATTTTTTTTTCCTGACAGAAAATTATGTTTTAGTAGCTGAGACTATACTTTGCCTAAAGTATGTCTGGCAGCCCTAATGACAGTTAATGTTAGTGCTCCTGAGAGTATAGCAGGCTGGGCTACAAGTGACCAGCAGAATTGGGAGGATTTCCCCTGGTGAGCACAGATGAGGTACTCTCACACTAAGAAAAGGAGTACTTGTGGCACCTTAGAGACTAACCAATTTATTTGAGCATGAGCTTTCGTGAGCTACAGCTCACTTCATCAGATGCATACCGTGGAAAATGCAGCAGACTTTATATACACACAGAGAATATGAAACAATACCTCCTCCCACCCCACTGTCCTGCTGGTAATAGCTTATCTAAAGTGATCATCAAGTTGGGCCATTTCCAGCACACTTTGGATGGGCTATCACCAGCAGGAGAGTGAATTTGTTTGTGGGGGGGAGGGTGAGAAAACCTGGATTTGTGCTGGAAATGGCCCAACTTGATGATCACTTTAGATAAGCTATTACCAGCAGGACAGTGGGGTGGGAGGAGGTATTGTTTCATATTCTTTGTGTGTATATAAAGTCTGCTGCAGTTTCCACGGTATGCATCCGATGAAGTGAGCTGTAGCTCACAAAAGCTCATGCTCAAATAAATTGGTTAGTCTCTAAGGTGCCACAAGTACTCCTTTTCTTTTTGCGAATACAGACTAACACGGCTGCTACTCTGAATACTCTCACACTGTAAGCAGGTGGCAGTCATTCCCCTTCAGACACCTTGGGTAACCCTGAAAAGTATCAAGGGGGGGGGGCGGGGTGAGTTTTGTATATTCTTATGTAATGGGCCATAACACTGACTTAGCAATCAACCAAGGCAGCAAACACCTTCCAATCATATCCTAAACAGGAGTTATGCCAATTAGCCCTACAATGTCAGTGAACCACAGTCATTGCCCTGTGCTTTCTTCTGCACAGCAAGCTTGTCATCCAGGACATACAGAGATTGATGGCAAGTAATACTCTGGTTTTTACATTTGATGTGGTTCAAGGCATTTCTGTTTATTAGAATTTTATTATGCAACAAGGTGACTTATACATCAGGTATATTATACAATGGGCCACATGCTTACCTGATGGAAATCAGATGGCTCCAATGACTTGTTATCCTAACTGACGAGCTGTCCTGTTGTATTTGGTGCAGCAGCTGCATTATCCATCTCCTCAAAATATGGAGATTAAGGAAGCTATTGCCAAACTATGACATTCACATTATCAAAAATAACATAACTGTCTAGTTCCATGTACCAGTGGCACAAAGGTTTGTGCATATGTATTATAGAGATGCTGTCCTGTAATAATGCTACAAGGGAAAACCAAATGAATGATTCTTTAAAAATCAGTTAAATCTAATTTGGGATTACAAAAACACTAAAATGCATTAATCATAATTGTTTGATATTGCATGTCATCACTCTAGGACAGAGTTGAATTTGTGTGGGTGTCTTAGCTGTGCATTTCCTACCTTAGCATGTCTGGTTTACTTTTGCATGTAACTTTAACTCTGAATTACCTTGGTTTGTAATGCTTGGTTTCGGGATAATTACAATATCCCTGTAATGTTTTTACCCTTAAATTACTGCTACATACTCCCAACCATAACTCCACCCTAGTGTCGTTTTTTGTCTGGAAATACACAATGAACACACACCAAGGGAATGCTTAATGTTACCCATGAGGTACCCCATCAAATGAAAATGATGGTTTTTCTCTTGGCAGCTGTCGCACCAATATACTCAGTTAAAACCTCTGATACTTTTTGGAGGGCAGTCTCACAGAACACTAGGAAATCTCCATTTCCTTTAACCTTACCACTTTTCTGTTGAGAAAGAGCCCACAGAGAAAACATATTGCAAAGTAAGTAACATAATCAAGACAAGCCCCTGCAGGAGTAGTTGGTTTTAGATTCCCAAGCAGGATTAGTTGGTTTTAGAGTCTCTTAATTTATTGTTTAATGCTGAGTGTGTGGTTAGATATGTATAAGACAAAGGAATATGACCCTGGCCCCAGGATGTTTGTAATCTAAATAGACAGACAACAGACGAATGTACAGGGAGATCCAGAGGATGCATTAGTTTAGGGCTTGATTGCTGAAGGCACTGATTGTTTCCTAAGAGATGCTGCCCAGCTGCAACTCTCATTGAACTAAATGAGACTTTGGAGGATTCAGGACTTCAGTGTCAGCCCTTAGCCTGAAATATACAGTGCTACGTAAGGAATCTGGTCACCCAATTCAAAATTAATGGCGATTGGGTGTCCAAATCCAATAAGTGTCTTTGAAAATCCCACCCATGACAGTTTGTGTTCCTATCTTATTTAATGGAGTGGAGGCATCTCTTTCTAAAATGGTTAATCCTTTGGGAGTCTCATGGAAGAAATGAGACTGAAGGATAGATTTGTTTGAAAGAATGGTGGATGGCCATGGAACTGTACCCGTCTTTTTTCAAAGATCAGTAATAAGTCAGATTCCAACATGGGCCAGTGCTGATGTTCCAGGATGGCTAGCAACCCATGATGATAGCATAAGTCAGTACACCAGCAATGGTCATTCAACCAATGAGTGGATTAACTTATTATATAAATGATGGACTCCATTTTAGTTGGTTGAAAATGCCTAGTAATAGTAATACTATGCCTAGTAATATTATATATTTATCAATATATCCTCACATTACTATTAGGAGCAGTTTATTATCCATGAGCATTGTACATCTTCCCTCATCATTCAGGACAATTTATTTATTAAAGAGAATTCTTTAAGGAGCACTGTTTACTGAGGTGCAAAATGATTGTGATATTTCATGTGTTGGTGACTGGCTTGACATACTGCACTTCTCTTTCCACACAGCTTTATATTAAAAGAGTTGCCAGCGAGTTGACCTTCACTTTTCAAGGTTAATGGATTGTAATCTCTAAATTAGTTTTTGCTTTATGCCTTGGGTTATGAGCTCCAAAGCTGGTTTTTGTGCTCTCTCCTTCCACTTTGTTTCAGAAATCAGGTAAAAAGCACCTCTCATTGCAACACGGACTGAACCCACAATGGGAAGAAGCACTGCAGAAATAAATGGAATTGACATTGGGTTTTAGAAACCCTTCCTCTACAGAGCACACACGGTTGTTTCTGTCAGCATGGTCAAGGCTTTGCTAGAACTTGCTGTGATGTCACTGTCTAGCAGAGCTGCCAAATGCCCATATGGCTACAATCTACAAAGCACTAGGGTGACCTCCCTTGTCCAGCACAGAAAGATCTAGAGCAAAGGGACTGAATGGAGAGAGTGGCTTTATTGATTAATAAGGTACACGTAATTATTGTAAATGCTGGAAACAACTTAACAGTAGGATAATTTTATAATATGTGCCTTCATTATCATTATAGAGCAGCCTGTGGCTAGGAGCTGATTATCCAAAAGCCACTGCCCTGACATTTTTCATCCTGTTACAGTGCAATGAGAGAAAACAAGAGCTAATACTGCGTTTGATCTTGGGAGGGGATGTGCAGTCTCACATCCAGCTGAGGACAGCGTGAGCTGAGAGTGTTCAGCACTACCTTGCAGCATCGGCAGAAGGTTTTCCTATTTTCTAATGGTGTGTCACTTAAGCCCAGATTTCTAAAGGTAACCCAGGCATTGCTCCTCTCAGCATTTCAAGGCATAAGTGATTTAGATGGCTAAATCCCACTTTCAAATGTGATTTACACACTTGGGTTTGTGTATGCTTCAATGAGCAGCAAGACAGAATGTGAATCTATAATGTTTAATGATGTCGATTTTGTATTTAGTGCTTTTCATCAGCAGATCTCAACATGCTCCAGTCTTTAACATATTTAACATCACAATGTGCCTGTGATGTAGGGAAATGCTGTTATCCCCTTTTTACAGATGGGGAGCTGAGGTGAAGAGAGGCTAAATGACTCGCTCAACATTACACAGGAAGTCAATGTCAGAATAGGGAATTGAACCTGTCTCTCCCATGTCCGAAACCAGCACTCCAGCCACTGTGTACTAATTCACTATGTGGATAATGCTTCAGTGCAATAAAAGTTCTGGTGTGCAGCTTGTCCACATGGCACGTTAGTGGCAATAACTGGTGCACTGTAGATTCACACCCTGGCTTGCTGTGGACTAATTTGCCATGCAGACAAACTCTTAGGCACATAAGGAGAGCTCAGTGAAATAAAGGATTTTTCAGTTTGTTTGCCAACAAAGAATATGAAAAACATATGAAAATGTTTAGTGCAACCTCAAATTATTTTTTGTCAGATTTTTCATTGTCTCATTTTCAATTTTTTTTTATCATTTTGTTTTTTTAAAAATAAAACCAGCTAAACTTTGACATGCAAAATCAAAGCCTTTCATTTATAAAATGTCAACAAAACATTCTGATGTTTTAAAAAGTTTTTCATTTTTTCCCAGCCAACACAATTCACCACATTAAACCAAAATTTGTAAATAGTTTCAGCTGACACAAAAATCCATTTTTTGGAAAATAAACTATTCATCTGAAAAATGTTGCCCAGCTTTATTTAGGAGCCTAAGATGAATTGAAAATCAATGAGACTTAGGAGACTTAAGTGTCTAAGTCGCTTTTGAAAATGAGACTTAGGCAATGCTGACCAAAGAAATGCCTAAATGCTTTTAAAAATCTGGGAGGTAGTTCTTTACTGGTTAATTCATACTTCCCCCTAAAACTATGGTAGAAATTCATGGCTCGTAGATGACAGGGGTTTAATGATGTATTACAGCTCTCTAACTGTACAAGTGCTTTGGAGCTATGGGATACATTAGAGCAGTGGTCCCCAACATAGCATATTGCTATTTCCAGAAGACTGTGGCGGGTGCCGGACACCCCGCCAGAGAAGCGTCGCCGCCGAAATGCGCAGAGTATTATAAATTGTTAATTTATTTAATTTTGTTTAAAAGAGATTTTATCATGCTATTTTGTTAGCAAACAAAGCCATTATGAACTGTATAGTTGCCTGATTCTCCTTTCACATCAGTGAAAATCAGGAGTATGTTCTATTAAAGCCAATGTAAAGCTGATATAATAGAGAGGAGAAACAGTTCATTAACAAGGAATAGAAACACAGATAATAAGAAGTTACCAGTATGCTGAACTGATGTTGTGCGCAGCAAATATGCAAAACAATCATGGATTGTACTTTGCAGCTGAGTAAGCAAGTTTGGGAAACACGTTTAGGAATAAATTGTGACCTCAGATACTCAATCACATCTTCTAATGAAGTCAACAGGAGTTATTGTTAAGTAATAAAGGACAGAATGGCACAAAGAATGGAATGCTACAGGTATGTGTAAAATCTACAGTAACTCTAGTACCTGCTCATCACTTTACTAACAGGTAACTCTTTAGATATGGTGGGCTAGATTCTTTGTTAGACAAAATAATGGACCAAATTCGTTGTTACTGTAAATTAACACAGCTCTATTGAAGTCACCAAGCAGAACTGGAGACTTGAAGTCAATGGAGCTAAGTAGATGTATACCCACAGAGAATTAACCTTTAATATAGCACCTGTTGGAACGCATCATAAATTTTCCTTTCCTTCACAAAAAAAAATCCTATGCATTTTCTTCCTGTGGTCTAGTCAGCTATCTACCCCGGTTCTTATACTGATGGCCATCAATATAAAGATCAAAATGCAACTATATTTTATTTTTGCTTTTTAAAGATTTGGAGGTTCTCAGCAATTGTCGTGTTTTATTTCTTCTCTTTCTGATTATGGAAAGCAGTTTTCAGATCTCTACTTAGATACATATTTGTATTATCTTAAAGTTCCCTCTGTTCAATTTCATTTGTTACTGTTAGGATTTTTTTTTTAAATCTTAGGATTAAAAATAAGACCAGATGGCCATGCTTTCCCATCATTGTGTTTTTGATTGCTTTGCCTTCTTTATCGATTTTTATCTTACAGTTATTTTTTTTGCTTACATTTCACTTCCCTTCTATAGTATCACTATTATATACAGTGCACTGTAATTGCAGGTCTGATTAATCAAAATCATTGACTTATCTCCACAAGATTCTCATGTTACTTTCCAGAAAAAAAGGCACCTACTTTCAGTGCTATCTGCACTATGTAAGTGGGTTTTGCCATAGGAACATATGACTGGCTTTGAAAATATGTAACCACATGAGCCATTGAAAGTCAACCAGGGTCTGTGTACTTATTAATTGTTAAAATAATTTGATTCTAGAGTAACTTTCTCTCTTACAATTTATTGTTTCATTTCCCCTGAAATGAGAAGTACAAGCTTTTGGCTATTCAATATATACTATTCTCCTTTCTTTCTTTGTTGAAATTCCTTTTCTTACAGACACTGTTCACAGAATCACAGCAGATGTACCTAGGACTCCTACACTGCCAGTAAATTACTGGAACTGTAATTTGTCTGTCTACAGCAGGGGAAGGACATCAATGCCACACCAAAGGTTACACTGAGGGCAATGTCCCGGTCTATTCTGATTCTAATCATTCTTCCACTTAGGGTCCCAGGTTAACATTTTCAAAAGCACCCAAGAGACTTAGGAGCCTCCACCCCATTTACTTTCAACAAGAAGGCCATGATTTTCAAAAATGATGGGTGATTTTTGACTGCCTCAGTTTGTGGGGCCCAGCTTCAGACACTTCTAAAAGCACCCACCTTCTGGGGGAAAAAACAACCCCTTTAACGCATCTTGGTGCATCTCAGGTTGGACAACCAAGTTATGAGGGGCCCAAAATCACTAAGCAATTCTGAAAATTTAGACCAGGGTCCCAAATGCCTAGGTGACTTTTGAAAATGGGATTGAGGAGCTTTAGGAAGAGTTGCCTGCAGTCCTGATCTCCTTAGACAAAACTCCTACTAAATATAATAGAAGTGTTCTCTGAATAATAAGCCTGAGTAGGAACCCTAAAATGAAGGCCTAAAAGCATAAATGGTCCATTTATGATGCTGAACTTGTAAAGAAGACAAAAAGCTTTGGGATTAAAGAGAAAGAATTCAGCACTGCTAAATTTCCATCAGAATAAGTCAAGCTGGTAAAACTATCATTTCTTTTGCCATTCTACAAAATGTAAATGGGTTAAAGAGACAAGACTTTCATTATCTAAATTAAAATTATACGCTATTTATTGCATCCCAGAAAGCTAGTGTGCTGTTATATGCAATAGTCTTGTTATGGAATATTAGGTTTTGTATTCACACAGTTTCACACTGTGTTATTAATTATATGTGTATAAACTCTGACAAGAAATATATATTGCAGATAATGTTTGTTTTAGTGGTCTCTGTTTGTTTTTTGGGGGGGAGTATTTTTATTTCTACTACCACTACTACTGTGGATGCACAGAGTTTATTCTGTTAAACAATGTTTTAAAGTTGATTCTCTCAAGTTTCTCATTCAAAAATGTTTTGTGATGATTATTCTGAATGTCAAAGTCATCAGCTCCTTGCACAGCTGTTTAGTACAGTGGATTTCAAGACCGGGCAGAGTATCTTACATTTTAAATGCCTTACCAAGGTAAGAGTGGTATTATGTAGTGGTGATCCTTAACAGATTTCAAATACCTTAAAGACACAAAAAAAAATTCTGAATCTAAAGGACCAAATCCTGTTTTTTGGTACTTTGTCTGTCCTCTAGCTTAGCTCCCATGGATTGATAAGGAATCTAAGGCCAGCAAGATTTACCCTGAAGTTTAAAACTTATCTATTTACGTGATTACTGTATTACTCTACCCTACTTCAATACAGATATGGAAGTATTTTAAGTGTCATAGGAACAGCTGGTCAAACCTCAGAATTTCCATTCCACGTGAAATTCTAACATTTTGAAATTTGTTTTAATTCCGAAGTGTAACAAAACCATTTTAAAAAGATTTCCTATAACAGCAAATTTGAAAACAAAAAATTAGTTCAGGTGAATCAAAATGTTTTGTTCCAATTTTGAATTTTATTTTACGTTATAATTTATAACGTAAAATAAAACAAGGAATTAAATCCTGAAGTGATCGTATTCTGATTACTAATCATTTCTTTAATGATTATCACAGCAAATAATCTGGTTCACTAAGCTTCTCTGTAGCCCCTCTTGTTCCTAGCACATGTCGAAGTTGACTGACTGTTGGTTGGAAGTAGTCGGGGAGCATGGCGAATGGGAGCAGGAAATAAGAGAGAGAACATGGATGTGCAATGGACAGAGAAAAGAGAGAGAACAGCAGTGAAGAGAGGAACAGAAGGAGGGCAAAGGGATAAATTACCATGAGGAGAGAGCAACAAAGGAAAGTGGAAAAGGGAGAAAAAAATATTTTCTACCTCATTTTACAGAATTGTGCCTGTAATAAGAACTGCCTCTGCAGAGCTGACATAAGGGAAAAATTACTTGGTCTGTTCATTCATTCCATAAGAAATCATTGTTCCAACTCACAGGGAAGTTTTTCAATATGGTTCTTAGGGATATGTAGCCACTTGAATCCCGTTAATGGTAAAACTGCTCATAAGTGACTCTGACCCTCATGGCAATGGAAGTCACTTAGTCAGGCTTCTGCTGAGACTCCAGATATTGTGAGCCCCTCAACAGAATGTTAATGTTATTTTGGCCCAGAACCTTGCATAATATTACAGCTGGGCAGGGTGAGGGAGAAATTTGCACCTTCCCTCCAAGGATCTCACCACACTTTAATAGATAGGAAGTTAGCCTCAACATCTCTATGAGGTAATTATTACTATTCCCATTTAACATGAGGTATTAACCCAGGCACAGTGAGATTAAATGATTAACCCAAAGTTGCATCAACTGTCAGCAGAACCAGGAATAAATCTGAGAACATCAAATCTCCAAAATGTCAGCATGTGCAAACCCTGATGCAGGAGCAGAAGCAGGTAAATAGCCTGTATGTGGACCAGCCATTAAAGGGAGCCATAGCACATTTAGCATTTCTATAAAGTGTGATAAAATGCATACATTAAATATAGAGAGTCCTACAATAAAGAATCCTACAAAATACAGAGTCTTATACAATATATAGAGAGTCCTATATAAAGAGTCCTACAAAAAGTGGAAACTAGGTCAAATTACAAAAGGATGAAAATAAGGAAATAACACAAGTATGTAGGAACAAAATTAGAAAGGCCAAGTCACAAGATGAGATTAAATTAATTAGAGACATAAAGGGTAACAAGAAAACATTCTACAGATACACTAGAAGCAAGAGGAAGACCAAGGATGGGGTAGGCCCATTACCCAATGGGGGAGGGGGGCAATAACAGAAAATATAGAAATGGCAGACGTGCTAAATGACTTTTTTGTTTCAGTTTTCACCAAAAAGGTTAGCAGTGACTGGGCATCTAACATAGTGAATACCAGTGAAAATGAGGTAGGATCAGATGCTAAAATAGGGAAAGAATTAAAAGTTACTTAGGCAAGTTAGATGTCTTCAAATTACCAGGGCCTGATGAAATACATCCTAGAATACTCAAGAAGCTGACTGAGGAGATATTTGAGCCATTAGTGATTATCTTCAAAAAGTCATGGAAGATGGAAGAGATTCCAAAGGACTGAAAAAGGGCAAATATGGACAACCCAGGGAATTATAGACCAGTCAGCTTAACTTCAGTACCCAGAAAGATAAGGGAGCAAATAATTAAGAAATCAAATTGCAAACACCTAGAAGATAATAAGATGATAAGTAACAGTCAGCATGGATCTGTCAAGAACAAATCATGTCAAACAACCTAATAGCTTTCTTTGACAGGGCAACAAGCTTTGTGGATGAGGGGGGAGGCAGAAGATATGGCAACCCTTACTGAAGTCAAGATATTTGATCCTGGCTCACATGACCTACTCATAAACAAACTAGGGAAATACAACCTAGATGAGCTACTATAAAGTGGGTGCACAACTGGTTGGAAAACCATTCCCAGAGAGTACTTATCAGTGATTCACAGTCATGCTGGATGGGCATAACAAGTGGGTCCCGCAGGGATCAGTTCTGGGTCTGGTCCTATTCAACATCTTCATCAATGATTTATATAATCGCATAGAGAGTACATTTATAAAGTTTGTGAACAATACCAAGGATAGGATTAAAGTTCAAAATGAGCTGGACAAACTAGAGAAATGGTCTGAAGTAAATAGGATGAAATTCAATAAGGACAAATGCAAAGTATTCCACTTAGGAAAGAACAATCAGTTGCACACATACAAAATTGGAAATGACTGCCTAGGAAGGAGTCCTGTGGAAATGGATCTGAGGGTCACAAGCTAAATACAAGTCAAGAGTGTAACACTTTTGCAAAAAAAGTGAACATAATTCTGGGATGTATTAGCAGGAATGTTGTAAGCAAGACACGAGAAGTAATTCTTCCGCTCTACTCTGCACTGATTAAGCCTCAGCTGGAATACTATGTTCAGTTCTAGGTGCCACATTTCAGGAAAGATGTGGACAAATTGGAGAAAGTCCAAAGAGGAGCAATAAAAATGATTAAAGGTCGAGAAAAATGACCTATGAGAGAAAACTGAAAAAACTGAGTTTGTTTGGAGAAGAGAAGACTGAGAGGGGACATGATAACAGTTTTCAAGTACTTAAAAGGTTGTTACAAGGAGGAGGGAGGTAAATTGTTCTCATTAATCTCTGAGTACCGGACAAGAAGTGAAGGGCTAAAATTCATATGCTGTTTATGTTACAACCTGATATATAGCCAGTGACAGCTCTTTTTACAGGCCCAAAATCCAGAGTTTGGTCAAGAAGACAGAGGCCTAGCAAATAGAGAACAATATTAGCTAAGAAGCAGAACAAACAAAGGACAACCTTGCTTTTTGCTAATATAAGCTTGGTCAGCAAGAAGCCAGGTAGAAATTATAATTGGGGGCTTTATCTCAAAGTTGCAAACAGACCTAAGGAATGAAAGAAGCCCTGTTTCTTCTGTAGAAGAGGTGCCTTCCTACACACCAACCTTGAGTTTATGGAAGAGGTTCAAACATGTCAGTATGAGATATGATATCCTCCCTCTCACAGATGTGCACCTCTCCTCCAAGCCATTGCCACTGCCTGCCTTAGAAACACAAATGAACTAAAAGACAATCTTTATTGCTATATACTTTTTATTTGTCCTTTTGCTTGAACTCCTAGGTGTGTACCTGTCGGACAATCAGGGGAGCTACTTCATTCCTATGGACCCCAAATCAGAATTCAACGTATATATTTTATACTAACACACTCTATATATTGTTTAAAGGAAAACACCTGTGTACTAATTAAGTGTCCTGTGTTAACCTGAAACCATGGGCGGAGACATTATGTAACCTTTTGACCATTGACTACTGTGATTATCTTGCCTTGCTACTAGACCTATCCAGGGGTTTGGGACTGCCTACCCCGTCATTTCCCTCTGCCCATGGAAAATCCATATAATTCATTGTAATCAATTGTTTGGCAGTGTCTCTGAGCCTAATAAGCAAGGTGACACTCCACCAGCACTGTGCGTAATAAACCCACGTGCTTGATTCTACCCTGTGTCCATATTTTGTTCCTTCAAGAAGCAAAGGGCTTAAATTACAGCAAGGGTAGTTTAGGTTAGACATTAGGAAAAACTTCCTGCCTGTCAGGATGGAATAAGCACTGGAATAAATTGCCTAGAGAAGTTGTGGAATCTCCACCATTGGAGATTATTAAGAGCTGGTTAGACAAGTACCTGTCAGGTATGGTCTAGATAATACTTAGTCCTGCCATGAGCTCAGGGGATTGGACTAGATGACCTCTTGAGGTCCCTTCCAGTACTATGATTCTATAAATATTTAACACACTAGCTGAGCGTAAAGGATCTTTTAATGAAAAACAAATCAAATCAAGAAGTAGTTCATAATGAAAAGAGCTATAAACCTTTTGGGACAGGAACTGTAATGTCTTGTGTGCGTGGTTCCTAGCAACACAAACCCAAACCTAAAACCTAGGTGCCCTAGAGAGTGCTGATCTCTCTACCCTTTCCCCTGCACATTGCACTTGTGTCCTGGAATGAATATCAATAATTCTGACTCAACAGAAATGTTAGAGACAAAAGACCAAATGCTATGCCCAAGGAAATACCCAGCCTTTAGCAAGCAACATCTGATTACAGAGTTACCCTGTGTTATGTTGATCTGATTCAGTGCTACCACCACATGCATGGTGACTACGTGGCAATTGTAATAAATATAATTCAGCCACTGATTCACAGTAAATAGGCACTTAAATGCATTTTTGCCTCTGGTTAGATGTTTGTGGTGGAGAAAAGCTATGTGGGAGCATTGACCCCAGTGCATTTACTGAATTACTTCTGAAAAATTACAGTCTTTCCTTTCCCACCCAATTCACACACAATCTCTTTCTCTAACACACACACTCATACACAGCTTTGTTTGAAGCCAGATGCTTTTTAAATTTCTCTTATGCATGCTCTTTGAAAAGTGTGGGTTTTTTAAAATATTCAATTGAGCTGGATTTTGGCACCTGAAGATCTGTGTTTAAGGCCTACCTCCGCAACCGTATGGGATCTCCCACATGTGATATAGCCGCAAATTAAGGGACGATCCTGTCCCCTACTCTGCAGGGTTATGGAGGGACCTACTGACAGTGGAGCTGACAGCTCTACCAGGCAGGGTCAGGAAGAATTTGTGGAGCCAGAGCAGGTGTGTGAATACCTTGTGTGTGCCACATAGAGAGTACTTGTGTGGGTGAGTGGGTTGGTGGATTTACAGTGACATGCATCCACTGGATTTTGTCCCCCCATGGATGGGTGATGCAGCTGGCACAAAGGCTATTCCAAGCCCGGCAGCTGAAATAGTGGGGATTAGAGTTGGCTGGAAACTTAAATTCCCATTCAGCAGAAAATTCAAAAATTAAAAAAAAAATGTTCTGAAACAAAGAAAAATGAAACTGTGAGATTTCCTGCAGAACTGGAATTCCAAACTTTTCATCTTGAAAAATTAATTTTCATCTTTCTGAAATGCTTCCAAGAATCCCTGGACTGCCTGGAGCCCCAGCAGCCCCCAGACGCCAGACACTGCACCAACCAGACAGCCCCAGAGCCAGGGACCCTGGGCTGCTGAGGAGCCAAGAACAGGGAAGCCCAGGTTTCCAGGCTCTCAGCTCTCTATCAGCCCACCAGGAAGACTGCCAAGAAGCCATGCAGGTGAGCTGGCAGGAAACCAGGCAGGCAGGTTTCTGTAGCAAACCTGTTTGGTTTCCATCAGAATTTCCTAGAAATTGACACATTCCTGTGGAATGTTTTGAATTTGACAAATCATCATTTTCCAATGGAAAAAATTTTCTGCTGAAAAATTTGCAACTCTCTCTAGTGGCCTTTCCGTAGCCTGTTTCTGTGGTCTGGGGTTGTGGGGTGGACAGCGCCTTTCACTCCAGCCCCAAGGAGGTCTCCAGGACACAACTTGGCTGGGCCAGAGAGAGAGAGAGAATTTGGGGATATATAAGGGACCTGGGGCTGTTGCTGCTCAGGACAATAATCAGCCCTCTGTTAGGCAGAGAAAATAGGAGAGACTGTAGGAGATGACAGAGAAAATGAGGAGATGCCACCCCCTCCCTCAAATCCAAAAGCTAGCCCTGATCACAGGCCAAGAACAATTTTTACACCTGGCTTTGAAAACATAACGATGTCCTAAAACTTTCCTTGTGCAGAAGAATACATGGCTAGTGTGACTACAAAACTGTAATTCACTTTTGGGGCTCTAT
Source organism: Caretta caretta (assembly GCF_965140235.1). Taxonomy (NCBI): domain Eukaryota; kingdom Metazoa; phylum Chordata; order Testudines; family Cheloniidae; genus Caretta; species Caretta caretta. The sequence continues at coordinate 20,811,761 of NC_134220.1, read as the reverse complement.
AGACATCATCAGCCCTGTGATTTATAGACCCTACCACAGTTCAGAGAGTGAACATGGCCTCCTAATCAGACTAGCACCACCTGCCATTATTTATCCAAAGCACGTTTCAATGCTGACTGTATAAGCCTTAAGTTTCTTAAACTGATGTAAACCATTCATGATTCAACTGCTTCAGAAGAGGCATTGAAGAAAGTGTGTAACAGGGCAGGTCAGGGTGGACTGGCCCAACCTCAGCCCAAATCTTGACGCAAATCCAGAAAATAGTTTTCTTAAATAATCTCCCACCAGCTGACAGAAAATGCTGTGCCTTTACTAAAATCTGTCAGAGTTGTGACTTGATAGCAACTCTGGAAGCTTTTGCAGAGCTTACCTGTATCAAATTCCAAATGTGTTGGTTTGCCTCCAGTCAGTGTGGGGTGTATCAGATCTGGACAATCCCTGGGGTATGAGGAAGTGGAATTAGGCAATAGGGAAGAGATCAGCATAAAGAGCAATGGAACTAATATACCCTCCCTATTCTGCTAGTGGAAAGTCATCAAATATAGGAGCCCCGTCCAAGGGTCCAAGATAGGAAACTGGGAGACAAGTGAAAGAAACAATTGGTTTGGGGAAAACAGCTGTCTGAGTGGAGAGAGGGAAGGATGGACAATGCAGATATTACAAGAAGAGGTAATTAGATTAGGGTCTAAGTGATCGCTATATGCAGGGTGGGGAAGGAATCTTCCCCAAATCAGATTGGAAGTGACCTTCTGGGGTTTTCACCTTCCTCTGAAGCTTGTGGGTGTGGTCACTTGCCAGAATTATCTGGATATATCGCAATCATTTCCCTGCCATTACAGGGATCTCGGGCACTGGTGCAACTCAGACCCTCCTATTCCCTGCCTGTGTCACGTAATAGTCTAGTCTCCTGTGGGCTGTAATACTTTGGTCTAGTTCTGGTTGTTGGGTTTAGCATGCAGATGCTGGGTGGCGTCGGTGGCTCCACAGGATGGCAGACTAGATGATCTGAAGGTCCCTTCTGGCCTTAAACGCTGTGACTCAAAGTTGTTTTTTGAACTGTTAATTCTTTCTGAGCTCATGCATTGCTAATTACAAATCACGTCCAGTGCTGGCACTGAGTGTTACACATATTTGTCTCTGGGATTAAAAGCTACTGTCTATTTCCCGCAGCATGTAAGAGAGAAGTAAAGTGGTAAATTGTATAGCAACAGCGAGCAATAGCTAAAGGTCTGTCAGGATTTGCATTGCAAACTAAAGAGAGCCTTGGCTGCTAAATCCAAATTCAGATTTTGAAACGTTAAAGACTTGCGGGTGTTCGGAGTGTGGGGCAGGGGGAAGAGGAAGAAGTTGGTTTGGGGCTCAATCGTATTATAAAAGCCAGCTTTCTGGAGCTTTATATTGTCGTTGGGGGTGGAGAGGAGAAAGGGGAATATTGCATATTTACCTTGAAGGAATAAGTCCTTCAGAAATTAATAGGGATGAAGCCAATAAGGTTCTGTAGAAAGTACTTTGAAAACCTGCTTGCTTTAATAGAGAATGATTTTTGAACCATCCTATACAATTTGACAGCAGGAATAAAACTATTAAATTCTATTACATGTTCCCCACAAAACCAATTACAAAGTTATGATTTTCTATTAAATTCTCATAAGGGTATAACTTCTTAAAACTCAAGAGTAACAGTCTTTCTCATCCAGTTTAGATAGAAATCAGTTTGGATAATTTCAACTTCCTTTCTTTTTTTTCATGTTCAACATTAGAAGCATTCTGTGGGTATTAACACATGCTTTGCCTGCAGACTTTTAGCTACTGCGTAATGCAAACCTGATCCCAATCACACCAAAGTCAAATGACAAAAACTCCATTCAGTTAAATGATGCAAGAGTGAGATCCTGACACCATGACTCTGCAATCAGTTTCATGTATTTACCTTTATACTCAAGGAGGCCCATTTACTTCACATGTCCAGTTAGTCATGTGTGTAAAAGCCTCTGAAAATATATCCTAATGTTTTATTTTTACAATAGTTTTTTAGAAGTTCAAACAATGTTCAGATTTTTATTTTTTAAGTTTACAAAAGCCAAAGATCAGTGTTTTTTTCTGTCATAACCAGCTGGCTTGTCCTCAGCTTTTATGTCTTGGAGTTCTAGTGGATTGCTTAAGTCAATTTCATGGAACACTCTAATGGCATAAACTTTAAATGTTCCAGCAGAATTTAAGAAGTTCAAGGTTAGTTATGGGCATTCATTCCAGGAGGCCAGATCCTCAGCTGCTCTAAATTGGTGTAGCTCCACTGAAGTTTTGGGCCCCACACTTCAAGAAGGATGTGGATAAATTGGAGAGAGTCCAGCGAAGGGCAACAAAAATGATTAGGGGTCTGGAACACATGAGTTATGAGGAGAGGCTGAGGGAGCTGGGATTGTTTAGCCTGCAGAAGAGAAGAATGAGGGGGGATTTGATAGCTGCTTTCAACTACCTGAAAGGGGGTTCCAAAGAGGATGGCTCTAGACTGTTCTCAATGGTATCAGATGACAGAACGAGGAGTAATGGTCTCAAGCTGCAGTGGGGGAGGTTTAGATTGGATATTAGGAAAAACTTTTTCACTAAGAGGGTGGTGAAACACTGGAATGCGTTACCTAGGGAGGTGGTAGAATCTCCTTCCTTAGAGGTTTTTAAGGTCAGGCTTGACAAAGCCCTGGCTGGGATGATTTAACTGGGAATTGGTCCTGCTTCGAGCAGGGGGTTGGACTAGATGACCTTCTGGGGTCCCTTCCAACCCTTATATTCTATGATTCTATGATTCTATGATTCTAAGTCAATGGAGCTACTTAGTTTACACCAACTGAGACTCTAGCCAAGCCTTTGCATTTACAATGTATTTGAAAACTGTTTACAAAACTTTAAAAGCCCATTTTGCGTTGTGATCACTCTGTAGATTATGATTACGAGTTACACACAAAAGTACTGCCAGTGTTGAATTCTGATGATTGAGAGTTAGGAGAGCTGGAGACTGTTTGACTTTCACCTTTTACATCAAACCTGGAGAATAGCATCTATTGAAAATGAAACATTTCTGACTTGATCACTACACAGAAAATACATAGTTGACCAAACAGCATTCAGGCACAATTGCCATTGAAATCTCTAGGTTCATTAGTTAGAGAGTTAGTAGCACTTACCTATTACACCAAATCCAATTTTGGTCCATGGTATCATTAAAAGGAGAACATATTCTGTAAAATATTTTTGCATGAAGATGCTAAAGACCTGATCCAGCTGGGAATGTTTCTACTTCCTTGCAGTGAAATTGGATCTTGTCCAATTCAGCAAAGGATAATTTATTTTTATATTGAAAGTAAAAAGAATATATTAGAAATACTGAACAGGCTACCTCAAACTTTGGCCGCAATTGCAGCTAATATTGCCATAGCTATTCTATTATCAAGTTTCATTTTGAGACCGCTAGTATCTCTGTCATTTTGAATTGCACTGGAATGAAACTTGGTATTAAGAAATTGTCAGCACAAATGTGAATTACTATTATTAACAAAAATAGTAAATCCATTAAGCTACATTTTACTCAGAGGCTGCAACAACATCATTTGGAACAGGGCTCACTCATATATTTTGCCAAACTCTCAGTGTAAAAACTTTAATGGGAACAAACGAAAAATAGAAATGCAGTGTTCCATGCATTCAGCAAGCCTTTTAAGCAATTTCAAGGCAAAAAAAAAAAGATTGAAACACCAGAAATATTTAATGGTGAATAATTAGCTAATGTGTTTGATAACAGCAGTATTTTTCATAACAATTTTTCTGCAGTACAATTTCATTATTCACGGAGAGTGCAGGTCACACTTAAGAAAATTCAGACTTCATGGATTCAGCGTATGGAGACAATGTTCTGCTTGGTGACGGACAATGCTAATAGTGTCACAGTTTTACTGAAGATAAGCAATCAATATTTAGGTGCTTGTCTGAAAGTCTGTTGAATTCAATAGGCTTTCGGTAGCACTATATATGAATCAATTTTTCTATCCAAACCTCTTAAGGTGCAAAAATTCAGCTAAAGGTTTCATAAGAAATCTATTTGATTGCAAGATTCCTAATGCTTCCTCCATCATGATTTGCTGTAAATATCACAACAGAATCTGGCATGCCATTTCTGCATGTATAGCATCCCATCAGAGGAAGGAGTGAAAGCTGTTAATGGTGCAAACGGCCGAACAAACTGAGACCAAAGACCTATGATCAGAACTAAATTACCTGATGTTAAACACTTTTATAAATGTTTTGGGAATAAAGAATCAGAATGAATTTAACTGTTTCTGAAGGATCCTTAACTTGGTCCGAGAGGGTTCTAGCACTTTTGAATTTACTGTCTTCATATTCATATTTACTTTCATATCCTTTGGTCACAATAGTGAGCTTCCCTTCATGCATACTGCTCACATTCCATGTTCCTGTTCTGATGTTTCACTTAGGAAGGTTCAAGTCAATCTTTTCCTGAAGGATTTGATACAGCACCATCATAACCACAGCCTATACTCTTAATGGTCATTGAAGAATACAAACAAAAATTACTGGGGATTATTCCTTTAAAAGAAAATTACAAGTTGTTATGCCAGGGGAAATCTGTTTTTGAGAAAGAACACTTGAGAGATGAAGAAGCTTCTCAGCAGAATTAATGTAGACATACCACCCTGTTCTCATAAAACTCTATGGTGTTTGCAGGAGCTTAAAGAGCTTTCTGTTTTATTATTAAAATTTAGGTGAAATTATGCAAAACCAGGTTGAGAAATCTGGCTCATGTTTTTTACATGAATATATGGAATGAATCTTATCAAACTCTCACTTATAAAGCCTTCTGTAAGTGTTGGAGATACACAATGATGTTGTTCGCAAAGGAGAATGAATAATTTCCATCTATTACTCTGCCGTGCTGTGTTTTACTCTGCTGGCAATATTTATAATGGAAGCACTTGAGTTCTAAAACAACTGGTTATAATTGCTTTTGCTACACACCAAAGCACATCTAAAAGTACAGCAGGACAATTCAGGAAGCCCACAGATTAAGCTGGTTATTACTGTACAATGTCCCAGCCCCAGCACTGTCTTCAGCAGGGTTCACTGTGGGTGCCCACTGGAGAATTGGTGCCCTTTTAGTTCACTTGGAAAACCAAAGTCAGAGTGATAGGGTTACAGCAAGACAGCTACTGGAACCCCTAGCTCACCATCTTGGGGCTTACAGTGCTGGTAGATGTAACTCCTGTAGGCCCACAAATGCCTTCTCTCTCCTGCTGCATAAAGGGTTCCTCTGGGAAGACAGGCCTAGGAGACCCCATAAGCACAGCCCTAGGACTGCTCTCAGAAGGGGGTTCCTAAATGTCACTCAACAGCCTCCTGAACGTGAGGCATGTATCACTGAAATGGGCTTCCTTTCCCACCTCCCCTGGTTATCAGGGTGGGGAGATGGGAGAAAGGATTTCAGCACAATGTTCCCCATTTCAGGGCTGCCTACTGTGGGGCTGCATGGCCCAAACATTCAGCTCACTATCAGTCAGCTAGTGCAGAACCTATCTCCCTCTTGAGATGACAAAGGAGGCACTGCACATGCTCTGTGCCTCCCCCTAACAGCATCCCCACAAGGTTGATTGCCTTATATAAGGGTCAGCCAGATGGATCCTCCATCACTGGGTAAGGAGACGAGAAGCCGTGCCAGCAGTTACCCAACAAAAAGAGGAAGCAGCTATTTAGATAGGCAGTGCAGAGACAGGTTAATAAAATGAACTCACACTGGTAATCTGTTCTTAGTGAGTGATGTGCTTCATTTAGCTAAAATTATCTGATCCAAGAAAAATTACCATGTTAGTGCTTGTCTTCTGGTTGCAACTCGTCATCTCACCCAGTACATACATAGTAGAGGGAAAGATCATTATTGGCTGGGATTGAAAATCTCACACAAGCACCATCAAAATAGTTACACTCCCCACATCCACTACTGCTCTGGAGGAAATCGACCTGTTATAAGTGCTTGGCCACTACTTCAACAGAAAAAATTAGAAATGTGTACAATAACTGCCTGAAGAAAAGCGAATGCACAGTAATCACCCAGTGTAGCCAAACAAAAGAGGAAAATGTCTGTGAATAACAAGTTACACACAAAAGAAACAACTCACGGGATAGTGAATTTACTCATTGGGAATAAAGAAAAAGCCATGACACAGATAGTGAAGGGTAAAAAAGAAATGTGCTACCCTAACACAGAATTGTCTTAAAGGTACAGAAGCAATGTATTCCTTAACCTTCTGGCCCCCTTAGCAACATTATGCTTTTAACTTACACATTCCTTGTTACCAAACATCAGAGGCAGCTGATATTGAAAGAGAAAAATCAATACAACTTTGTGTATGAGACATCTTTATCTAGCTACACCTCAGAGTAATCTTATTTGTTTTAATCCAGTTGTTTGCTGTTGCAAAGCTTTCCCTTTTCTTTCTACTTAAAATTGAAAAGGAAATTGCTTTTGAACCTCTATATTTATCCGTACATAGATAAACATATGTTTTTTAATTCTGACTTTTTCCATCTCTGGATAAAATTGTTTTGTATGTGTGAATGGTCAATCCAACTGCTTCTACAGTGCTCAAAAGAAATAAACAATATATAAGAAATATGCCTAGGTTTACCTTGCTAGACCTATCCCAGAATTTACAGCAAACTACACACCCATGCCCGGTGCCCCAATTCAATGTCTACATTCAATGCACTAATGCTTGAAAAGTCTAATTTGCTTACAAAGTAAAATATCTAATATTCCACTGCTACTATGAAAATGATTTCAGCCATCTGTGCCAAGAAATTAAGCCCAGTCTATCCATTGCAAAGCCCAGAATGTAATGACAAAAAGTACATTTTAAACACACACAAACATGCCCTTCAGCTATTCCAGAATACATTCTTATGTATGCACCACCACCAAAAATAATGGGCAATTATTTATAGTAGTGTCCGCATTAGTGAAACTTGATTAAAAAAATTAATGGAGAGAAAAACAATTTCATATGGACCTACTTATTACTCTTATCACTGCTAGAGAGAGACAGAGAGAGAGAGACCACTCGCACATCCTGGTATTCTTGCAATTTTATTTTGTTTTGCTGTTGCTGCACAATAAATAGCCATCCCACATACCACATTTTAGCATAAGTGAAAATCTAAACCAGCATGATAAATTGATATTTCTCTTAAAGTCTTCTTGAGAAGCTACACAGCAGAAGTGACCGGAAAGGGCTGTTGGGCTTGTTTTTACTCTTAAGTCATAGTCAGCAGTTATGCCACATACAGCACATTTCCATCCAAGTTGCAAGGCAATTTACTCAGTGCCATCCTGACCCACTGGACCGAAAATCCCCACAGCTTATATTTCCAGCAGAAGTTTAAACTTCATTTACCAGGTTTTCCAGTGAGATTGCCTCTCCCTCAGATGCAAATCAGAACACAACTAGCTTTTAGTCTAATAAAACGTTAGTAGCAGTGCAAAGACTATTAACTCCATAGATTAAAAAAAACTCAACAGAATAAAAAACTTTAATGTTGTCATAAATATAAAAGGAAGGGTAACCACCTTTCTGTCCACAGTGCTATAAAATCCCTCTTGGCCAGAGGCAAAACACTTTCACCTGTAAAGGGTTAAGAAGCTAAGATAACCTCGCTGGCACCTGACCAAAATGATCAATGAGGAGACAAGATACTTTCAAAGCTGGAGAGTGGGGAACAAAGGGTCTGGCTGTCTGTGTGATGCTTTTGCCGGGAACAGATCAGGAATGCAGCTCAGAACTCTTGTAAAGAGTTAATAAGTAATCTAGCTAGAAATGCGTCAGATTTCCTTTTGTTTAATGGCTGGTAAAATAGCTGTGCTGAATGGAATGTATATTCCTGTTTTTGTGTCTTTTTGTAACTGAAGGTTTTGCCTAGAGGGATTCTCTGTGTTTTGAATCTGATTACCCTGTAAGGTATTTACCATCCTGATTTTACAGAGGTGATTCTTTTACGTTTTCTTTAATTAAAATTTTTCTTTTAAGAACCTGATTGTTTTTTCATTGTTCTTAAAATCCAAGGGTTTCGGTCTGTGTTCACCTGTGCAAATTGGTGAGGATTTTTATCAAGCCTGCCCCAGGAAAGGGGGTGTATGGCTTGGGGGGATATTTGGAGGGAAGACGTCTCCAAGTGAGCTCTTTCCCTGTTCTTTGTTTAACACGCTTGGTGGTGGCAGCAAAGGGTTCAAGGACAAGGCAAAGTTTGTACCTTGGGGAAGTTTTTAACCTAAGCTGGTAAGAATAATCTTAGGGGGTCTTTCATGCAGGTCCCCACATCTGTACCCTAGAATTCAGAGTGGGGAAAGAACCTTGACAAACGTGTAGAATGTTCTGTACTTTCATAAAACAAAAGGTCAGTGTAGGTCCACAGTAGTTCTCATATTGGTTCATACTGGGTAGAATTCACCCTGTTCAGAGGGACAACCAAAGGCCAATAGAACTTCAGCAGGACTTTAATGGTGGCCGGCTGATCCTCTGCAAAGGGGTAAATTTCATCTCACGGAGAGTAGTTATGACAACATTCAGGTAACTAACCTAACTCCTCCAGCTGTCAGGATGATAAATAGTGACTTTATGAAGGTCCTGATCCAAAACTCTCACAGGGCTTTGGAATTGGGCACAAATGATTTTAGGGTGGGATTGTCCAAAGTGTTTTCATATGGCCTCATGTGAAGTCAATGATCAAACTCTCATTAAATTAAATGTTAATGCAACGGGGTTCTGAAAATTCCACCCTTAATGTTTTAGGAGCAGTGAAGAACTATTACAGTGCTGTTCTAGCTGATACTTATACTTGGTGTTTTCAGCAATAGTGGGACCGATTCTGACACACATATCCTATGTAAATCAGGATTTGAAAGGTATTTAGATTATTGACCATGGCATCGTTTTATTTTTACCCTGCCAGTTCCATCTACAGGTGTGCTAATGCAAGTTCAAACTATCCCTTTATTGTGGCTGTTGATCCTTGAGAAGCTGCTACTGTAAGGGATTATGAAAAAAAAGGAATTAGATGCTGTGACTGAATAACAGTGCCAGAAATGTGTGACCTATCACCTCTGGTGTGTGGTACAGCATGCAGTTATGATTGAAGACCAATTGTAATCCACATGGGGCCTTTCAGATGCTAAAGGTTAGTTGACGCTAAGAAACTGGATGGGATTTTTCATGGTAATAGTCATATCCTATGCTGATTTTGGGAATGCTCAGCATTACCAAGAATCAAAAGAAATAAAATAGCTCTTTTGCCAGCAATTTTGTCATTAGTGGGGATGAGCCTGTTTTTAAAAGTTATTTCAAAATATCAGCTTCAATTTGAAACAAGGCATCTCAGATCCGTCAAGGTCTTAGGCAGTCTATCAGCGCTGGGATATTATCAGCAGATTTCAACTTCTGCAGTCAGAACACTTCATCCCTTTTTCTCTGCAGTGTCAAAATTACAGTACAGCTTGTTACTTAAAGCAAGCACATCTGCATTTCTAAAACGCAAATGAGCATGACTAAATTAGGAGTCCAATTGTACAATTTCCAATTAAATATAATGTAAGTGCTCTGGAGTCCTTAGTTCTAAATCTGCAGCCTTCTCCATTAGTAGTAGCAGTTTCTGTAGTTTTTCTGATCAGCTGATTCATGCTCAATAGTTTCTCTGATGTAGTGGATTTATTCACACCATAAAGAACTAAAGCCTAAAATCATTAGTTTTCATTTTGTAGTACAGGTGACGATTGGTTGTTTAGACTAATGTGCATATAGTATTTAAAGTGCAGTTTTTATAAAAATGATTAATGGTTGGATTTTCTCTCTGAAACGGAACAGAGCAGCTGGCCAGGCATTTTGACTCTTCTTTTTATAACGCTAATAGGACTGCAGTTCTATTCTTTCTGTTGGCAAATCTCAGACTATTCAGACTGATGTCTGGTTAATCAGAATCATTACAAGTACCACAAGTTTCTCCACAAATGATCAGAGTCACCTAAGCGTTGATAGTACTGTTTGCTTTTAATGAATGAATGTTACGATGATCAACCATGAGTCTCTTCTCTCACTCCTGTAATTCACTGGACTTAATGGAGTTACACCAGGATAAAATGGGTGTGCGATCAGAATCACACACCCTGAGAGTAATAGGCAGGAGAAACTAAGAAACTCCAACCTGGACCTCCTGTTTTTATGAAGCAGCAGACACAAGGGAGTTAATGCTCTGGTTTTTACCTCTGAATTTTATTAAAATCTGAATATATTGTTCAATGGAGGTCATCCACCCTCAGCTTTTCATTGAGGCAACAGCTTCTTCAGCAAAAAGCTAATTGAACCTTATTGATGTGCAATAATTAGCTGTGAGTTTAACTTGACATGGGTTTGTGTCAATGTGGGAGAATATTTTGCATAATGGAGAAAAACCATGTTCTTATTAGAGTGAATAATCCTTTGTATTCACAGAGGGCCAGATGGAACACTGGTCACAACTGCACCTAAGTATTTTCAAAATTACTCGGAGCAAGTGTAAATTCCTTTTTATTACAACTGTATTTTTTGCAATGTAGCAATGACATTGAATGTAATTTCAAAGGTGTCTTGTCTACCTTACACTGTTCTGTCCCTCATTAACAAGTAATCAGGATAAACTGTAGGAAGCAATTGTCACTGTCCTTAGATGTTTAACTTTGGGGGAAAATTGTGATTTGCTGGGTACTCTTAAGATTGCGATCTAATGTCTCAGATCTTTACCTTATTAACATAAGCAGATCAAAATGTAACACAGAATTAAACAGTTCTTCCTTTTGTGAAAATTCAGGAACTCAGCAGGGATAAAATTCTATTTATTCCATACCATACTCATATTGCAAAGGGTTTTGTCGTCATCCTGACATAAAAAATAAAGTGGCTGAGAATTGTTTGATCTTCTGCTCTGGCCTCAACCATCAACAGCATTAAAAAACACACTGTAATCACAGTGGAGTTCAGTATGATTGCATCATAAGCAGTCCTTCTACTAGTTTAACTTTTATCACTTCTGATTTGCATGGAGTGGGATCTTTCTCTAACATTGTGTATCCAGCACATTTGTCTGGCTTTGAGTCAGACTCAATGTTTCTTTATTTTAAGATTTTGTGACAGAAAGTGTGTGTGTTTTTAATTAAAAATGCTTTACTCATACTTTAAAATAAAACAAATATTATATTAGGCTTGTGTGTGAATCTTACATACAGTGAAACTTGTCTTAAGCAATCCCAGAAGAGACCAAGAAAAATGGTTGCTTAATGGAGGTAGCCTTCAAACAAAAATGGAGCAGGACTGAACTCATTGGTCAAGGTCAGATTTATCAACTGATGTAAACTGCTGTAGTTGCATTCATGACAACAGAACTGTGCTGATTTACACCAGCGAAGGATTTGGCCTGATATGTTTAGAGATTCTTTGCAGTAGTCTTAAAGTAGATTAATATGAGTCACCTCTTGCATAGATTTAGCTGTGTACTTATCTCATGTACAGTATTTCATGGTAAGATCATTATAAACATTGCAAAATGAAGTACTCAAAAGCAAGGAATTTCAAAATTAAGGTTGCATGGGCAAGCTTAATTCTGTCCCATTATATATATGTAGGGCTCCATGTCAGTCACAGAGGTTGTGGAAATCACGGATTCCGTGACTTTTTGCAACCTCTGTGACTTCTGCAGGGGCCAGTGTGGCTGACTCCAGGGCCACCCAAGCAGCTGGCTGCGGGGGCCAGATGCTCAGGTGGCCCCTGGGAAGAGCCACACCAGCCACTGCTCCAGTGGCCCTGGACAGTGGTCCCCAGCCAGCCAAAGCAGTCATGGACTGCAGCCCCAGGCAGCTGGTGCCGCTGGTCCCGGGCGCCCCCGTTTCAGCATCGCCTCCCTCCCCACCGCCCCAGGCCCTTTCAAGATTTAATCACAGGTATTTTTAGTATAAGTCATGGATAGGTCATGGGCTGTGAATTTTTGTTTATTGCCCATGACCTGTCCACGACTTTTATTAAAAATACCTATGACTAAATCGTAGCCTTATATATATTCATATTGATGCAGTCTTTAATTACATGATCACGTGCTATTTCTTTTTCTACAGGACCCCTGCCTCATCCAGTGCACAGTGCATCCAGCCTTTGTCATCTCCCAGAAACAAAGCTCTACCCTATTCAGAAAGATGGTCAGGGTAACTAGAATAGGAAATGCTTATCTCACAGGTGAAATGAGTGGCCTGGTGTGTATTGTAAGGAATTCACACGTGAACAGGAGCAACCCAAAGTCCTTCATATTGTCTCCCTTCTGCCCGTTGGTAGCAGGCATTTGGGATTGGTAGGTCGACATCTAGTTTGGAGGAGAAATCAGTGATGTGGAGTCTGAGTATATTCTTTGTGTAACTTGTTTATTTTAAGCATATACACCAGTCCTTGAACAGAATGGTCACAAATAGCATGCAGGCAATCTCTTCTTTCTGGAATAGAACCAAACAGCAAAGCCTAGTTCCCAGGGAGCAATTCTGCCCCCTAAATTGACTCTAGTTAGGGAAATTAAAGCAAAGAGCAACCTCCCTTGATGCTTGCCACTGCTCTCCCACAGAAACTATATCACCAAGTCAACAGGACCACAAGCCCTTCTTCAAAAGATAGCACTCTGCCTGCCTGCTTAGAAAAAGAATTTATATGACTACCTATAACAGCATCATCTGGTTGCCCCTGACATAAATTATACAGTACCTTGTTAGTCTCACTCCACTTCCACTTGCCTTTAACCGTCTCATTTCAACTATTCCTTGTCTCAGTTCTTTGCAGGCTGAGAAACACTGGCATAATGAAAAAAGAAAAGGAGTACTTGTGGCACCTTAGAGACTAACCAATTTATTTGAGCATAAGCTTTCGTGAGCTACCGCTCACTTCATCGGATGCATACTGTGGAAACTGCAGAAGACATTATATACACAGAGACCATGAAACAATACCTCCTCCCACCCCACTCTCCTGCTGATAATAGCTTATCTAAAGTGATCACTCTCCTTACAATGTGTATGATAATCAAGTTGGGCCATTTCCAGCACAAATCCAGGTGAGTTTGTGTGTGTGGTTTTTGGAAAAAAAGGGGGGGGTGTGAGAAAACCTGGATTTGTGCTGGAAATGGCCCACCTTGATTATCATACACATTGTAAAGAGAGTGGTCACTTTGGATGGGCTATTACCAGCAGGAGAGTGAGTTTGTGTGTGAGGGGGCGGAGGGTGAGAAAACCTGGATTTGTGCTGGAAATGGCCCAACTTGATTATCATACACATTGTAAGGAGAGTGATCACTTTAGATAAGCTATTACCAGCAGGAGAGTGGTGTGGGAGGAGGTATTGTTTCATGGTCTCTGTGTATATAATGTCTTCTGCAGTTTCAACAGTATGCATCCGATGAAGTGAGCTGTAGCTCACGAAAGCTTATGCTCAAATAAATTGGTTAGTCTCTAAGGTGCCACAAGTACTCCTTTTCTTTTTGCGAATACAGACTAACACGGCTGTTACTCTGAAACCTGGCATAATGAAAGACAGCCCTTATTACCAGCTTTATAGGTCTAATTATTAGGTCCCTAATATGGAGAAGATGGACTCATCGTGTTAATTTTCTTTCACTCCATCTTACCTCATTGCTTAAATGTACATGCATCACTGCTAAATGCAAGAAGGTTAGACATGCAGAGCTACATCCTGCTTTCACTTCCCCAGAGTAATCCCAGAATGACTCCATTTTCGTCAATGGAGCTACTCCATATTTACAGTGGTATCTGCTAGAACGGTCAAGGTTTCGGTTTTTCTATTCATTTCGGACATTATGTATTAGTAATCCTATCATTTGTCAGTTGTGAATGAGCATTAGACTATATTAAGTCACTGTTCTTTATCCATTCCTAACTGGCCTCTAAGCAGATAATGCACACCCTGATTAGTAAATTCAGACCATTTCGCCAGACAAACTCTCTCTGTTCCTGCCATCTAATGTTAAAAATGCTTACTTTTCCCCACCCATCCAGTGAATCAATAAATATACTTAAACAATTTGACTAAGACCGAATATTGAAACAACTAATCAAATTCCATCAGTGAACAATGACAGATGCAGAATTTCATTGAAACGAGGGTTACAACCAACACTGAGTGAAGTTAATAGAATGATCCCCACTGGCTCCAATGGGTATTGGATTGTGCTCCATTTTCTTTATGTACCTGGAACCAGCTCTGAAAAATGGACACTGTACTAACAGAAAAACAAAAGTTGGAGAACATGCAGAGGCCCAGGCGGTAGCCAGCCAAAAAAACCATCCCAAATATGTATTAGGCTTGAGCTGTGTATTAATTGTTATTCCAAGCTATATACATTCTGAGCCAAAAAGACTGTGCTAATTTTGGCAGAGCAGATATAATAGTTATATACTATGTTATGGCAGTTTGTTTGTTTGTTTGTTAATTATAAACAAAATGGCAGCTATCGCTGTATTAGTGTATCAGAAACTTTTTTAAAATTCCTCTCTTACAATTAGTAAGTTGGTCTGCTCAAGTATTTGTTGTTTTTTTCTGGAAATGAACACTGCCATATTAATATTGAGCTAAACAATAGCATCGACAAGAGGGCTGAATGTGATTCCTCTCATTTTCTGCTAACTGAATTTCAGTAATAAAATTGGTGACTTTGCAATACATGCTCCTAATATTAAATCTTTATACAGGTGAACCTAGAGACATCTTTGCAATGCATGGTAGTAGAAGGCACTTGCATTGTGTTCAGCTGTGCAGCCAACTGGAAATTATAATCCTGCTTAGTTTAGTAGATATTTAATTGAATTGGAGTTAAAATTATCACTGTGATGAGTAAATGGACTACTTACTATAATGACTGCAAGTCACCCAGGATTTTGAGGAAGGGGTAAATAAAACTGTTTTAAAAGTTGCATATTAAAATGGTTTGCTTTCATGGTTCATCAATATTCAACAGACTATTTCATGATTGAACAAAAACATTTTAATGGTGTAAATTAACAGTTTGTAACATACTGGAAGAGAGAGTTTATTGCAAAAATAAAAAAGGGGGGGGTTGCTTTAAAACGTATCCAACTAGAAAGCAGCTGATTTGGTCCCAAATGTGAATCCACTCTCTTACACACCCACAATTACAACACAAGCTGTTACAGCAACTACTGTAGCCTACAGGGGGAATAGGGGATTTTTTTTTGTGAGTCATGAGATTTCAAGTCCAATTTTGCAAACTCAGAAGTTTAAGCTAATGCAGTTGAGCTTGAGATAAGAATCCAGAAGGAAGAACTCTTGAGATTCACAATTCATTAGGTGTTACATAAATTGAAATCCCTTTCCTTCTCCCTGTACAGGCAAGTTCTCAGTGCCCAGCTTTCATTTTCTTTACCATATTAGATTTAGATTTAAAGGATGGGAGACCCACATCTGGAACTCAGAATTGCAGCCTCAAATTCACAGCGATCATATCATGCAGAGTTGTGACAAGCATGAAGTGCCTACTGGAACATGGATTTGTTAAGGTATCTAATCTTTATTTATGAACTTCAGGGGGTTTTGGCTAGAGCTTTGCAGAGTTTGCCTAGGTTCACAAAGGTTTGTGCATACATTTTATTTGGTTTGAATCAGATGGGGGTCTCATGAACTGAGTTTCACTTGAATTTTGGTTTCAAACAACCCCAAAACCCCCCAAAGGAAACTGAGTCCAAACTGCTGAATTCACCTGATTTTGATGTCATGCCATAAACTTAACTGGTCTGCAGATCTTAGCGAGCCATTCACCCTACTCAGAACTTGTAATAAAACCACAATCCAGACAAGTTTCATACAGGTTCAGGATTTAGTGGAAATATTTTGCACAACTCTTATATTCCTCATCACTCTGCTGTTATGGTCAAGGGACTCAATTTCCTTTTGGGGATTTTGGGGATGTTTGAAACCAAAATTCAAAGCAAAACTTGGTTCATGAGTCCCCATGTGGTTCAAACCAAAGAAATTGTAAGCACAAACCTTGCAAACTGAATGAGTTGGACTTGTACGAGTGACCACAGTGAAAGGTTTTATATGCCATTACTAATATATGAGCCATCCAGTCCCGCAGAGAACACTTCCATGTGGAAAATCTGCATGATCAGTAACAAGAGGAATGTATAAGTTATGGATGCCCTGCAGTACAATGCTACCTGCGGATCAGCTACAAATTAGTTTGTGTGAATAATACACAGAATCTCATCCATCAAAGAGGCATGTCTGGGAAAAGGTGTCACAGCAACAAAAATGCTAACAGGTTGGGGATAAAATTTAATCCTTTCAAGCTCCAGGTTTTGGAAGCAAAAGCATTCCAGCATAGCATAGCCATGCAAGGTCAGCTATTCTGATATTTACAACACCTTAATCTACCCCTTGCTAGCATTTCAGTTTCCATCCATCCATCTTCCAAACATACTAATATATTGAAAACTAATTCTGAAGGTGCAGCAAACAGGAAAATAATACAAACTCACATGCAGAGGTCTGTAAAGTGGTTTTTCACTCTCTTTTTCTCTGGGTGTACCTGACAATATATCACCAGCAAAAATACAAATTCACCTTCACAATGCCAGTCAGTCTAGATTTCTGTCAAAGCACATGGGGAAACCTAAAACTGTAAGCTCTTTGGGGCAGAGATTGTCTCTTTGTTACATGTTTATTAATATGGAATGGATGGGTGGTCCATGAACCATATTTTCCCCCTATTGAGAATGGTAAGTGAGGAGGCAGAGATAGAAGAATAGTGAAGACAACTGTCTGCTATTGTTAGTTTATTTTAAAAAATAAACTAAGCCTAAGGTTACTTAAATGGTGGATGAAGTTTTGGAACCATCTTAAAGATGAAAAGCACTATATTGATTTTAAATATTATCATAAAACAAAAGTCTGACTTCATTCTAATGACTAAAAATATCTCACTAATGGCTCTATCATTCCTGCTATGAATTAGAAGGCATCCAGCACATTCTCTTTAAAAGCATTTATGGCTTGAGAAGAATTTCAAGGTGGATGTTTTTGAAGAAATATTTTCCAATGAACATTGCATAGGACTTTGGACACAGTAAGTCTCA
This sequence comes from Caretta caretta, assembly GCF_965140235.1. Classification (NCBI taxonomy): domain Eukaryota; kingdom Metazoa; phylum Chordata; order Testudines; family Cheloniidae; genus Caretta; species Caretta caretta. Next base: position 20,794,540 of record NC_134220.1, on the reverse strand, counting down.
GATAACAGTGCATGTCATTATAACATCTGTTACTTCTCTTGCACTTGATTCTTATTTTGATGTAAGGTTCATGGGTGTTTTATATTATGTGCATGGAGAGACTGTGGGTGTGAAAAGTTGTAAGAGTTTTAATGGACTGGAATGATTGTGTAGTGTAGGTGTCTCTCACCAGTGCACAGAAAACTTTTATATTTCATTATATTGCTGTGTACTTTGTTTATGCCACATGGCACTGAAAAACTAACTGGAGGAATGTTTTGGAGAGAATTTTTTTAAAAAGTGTTATTGGATTATTTCTTGTATCCCACTGCATACAAAATCAGGTGCCTTAGTTACCATGAGTCCAACTATACTAGCTTTAGTTTTTCTCTCTGAGCCCTGTAAACACCTCTGAAAGTGACGTCAAATAGCTTTGCTCTACCTAAAAATGCAACGACTTAAAAGGCTGATACCCTGGGGGCTTCTAGGGCTAGAAATAACTGCTCATTACTGTGTGACTCATTAGAAAGATGTAACCTCTTCTTTTCAATAGTGAAATCTCATGTTTCTAACCCGTCAACAGATCTCAGACTTTTTTAAAAAAATGATATTTTGTATTTTTAGAGAACTTTGACTCCGGCCTGAGACTGAAATTTCCCAGAGTTTCACCCAAGTGTAATTTGTGGGGGGAGTGGAAGAAGGGGATTGCGAAATTCTACATTTTGTGGAAGAAGGCAAAAGCATTCCCTTAGCAGTTAATTTTTTGGTTTGTTTTTCAAAGAGCAACCTTGTGAAGATGCTCAGGGGTCTGGAGAAATGGAACAGATCCCCAGGAACTGGATTAATGGAAAGCAATATCCTGTGAAATTTGCCACATCTTTCAACTCTGCCTATAATAGATTAGATATATATCTTCAGGAAGCCTGAAGTGAAGATTAGCAATGGAATGCAGAAGAAAGGAGTGAGTTTTGAGATGTCTCATTTTCCACTATAGAACACTACTGCTCAAACCACAGGAAGCTGTGGTAATTTTAATAATTGGGCCTGTATTTTCCAAGGGCAGCTGCCATTTTGGCTGCATTTCCTGTCAATCTTGAGGAAGAAGAGAGAGGCAAACCCCTCTCCCCCTCACACACACACATTATCAGGATCAGATGTGCCACGCAGGTAAAGCCTGTGTTTATGAATTCACATAGGGGAAAGGAAATACACTGTTATTGCTAAGGCCTTGTGTACCTAGGGGATTTGCCCCAATTCTAGCCATCCATACAGTTGCACCAGTGCTCACACTTTATACCGAAAGGCACTTGGGAGCTTACTCCTGCTTGAAACCCGGAGCTCCAGTATGCACAGGACTAAAGTGTCTGCATTATCCTATATAAATCCTATCTGCATTAGGGATTTACGCCCCTACCGCTAAAGCAGTATTGGTCACTGATGGCTGCCACTGAGGCAAATGCCCAGCATAGACAGGGTATTCTAATGCTGAGAGATTACAAACCCCCATGTAGTTTCCTGCACTACTGCAATGAGATTGAAGGCGTGGAACAGTCACCGGAGGAGAAGTGACACTGCCTTGGATAAACCCCAGCACTAGAACAGTAACAACCACCTCTACTGCAAGGCAGATCAGCATGGAAAATGCTATGCAATTACTTTGTATCCATTAGGAGACAATGCAAGAATAATGCATACAATTAACACAAAACACAGCACTAACTGGCTGTCACTTATATAACTACCTGTTAAGATACCAAACCCAGGAGTATAAGAGGGCTTGGAACATCTCTCTGAGGCAGACCCTAGGGGCATGTAGGGGGGGTCCTCTCCTCTCTTATTTTGCACTATACCCAGGAAGGAGTATAGGCTGGCCTCAGCCAGTTTACCTAGCAGTAAAACTGAAATATCTTCTCTTCACTGTGTTAAAGGTAACAAACAACAATGAAACACGAACCTCAGCATTAGCTTTCTTGTGCACTTGGCTGCTCCTGGGTTTCTCTGCAGGATCCCTTCCTAACTGCCCCTAGTTCTGCCTCAAAGAGGTGCTCCAAGCCCTCTGTAGAGCCAGGCTCTGAGACTCTCTGCCATAGGGTTGTGTTTTTTGCAGTGTATACCCTTATACTCCTGGGTTTGAACAAACAGGGCCTATCTGACCTGATATCAGAGTCTGCAAAAATATACATGGTTCAAGCACTGATACCAAACTGAATAAGCAAAACAAATGAACCTGCCACCCTGGTACACCAATATATGTACTAGATGGCCAAAGGGGACTCTTAATTTATTATTTGTATAATCATCTACCAGTGTTTTGTATGGTGATTTTCTAAATCTAAACCTTGAATATCAAGGAGAGATTTTACTTTTCATCTGCAGAAATCTAATTCTCCCAGTGGCTTTGAGGTTTATTAACTTTGCAAAGATGTGCATCAGTAATTTTTGTTGTATTAAATTTTCATGAACAAAAAATAAGCGTATTCATTTGACAATCAAGTTAAGAATTCAAACATCAAGAAGTGAAGAATTCAAGTTTGAAAGCTCAGCTTTAACTCTGCAGTACTTCCTTGTGCTTATGCCTTCACATATGGTCTCTCTCTGTCATTGTACATTATTTGTTAAAAGCAGAAAATGCAAACTGAAATGTTATATACCTACTATCACACTGTAACATATACACACCTGCACATGAATTGATTTTTAAGTATCAATGCGATCTACTAAAAAGCCATGTTTGAAAAAAATTTGTCGATGTGTTGTATAAATTTGTTACTGATTCTGTAGATTAGCAAGATATTGAAACAGAAAAGAACATGAGTCTGAAAGGGCCAATGCTACCTGCAAAAAAAAGCTATCAATGCCATGCACTGTAGAGATTTCAATTCATTACCATTTAAAGAAATTGGCTCCTTAAAATTATTCCTGATAATTGCATCCTTTATTTCAATTTCAATTCAAGAGTTAAAACTAAAAAGTTCTTCTATCCTAATGTTCACTCTTTGTTCTAATATGAACCATGCTTTACTACAGCTACATCTACACCACCTACCCCTAGTGGCGACGTGTAGTCTAGGTGTTTCTACACGTCCGTGAAAAGCACACCGTGCCCACACAGCAGTGTGTAGCTGGACATGGCAGTGAAAAGCTCTTGCAGCAGGGGAGAGTCTTCAGTACCACCTTGCTGCCAGATTCATTCCCCTCTGCTTCAGTTTTTCCATGATGTGGAGAAAGGCTCCTGCAACAGGGAGCTGGCAGAGCCTTTCTCCGCAGTTGGAGTCTTTCCCCACAGCTGAGAAAGACTCCAGCATCAGGGAGACAGTGGGACACCACACAACTAAAAATAGCAATATAGACAGAGAGACATGACAGGGGGCAGTAGAGAATGATTTGTCACATGTGTTTGCCATTCTATTCTATCTTATCCAGTTTCTTGCATCACTCACATCACTGGAGTATTTGTGCACCCTCCTATTGTGCATTAAGTGAGATACCAAGCCTGCATCTTGCAAGCCTGGGCTCCTAGCTAACCAGGCTATGAAGAACTAAATAGTCATTAACTTGAGCACTTCATCACTAGAGAACTTTAAACAGATACATTTTTACAATTCTGGAATTGAAAATATGTGGGTGTCTGGCAATATTCGCAGCTCTGACACAAAAACAGCTTTTCTTCACTTTTGCACTATCAACTCAAATTCCAATATATAGCAGCTACCGTGCTCTAGGGCTCAGGCAGTCAAAACATAGTTTCTGCTACTGTTCATTGGTTGAACTCCAGGGGCTCAGAGCTCTCAGGAGGAGGATGCAATAATTCAGCATTCACCTGCCAAATACCGAGTCCTAAACTTCATTCCTCACCACCATTTGCAAATTCAGGGCCAGAAAGCTAGCTGAAATTACGAGCCAGAGGGTTGGGAAAAGAAAAAGCAGACACTGAGGAAACATAGATTAGACAGGTATTCTGAAGGCTGGAGATATAGCATATGAAGAGAGAAAATCTGAAGAGTGCTGGGAAGAAGACATACAGGAAGCAGGTAACTAAAATAATGAGGCGCGCATGAGAGAGAGTTTCAGAGTAGCAGCCGTGTTAGTCTGTATCCGCAAAAAGAAAAGGAGTACTTGTGGCACCTTAGAAACTAACAAATTTATTTGAGCATAAGCTTTCATGAGCTACAGCTCACTTCATCGGATGCATGTCTCTAAGGTGCCACAAGTCCTCCTTTTCTTTATGAGAGAGAGTGTGCATGAGCGTGCCCCAGCAGAATAAGGAAGGGAGCTCAAACAGCTACTGCTGTACATTCTGAAGCAGGACTGACAGCAAGAGCAATCAGTTCAGACCAAGGGAGATAAAGGGTCAAAGGAGAAAAAGAAAACCACTTCCAAGTTTGCTGACTCTGTTATTGCACTCAGATGACTTAAGTGAGATGAGGACAGCTGAATAAACTCAATGATGTGCAGTGGTTCCTGCCTACTTGTACTTTCCCAAGGCAAAATAAAAACTCTAGTAGAGATTATGTATCAGTCACTTCAAGGCCAAAAATAATTATAAAAATGTTGTAATTGTCCCCAAAATAAGATTAAAAACTATAGAACTTCAGTCAAAATGAAATGTACAAGAAGTCTAAATATTTTTAAGGTTCAGAAATGCAAAGTGTAGACATTCAATCTTGACCCCTAACTAAAAGTTGGAGGCCAATGTAGATTTGTATGTGCCCTTCAGAACAGAACCATTCAGCTGCTCATCTAAAAGATAATTTCTCTCTAGGTTTAATAATATTAAAAAACTGTAAACTCAGTATAGTCCCCAATGCTGATGACGCTTTGGCATGTGAATTTTCCCACTAATGATGGCCTAAGGTGCTATGTACAGTATAAAGGAATTACTAAATCTAAGGCAGAGACTCTACTAAGATTACAAAACTACAATGAAGGTCCTTGTTTGGTGTAATTCAGAAGTCTATTCTCTGCTTTACTGGGCCGGGAAGTGGAGACTGTGTGTTCTCTCCTCCCTCCCCCCAGATATCGCTTTGGACAAATCCTTCTTCGCAGTGTTCTTGTCACATCTCCAATGGACTGCTTTTGTTTATCTGTTTCTCAGTGGAACCTGACAAGTGTGTCTTAGGCCTGGTCTACACTACGAGTTTATGTCAGATTTTGTAGCATTAAATCGAATTAACCCTGCACCCGTCCACATTTTTTTTCAACATAAAGGGCTCTTAAAACTGATTTCTGTACTCCTCCCCAATGAGGAGATTAGCGCTGAAATCGACATCACCGTTTCAAATTAGAATTAGTGTGGACGCAATTCAAAGGTATTGGCCTCCGGGAGCTATCCCACAGTGCACCATTGTGACTGCTCTGGACAGCATTCTGAACTCGGATGCACTGGCCAGGTGGACAGGAAAAGCCCCAGGAACTTTTGAATCTCATTTCCTGTTTGGCTAGGTGAGCTCATCAGCACAGGTGACCATGCACCCAGAATCCAGAAAGAGCTCCAGCATGGACCGAACGTGAGGTACTGGATCTGATCGCTGTATGGGGAGAGGAATCCGTGCTATCAGAACTACATTCCCAAAGACGAAATGCCAAAAATGTTCAAAAAAATCTCAGAGGCCATGAGGGACAGAGGCCACAGGAGGGACACAACACAGTGCCACGTGAAACTTAAGGAGCTCAGACAAGCATACCAGAAAACCAAAGAATCAAATGGACACTCCAGGACAGAGCCCCAGACATGCTGCTTCTATGTTGAGCTGCATGCAATTCTAGGGGGGATGCCAACCACTACCCCACCCCTGTCCGTGGACTCTGATGATGGGGTACTCTCTGCCATGCCTGAAGATTTTGCGGACGGGGAAGATGATGATGAGGAGGACAAGCTTGAGGAGGGCACACAGCACACCATTCTCCCCGACAGCCAGGATCTTTTTATCACCCTGACTGAAATACCCTCCCAATCCAACGAAGCCGGAGAAGGGACCTCTGGTGAGTGTACCTTTTTAAATAAAATACATGTTATATAAGCAAGCATTTTTTAATGATTAAGTAGCCCTGAGGACTTGGGATGCATTTGTGGCCAGTACAGCTACTGGAAAAGTCTGTTAACGTGTCTGGGGATGGAGCGGAAATCCTCCAGGGACATCTCCGTGAAGCTCTCCTGGAGGTACTCTAAAAGCCTTTGCAGAAGGTTTCTGGGGAGAGCAGCCTTATTCCGTCCTCCATGGTAGGACACTTTACCACACCATGCTAGTAGCAAGTAATCTGGTATCATTGCATGACAAAGCCTGGCAGCGTATGGTCCTGGTGTTTGCTGGCATTCAAGCAACATCCATTCTTTATCTCTCTGTGTTATCCTTAGGAGAGTGATATTGTTCATGGTAACCTGGTTGAAATAGAGGAATTTAATTAAGGGGACATTCAGAGGTGGCTGTTCCTACTGGGCTGTTTGCCTGTGCCTGAAAAGAAATCCTCCCCACAGTTAGCAATGCGGTGTGTGTGGGGGGGGGGGGGGGGGCATTGGCACTGAGCTGTTCACCTTTGGCTAGCAGGGATCTTCCCCGATACCAGATACGCGGTGGGGTGAGGGGTAAAGCAATCATCCCAGAGAACTAGATGGCAGGGGAGGGTTAGTTTGGTTTGTGCTGCTGCACGTTATCAGGAAAACTGCAACACTAAATGGCCAACTCAATGGGCTTTGCTTGGTATGGGAGAGGAGGGCGCTGCTGTTATGAAGGTTGCAGAAGCCAAAACGTTATAGCTTACCATGGCCGCCTGCAAGCTGAATTCTGTTGCCCGGCACTGTATGTGTGATCTCTAACACCAAAGCCTCAGGCACTCAATATAAGATGCAAAATGCAACCTTGTGTCAAAATCACATGTGCTGTGTAATGTGAATAGCGTTGTTCACCATGAAAGAGTGGAGCTATTGTTCTGTAAATGTATCTTTTTAAATACTTCACTCCCTTTTTTTCCTCCAGCAGCTGCAAATGTTTCAAGCCTCCCACCTCCGTCCCAAAGGCTCTCTCAGATAAGGTGGCAAAAAAACGCATATGCAATGAAATGTTCTCTGAGCTCATGCAGTCGTCCGGCACTGACAGAGCTCAGCAGAATGTGTGCAGGGAAACAATAGCAGAGTACAGGAAAGTGGCCGATGAACATGAAGAGAGGTGGCGGCAGGAAGATCAGAGGAGGCATGAGGCAACGCTGGGGCTACTGCGGGATCAGACGGACGTGCTCCGGCGTCTGGTGGAGGTTCATGAACAGTAGCAGGATCACAGACTGCCACTGCAGCCCCTGTTTAACCGCTCTCCCTCCTCCCCAAGTTCCATAGCCTCCTCACCCAGATGCCCAAGAATGCGCGGGGGTGGGGGGGAGGGAGGGCACCCAACCACTCCACCCCAGTGGACAGCCCAAGCAACAGAAGCCTGTCATTCAAAAAGTTTTAAAGTGGTGTTTTCCTTCCCTCCTCCCACACCCCACCCAGGCTACCTTGTTAGTTATCTCCCTATTTTTTTAAAATGATAGTGACTTTATTTCCTTTGCAAGCAAGTTGTGATCAAAGCGGGGAGGACGGGTGGCTTACAGGGAATTTAGAGGCAACCAAGAGGGTGGGTTTTCATCAAGGAGAAACAAACAGAAGCGTCACACAGTATCCTGGCCAGTCATGAAACTGGTTTTCAAAGCTTCTCTGATGCGCAGCACTTCCTGCTGTGCTCTTCTAACCACCCTGGTGTCTGGCTGCGCATATTCAGCAGCCAGGCGATTTGCCTCAACCTCCCACCCCGCCATAAACGTCTCCCCGTTACTCTCACAGAGATTGTGGAGGGCACAGCAAGCAGCAATAACAATGGGAATATTGATTTCGCTGAGGTCTGAGCGAGTCAGTAAACTGCATCAGCGACCCTTTAAATGTCCAAATGCACACTCTACCACCATTCTGCACTTGCTCAGCCCATAGTTGAACAGCTCCTTACTACTGTCCAGGGTGCCTGTGTACGGCTTCATGAGCCAGGGCATTAAGGGGTAGGCTGGGTCCCCAAAGATAACTATAGGCATTTCAACATCCCCAACAGTTATTTTCTGGTCTGGGAAGTAAATCCCTTCCTGCAGCCGTTTGAACAGATCAGAGTTCCTGAAGACGCGAGCGACATGAACCTTTCCCGGCCATCCCACATTGATGTTGGTGAAACCTCCCTTGTGATCCACCAGTGCTTGCAGCACCATTGAAAAGCACCTCTTGCGGTTTATGTACTGGCTGCCCTGGTGGTCCGGTCCCAAGATAGGGATATGCGTTCCGTCTATAGCCCCACCACAGTTAGGGAATCCCATTGCAGCAAAGCCATCTAGTATGACCTGCACATTTCCCAGAGTCACTACCTTTGATAGCAGCAGCTCAATGATTGCGTTGGCTACTTGCATCACAGAAACCTGCAAGTAGATTTGCCCACTCCAAATTGATTCCCGACTAACTGGTAGCTGTCTGGTGTTGCAAGCTTCCACAGGGCTATTGCCGCTCACTTGTGAACTGTGAGGGCTGCTTTCATCTTGGTATTCTTGTGCTTCAGGGCAAGGGAAAGCAAGTCACAAAGTTCCATGAAAGTGCCCTTACACATGCGAAAGTTTCGGAGCCACTGAGAATCATCCCAAACCTGCAACACTATGTGGTCCCACCACTCTGTGCTTGTTTCCCGGGCCCAGAATCGGCATTCCACAGCATGAGCCTGCCCCAGTAACACCAGGATCTCCAAATTGCTGGGGACCGCAGTTTTAGAGAAATCTGTGTTCATGTCTTCATCACCGCGATGCCGTCGCCTCCTCGCCTGGTTTTTCAGGTGCTGGTTCTGCATAAACTGCACGATAATGCGCAAGGTGTTTACAATGGTCATAACTGCTGCAGTGAGCTGAAAGGGCTCCATGCTTGCTGTGCTATGGCGTCTGCTCAGGCAATCCAGGGAAAAGCACGTGAAATGATTGTCTGCTGTTGCTTTCATGGAGGGAGGGAGGGTTGACTGATGACATTTACCCATAACCACCCACGACAAATTTTTGGCCCCATCAGGCATTGGGAGCTCAGCCCAGAATTCCAATGGGCAGCTGGGACAGCAGGAACTGTGGGATAGCTACCCACAGTGCACCGCTCAGAATGTCGATGCTTGCCACGGTACTGTGGAAGCACACCGCCGAATTAATGTGTTTAGTGTGAATGCATGCACTCAACTTTATACAATCTGTTCCCAAAAATCGACTTCTGTAAAATCGGAGTACTTTCGTAGTGTAGACATGGCCTTATTTTCTTTTTCATTACCCCCTTTACTTACATCTGTTCCTTTTATTTTTATATTCAGCTCCATTTCCCAGGTGAAAATAGAAGCCTGCAAAAAGAGCTAGCTTGCCCAAAGGGGTCTATAGAATTCAGATACCTTTACTGTTTGATTTAAAAAGCGATTCCACCCCCGCCCCCTTTTTAAGTTCTCAGAAGTTCTTAACTGACAGCTTTTTCTTTTAACTAACAGAACGGGGGCAGCACATTCAGCAGCAGGGCAGACTACCCAGATTGCCCTTTAGTCTTATTCTGGATGTACCATCTTGGTTGAGTCCCCGTACCCATTCAGGAGCCCTGACTGTTTCCTGAAATGTGTTCGACACCCTCCATAGTTAAAATGAGTAGATGACGGAGCTCAGCACTTTGCAGGTGGTACTCTGCATTTGGCAGAATCACACCAAGAATCTGTTGCTGAGACTATAACATGGATAGCTCTAAGAGGTGGTACCTCCAGGTCACTGCTAAGGTAGACTGTCTTCAGCCCAGAGGAGCTTACACGGTTGCTGCCCAGGCTTTACTTGGTTTGTTAATGGCAGTGATCAAGCCTGCCAGTCTAACACTCTTTTTGGGAGCTGCAACAGGACCTTATGGCACTCCCGGCACTTTTTAAGTACAGGACTCACTCACTGGTTGATGGACAAGGGCCTCTCAAACCAGCACCATGCTCAGACAAAAGCATATCCCAAATTAGATTACACAAAAAGGCATTTATGAAAGCCCAAGGCAGCTCTTTCCAGCCCCACGTGAACCAACAGTTGTCATTTACATATCCTGAGTTCACATCACTGGTACAAGTTTGTCCGAATGATTATTTTTAGTACTAGGCAATGAAACCTTTAATAAAAAAGTAGGTATTGATATGCAAACAAGCAAACCTATCAATGTTTTAATCTTGCTTTAAATCTGTCATCTCCAGATCAAAGAAGATTTACTTTTATTTTATATGCATATCTGCCAATGTATAGAGCATTTCAGCTCTTTGTCTTCCTCCCCCCACCACCAACTCTTCCCCACTATCTCCTTCCTTGATCATGGTGGACAAGCCCACCATCCTGCCTATCACTCAGGCCCATACACTAGGTATCATCTTTGACTTGGATCTCTTTTCTGGATGTGAGATATCTCTCTAAATCTTGCAGATTCTTTCTGCATGATGTCGCTAAGATACAGCCATTCCTATCCATCCACACAGGTGAACAACTCTTGTCTAGGCATTCATCATCTCATGTCTCAGTTACGGCAACATCTTTCTCTCTGGCACTGACAAATGAAATTGTGCCTCACACATATCCATGCAGAATGCCACTACAGTGATCATTCTTAGATAGCCCATCATTTTGATTGTGTCACACCTCTCTTTTCATCCCCCCCATTGGGTCCTCCCTGTCTACTGCATCAAACAAGCTACTTGTTTTCACTTTCAAGGCCCTTCGTGGCATTTCCCCACTCTCCCTCTCACGTCTCATTTACTATGTGGCTTGTGCGGAAATCAACATGTGGAAATATTTGATATTGGCAGCAAACGTTTCAGAAGCCACCCCACTCTCTACCCGTCATGGTGCATAATCAACTGGAAACAGCCCCAGGGACAAGTCAAGACTGTTGACTATCCCAGACCTCTGCCACCAGCCATTGGAGCAGCAGCACAAGGAAGCAGAGAGAGAGGAATTCTCCATAGTCTTACCCTCCAGATGTCACCTAAGGCATGTGGTCACCATCATCTTCCTGTTACATAATAAGAGACCCCTCTGCTATCCCACCTCAGCTTTCTTAGCTCTCTGTCCACCTCACCCCTTTCCCCAATGCCTCCATCATCCATTTCCTCCACTCCCTCATTATCCTTTCCTTCTCTGCCGACTCCCAAGGCTGTCCCTTTATCCTTTCTCCCCCACATGCCCACAGAGAAGATACAAAAGCAGCAACTATTATCATATCTGTTCTTCAAAATCCTAACTAACGGCATTGATCACGCTACTTGAGCCATAAACCTAAGTAACATAATAAGCTTCCCATTGCAACCTTCTTCCCCTTCATCTTGCCTCCTCCATTCTATTCAGCTTAAATATACTTATATGTATATTTTATACAAACAAAAAATTACATTTGGGCACATACCTTCCATTAATTTCAAAGAAAGATATCTACATATCTGTTTGCCTCAGGTACTTATACGGTCCCCAAATACCACAGTGTCTGAGTGGCTCACAATCTTCTCATGTATTCAGCCTCACAACAGCTTTATGAGGCAGGGCGATGCTATTATCCCTTCTCTACAGATGGGGCACAGAGAGACCTAGTGACTGGCCCAAGATCATACAGGACATCTGTGGTGGAGCAGGAAACAGAACCCGGGTCTTTCAAATCCCAGGTTAGCATCCTAATCGATCTCCCTTCCTCTTTCTGTCCATACTATATCCTCAGCTGGTGTAAACTGGTGCAGCTCTATTGAAATCAATAAGCTAACCCTTAGTCTCTACATCCCCTAGAAACATTTGCAATTTCAACCTGTATTTTTTTAATTTGGCTCTACAGCACCTCTGGTGCTCAGTGAAAGAATAATAATTTACCATTCATTCCTAAATAGTATAAACGATTACTTTTATTACGCCCTTTTCTGATATTGCTTTTTAATTACATTAAATACTGAATAATAACGCTATCATGAAATGTTTGCTGTTACAGGCATAAAAGATTACCTCTTATATCTACATATTTTCACGCTAATGGAGTACAGTAACCATGTTTCATGCAGTGGGTGAACTATTACTATGTGTTTTAACATTATTGAAAGGTTATGAAGAGAATAGCAAGTATAAATTATAATAAAGGGAAAAGCTATCTGCTGATGTTTATTTGGCTTCTCTAGGCAAGGAAATTGGCAACAGCAGACAGAAAGACAAACAGTGGTCTCCCAAAATAATTGTTTTACATGTTTGCAAGAAAGGGAACGACAACTATGATATGTCTTCCAAGCATTAATTCTTTCACTTTATTTACTGTTGGATTTCAGTTTATGGATTTTTTCCTCACTTTGGTTTTAAACAGAATAAACAGAAGTTGTGATTTATAGCATGTAAAATCGTCAGGAAGAGACTTTACAGAATAGGATCAGTTCATGTTTCTGATCCATTTTGATTAATAAAAAAGCTTTCCTGCATTGACTCTCTGGAGCTATCTCCTCTGTGTTGGTTTCTTTGTGCTTCAGTGTCCAGTACAAACAAATGGAGGAGAATTTTATGTGAATGCCAGAAGCTGTGGGACTTGGACATTTTTTCCCCGTTTTCTAAAGTTGGCTTTCTGAATTATTCTGGCTGCTAAGCCTTCTGCTTTTTGCAAAGAGATTTTTTTCTTGAGCAGAAAATGGATGAACATTGCATGAAACTCCTTTCGCTGGCTCTTACAGAGCCACTAAAGGATTTCTTGTAACTGTTTAACGTAATTATTTTTCCCATTGAGTGTTTCAACAATAATAGAACACTCAGTGGAATTGCTGTAAGACAGACTATTGGGGAGAGTTGATAAACACCTTGGCCTGCTATTTTGGTGGAAGAGAAGACAATTAACATCCTAACCAACACACTATCAACACTTAATTATTGCTAAAAAGGTGAGTGATTTTTCCTGGGGTATACACATTTGAAATACTAGTCCTACTGTACTATATTATACTTTACTTACAATTATTAGAAAATTGTTAGGTTATTAGAAAAGTAGCCTTAAAGATCTCTTTCCAGCTGCCTCATTTGGATTCTCAAAATAATTTACTAACTGAATATACCCTCTCTAGTCACCTCAGGAACCTAAACAATAGCAGACTTGAATTACAGTTTAAAAGAGGCAATCTCTCACCCCTTTTGTTAGTTCAGGCAAAACTGAAGCTGCCTGGATTACTTCCAGGTTGGCTCTAAATCTGTTTGAAGAGGGAAGGGAGGAAAATGGTGTTTGCATTTTAATAAAAGTGATTCCAGCTAAAGAAAAGTTGCGACCCCTCCATAATTCATTGGAAGGTGATTTGCGCACTGAGGAGGAACAGCTCTTCAATGTCAATGGTGAGAGCCTCGGCCAGGAGCACCAATGTATTGAGTGGACTTTTATTATGGTAAGTGTGGGAGGTAACTTTGAAGCTTTTGCAATCTGACACAAATAAAGGGTCTGACCTTACTCCCAATGGCAAAATTGACATAGATTTCAATACAAGCAGGATTAGGCCCCTGACTAGGTCAGATTCAGAAAGGTGAATAAAGATACAGATGCGTAGTGGGATTAAAAGAGTTGGGTGCCTAACCCCCATTGGAAATCAATGAAGTCATTGGTAGTTAGGCACCCAACTCACTTAGCTGCTTTTGAAAATCCCAGGAGGTGTCTGTCTGTATCTTTAGGCATCCAAACCCCTTTGTAAATCTGGCCCTGGGGCCAAAATGGCAGACATCTGACCCAAAGAACTTCCCCTCCTGACGACTGTCCCTATTAAATGGCTTCTTTCTTAATAAATGGTATTCTGCATATTTTATTCCCAGTCAAGTCAAGTCCTGACAGTAACTAATAATTACAATGATTGGCTGCTACCGTATCTAGCGCTTCGCTTCTTTAAAGCATTGCATAGGTATTATGTAATCCTCACAACCCCCCTGCAGAAGAGGTAATATTGATATTAGATTTAGGCTACACGAAATGATACGCATGCATTATAAATCTAAACAAATACGAACTCTGGATCTGAACTGCCCCAGAGTTTGGGGGTGGGGGATCCAAGATCTTGATTTAGGTCCAATTCAAAATCTGAATGGGACTGTACCTTTTTGAATGATGAAAAAAAAATAACGTGCATGGTTTTATCTCCGTGGCCTATAATGCCAACCAAGGCATGCTGTCGTCACCCAGGAATGCCGGATCTGTCAATCTGTTACTTAGATCAGTTCCTACTCAATAATAGGAATCAACAATTCACTGCAACGAACATTTGGAATTGAAATGTCACAGTTTCCTAACTAACCTGCATGGCTGTTATTTGTTGGCTTAGCTTTCACAGTTCTACAGTCTCACTTACTTAACTGCTTCTTCTCAATAACTTAATAACATGCCGTTACAGTATTGTCATGCCAGGATGGATCGATAGTAACAAGAAACCAAACTTTCAAACAAACAGTAAATATTAAATATTCAGGATACTTAAATATAAAATGGAAGGTTTCAGGTGAATGTAACGGCAATGCTGGAGTCCTTGTAGAGAATATCTGACAGTTGATAGGATTTCACAAAACACTTTCAGTAATTAAACATGATTTTAACTTTATCATTCATATAGCTGAGAAAGCAAAGTGTCCACAGGCATGTGTTGGTGCAACACATAAGAACAGCAGGCACAGAACAAAGGACTGGATTTTCAAAACTACCAAAGGGATTCAAGAACCCACATGTGATGATTTGGAGAACCAGTCTGTGCAACTTATGAATGCTGGTTGATGCTATGAAATTGTTCTTATGAAACTGCCGTACAAATTAATTGCCTCTTGTGCATGTGGAATCCATCCTTTTGCTGACAAGGGCTGTGTCACGTCCCTTTCAGTCCATGCACAATGAAGGGTTGTTACACACTTATTGGCCACTTTTTCAGGTGGAAGCACCTTGAGACAATGGATGAATTCAAACCTAGGAGAAACACTTTTCTCCTACCTCTCTGCAGGGGGCTACCATTTGGAGAATGGAAAATCCCCAAACACAGGACAAAGAAACCAAATTGTTGATGCTAGCCTTCACCAACCGCATAGGCGGGGTGGGTCGTGGGAACACTCATGGAGCCATACAGAAAGTTTTGGGTAAAAGCAGGAAAGAGGTGGACTGGCTTTTGTAGCATAGGGGCAGGTCCTGTTTAATTATCTATCAACCGAGACCAGAAAAGGCTCCATAATTTGGAAGAGGAGAGAAGTTATGCAGCTGCAGGGGAAGGATCTTGGGCACTGCAGAAGACCCTGCCCAAGCCCAAAGAACTCTCCAGAGTGGTGAGGAAACTCAGGCAGGGTAAATGCATATAGCTGCGCTTTTATAGTTTTGTCTAGATTTGTCTCTCTTGTTCTGCTAAGTAAAGAGCAAAGGTATTTTAGAATCCTGTGCAAACTCTGTGTCTAGTTACTTTCACTATCCTATGTCCCTGAAGAGGTAAACTGTAAAACCAGAGCACCCACAGAGCTGGAGTTCTGCCAGAGGATGTGTTTAAGCTGTGGGGGAGTCTGAAAGTCAGCACTGTCCCAGGGCTAGGCAGTTGGATCATGGGGGGTGGCAGAGGGAGGTTCTCAGGAGGGGATGCTAGATAGAGGATCTGCAGTCCAAGAGTGTGCCTAGAGACCCCATGTCAGGGACAGTGCCTGGAGTCTGTTCACACTCTGGAGATCTAAAGTACATGAGGATTCAGCATTTGGATCCCCTCACCACAGTCTGGTGAGTGGCCAAGAGGGAACTTAATAGATCTGTGACAACAAATTCCATTGAAAATCAAAGGAACTTGTGCTCCTATATTAGGCTCTTTTGAAAATGCCACCCACTTATGTGCTTAACTTTAAGCCTCTGCTTAAAACTAGAGCTCACCAAAACATTTTGATGGAACGGTTTTCCATTCAAAAATGCAGTTTCATCTAAATGTTTCATGGGACCATGTTGATTTATTGAAATGTTTTGATTAATTTATACTTTTATATTATTAATTTTAATATTATATGTTGCAGGTACTGTATTTACTATTTCAATATAATGTAAAGGTCTAAATGAAACATATCAGTGGCCCCAAATCAAAACATTCTGGAATTTTCATTTCTCAGGAAATTGTGAAATTTCAACTTTTCATTCCGATTCAGAGCTAATTTATTTTCCTCCAGAAATATTGGAATTTCTTGCAGAACACAAATAATTTCTAACAGTTCTGCTTAAGAACCACATGTTTCATATGCTTAAATGACTTCCTGAATTGGGGCTATAATGCCTAAGATTCGATTATTAAATTAATCAAGAGTGTAACTCCACTGAAACCAGTGGAGTTCGTAAAGTCCGTGGGGTTACAACCTAATGAACTTGGCCCGATTGCTAGGCATCATCTAACTGCCAGTAAATTAAATGAGAGTTCCAGGTACTTGGGCATCTCAGGATGATATCCTATATTTTAGGAAGGAACACACAACATTCCTGCTGTTCATATTGTTTTCGTGGCACCACCTTTCACTTCGACAATCAATTACTGAAGCAATATAAAAATGGTTTAATTAAAACATGTCACCCCTGTTCAGATGGTATTATGGATGTTTCTCTGAATTATCTTGGTTAAAGGCCATTCATAATAAACAGTTCAGGAACTCTTCAGGCTATCAGTGAAATTTTAATTACTTTATTTAGCCTTTCAGACTTTATTACTCCAATTTTACTATGCTTCTTTTCTGAGTGTTCACTGCTAAAGCATAAAGCAAATGACTCTGGTCTTCTTAACATTGCATGAAAGCAGCATTTACCTATAGAAAATCTTGAGGTTTTAAAAATGATGAACCAGATCCTCCGGTACTGTGAACTGGCACAGAGCTCCATTGGAGTCATGCTGATTTATATCAGCTGAAGATGACCTATTATTTTAAATGCGACACCCAGACATACTTTGAAATTTTCTCATAAAAACTCAGTTATAAAACAAACAGCTACTTCTTTAAGATCTGAAAATGTGTGTAAATTTAACCTGAGACTTTTGTTAGTATAATGCAAACCACTCAAGCACTACTAATACACTTCAAGTCTGATCTGACAAATGGTGCTATTCTGATGTTGGCCCTTTCATGAGCAGATATTTTCCAAAATGTCAAACTGTGTAGTCACTGGGGATTTTTTTGGATGAGGAAAAATATCTGCCAAGAACAACAGAGTAGAGGATCTAAGGGTGAGTGCAAAAGATAATAATCATATTTGTTTCAGATTTAAGTTATCAGTCAACCCAAACTCTTCCCCTAATTTGGCCAAATAATCACTGCTACCTAGAGCAGGCCTCGAAGGCCTGCTGGAAAAACACTGTAAAATAAGCCTTTGGGGTGAAATCCTGACCCTGTTGAAGTCAATGGTGAAGTTCCCATTGACGTCAGTAGGACTAAAGCATCATCCTCCATTTGAAACAACATGGCCACACACCCGGCTGCCATCACAGTCCTAAATAACTAGCAGTCCTTTGAAACACTCTAGTTGCCCTGAAGGCCTTCTAGTCAACATAATTTTTGAAGGAAATTTCTGGGGGCTTTGGCACGTGGGATGTAGAAGTGGAAAGGAATCTTCCCTTCCCAGTGTTCATTTTTATGCCTTCAGTTCATCTGAGTACTTGAGACAGTCTTACAAAAGTTGCCAGGCAGTCAACCAGGCACAGGTCCTACACCCTATAAAAAGTTTTGGGTGTTTTTTCCTTCTTTCAATTCTAATCCCAGTCTGTCAAGTCTATGGGGACTGGTCTTCATATGTAGGCTGTGCATATATTACCATATTTTGCAGTAAAAGTGCCTGGAGTTTTCTGTATCTGTTCAGCCCAACACTGCCTGGTTATATATCCTGTTCTATTCATGGAATAACAGCTTAAGACATTTTTTATAAAAACGTGTACAATTGGAGGTTATGCCATGCTTCCTTAAATAAGTGTGGTATAAATGTGCATGAATAAATTACAATATTATTATTATTCATATACTGTACTACAGTAGAGTCCAAGTCCTCAGTAAGGATCAGGGCCCTATTGTGCTAAGTACTGTACAAACCTGGAGGTTAGGCACAGGCCCTGTCCTGAAAAGATTTAATGGGACAGATCTGTGCAGATTCATTCATCCCCAGTAGTATAATTGGGGTATGGAAAGGGGCATTTGGAGGTCTGAACTATGGGAAGCCTATAGACTGGAATAGTGGGGACACAGGGACTGCACTGCCTCTGAATTGGCAGGGTGGATTTCACTTTCCTAAAACCTCTGGGTTCCCACACACGAAGCCTGGATTAGTTGGGCTTGGTGTGGAAAACAATGAAGTGCACTCCTAATCACTCATATTACCCATCATTCCTTAAAACCGGAAAAGAACCATCCTGCTGAGAATGGTCTGAAACCATCTATTGTTAAAATGGAGCTAACCGTCTAGTCTAGTCTGGCATAGCATGGACATTTCCATGATGCAAAACTTCCCCATTTTATTCCACTGAGGTACCTAAACCAACCTGTAAAGCTCGTGCTCTGCTGGCTCTGAGCATCCCTGAAGCCGAGACTGCTAATTATTACAAACAATGCAGTGGTTTGGAGACATGGAGCAAGTGCCACTATTAATTAGAGGCTACAGCAATACCATTTTACACAGAATTGCCAACCCCACAGGGCCCAAAGGCTCTTACAAACTGCTATACAAACCACAGTGCAGAGAGAAATCTATCGCCCACTGCATTCAGCCACCCCTTGGATGGAAACAGTAACCCAGAAGCTGTTTAACAGCATGCAGCAACATTACAGAGCAGCTTAGGTCAGGAAGGGATGCCATATCCAGGCTCAAATCACAGAGGTATAGTACATGTAGCAACTATTTAATTAACTGAGCTGAAATTGGACTAGCACCCCAGGACTTGAAACCCTGCTCTTTCCTCAATGATCCCTGTATCTTTAATACCCACCAACAGTTAGTATGTTAGTCTTTCAGCTCCTCCAAAACACATGTGTAAAGGTGCAGTGCTTCCCAATTCAGGACAGAGCACCATTCCCTACCAACTGAGAAGGAAAAGTGCCTCTTGTTAGCCTCACCTTGCTTAGTTGGTGCACTACGGCTGTGAAAATGTTTGAGGCCACTAATCTCCTTTTTAGTGACATCCAAATTAGTACAATTATGGAAAAAGCTGTGAAGAAATTAACAGAAAATGATAAACTTTCTACAATGGCTTTAAAATCATGCTATAGAATTTATTAGACATTTATATCCTTGCTATAGAATTCTAGATGGTTCAAATAACCTATAGAGTATCTGATGGATCCTATTCGCAGTTAAATTATATAGCTCTTTTAGGTAATTTCTAAAGAATGCCATTACATTTATGTAGAATTCCATGGGTTTCATCAACATTAAATTCTTAGGGATTTAGGCACAAGGGTGGACCTGATCCCAGGTCACAAAAGGAGATCTTAATTAACATGGTAAAATGAACAGAAACATCTTCTCGGTTTTGATTAATACACTCATGAATCCACAGCAGATAAAATTACAGTCAAGGAATAACTTTTATATATTACCTCAGTTCTGCTAGAAAACTGTACTGTTTTCTATCACTGGAAGCAACCTTTATGCACCAGTCAATGCCTCACTATAGACAGAGGTGCTACATATTAAATTTTCTGTTTGGACTAACATTAAGGTGTATTGGTTTTTAAAGTCCGACCCTGACTGCCTTCACCCCTGACAGCTTAATAACTTTATATTAAACATATAAAACCACAGAAATGAAATTTTTTTTAAAAGAGAGAGACTCTATTTGTTCTCCATGCTGGTGCAGCCACATAGGTTCTCACCAGGTTACGTGAAAAGAACTTTTAGCTGTTGGCTCACAAATAATGTTGCTCGTATCAATATTTAAAATGAAAAAAAAAAGTGGGAGTGGGAGAAAGAGGAGGTTTATGAGCTCCCTGTTTAACATGGGAGCCAGAAGGTTTCATTTATCATCTCTTTCCTGTGGTGGCCAATGAATACTTGAATGTCTAAGAAAAGAAAAATATGGATAGCTGAAAAGCAAACGGAAATAAACTGCATCCATCCCAAAGCGAGTGCTGTATTTATTATTATTTTCACAGCTAGTTTCAATAACAAGCAATCCACATCTCATGGGCAATGATTCACAAATTATAAAGGCTTGTGGTAGGCTACAGCATTAAAGAAAAATGTGGAAGTTGTCCAAGAAGTATCAGGCTCCTAGATTTATGAATGACATAACTGTATTTAATAAAATGTAACCTGGAAGTAAATTAAATCCCTTAACGCTTGTGTGCCATTGAGACTGAAGAAAATGGAAGGGATAAGATAGCTGTGTTGCTCAATTAGACATTGAAGAATTAGGGCACAGACTACAGAAAGTTACAATCATGTACATATATTAGAGATGGATGGAAATCAAATCCCATCCAAACTGATCTTAACCCTGTTACTGAGGAATTCTTGACCCTACCAGAGCCCTAACTGAAATTAGTAACCAAAGACCAGACCTAGTTCAGCAACTGTGGCTGTCCCACAGCTCTTTGTGAGTCTGTACATCCACCTTCCCAGATTCTTGGTACACCTCACCACTGAAAGTGGAGAGAGAGAAGGGAGAAGCCCCATGAATAGTAACACCCCAGATAGCAACCAGCACCTAGTCCCAAACACCAATCTCCAACCCCCACATACTGCCAATCAACCACTTACTCAGCACAAACTCCTATACCTCAACCCAACACTAGTTCCAAAAATACCATGGTTTGCTCAGTGCACAAAGCCAGCCATTTATTTTTTAACCACAAAATCCACCCTATAATCCTCTACAAGGGATAGGATGGGCTGCAGCAAGAAGCCACAATGATTTTTTTGGAGCTGTAGTGGAAAAAGTCTTAGTATACTTTTTAAGCTCGGGGTTATCTTAGGTACTTCTACAACCCACATTACTGCAGCATCTAAGCATCTCACAGTCTTTAATGTATTTATCGTCACAACATTCGTGTGAGGTAGGGCAGTGCTATTATTCCCATTTTTACAGATAGGAACTAAGGCACAGTGAGACTAAGTCACTTGCCCGAGATCACTCAGGAAGTCTGTGATGACGCAAAGTCACAAGCTACCAGACTTGAATTCTCCCTCGAATGTAATACTGTACAATGTACAACCCAAACAAATTAAGGTTTTCAAGCACTAAAGTAAACTTCTGCATTTCCTGGGTTTTTGTCATTTTAATTGCGCAGCAGCAAGTGTCGCCGTAGCACTTTTTTGTGTATTCCTCTTTTATGTACACAGTACCATATAAACCTATAAAAGATTATAGTTTATTTCCCCCACCCCCCTCAAATATGTGAATATTTAAATATATCCATTTTAGGCACAGGCTGCTGTACTGAATCATGACTATGTGAATTTTCTAAATGAGCAAAACTAGCATCCACATAATATTACTAATAATGATCAGGATGGAAAATAGATAAGCAATGCAATTTGTTAGCTTCTTCTATGTGCAATATATGAAGTCATATAACTGTTTTGCTAAGCAAGTTGTGTCCTCTTAGCAAGGTTTCCAATACCAACTTACAATGCTGACAGCATTCCCCAGTCACATTTCCATGATTATATGTAAATATTTCCTAAATTAGACATGTTTCAAGCTCTATTTTAAATTTAATATAATGGGGTTAGTTTCAAAATATGCAAGGCAGAAAATGGCTATGGGGAATCTACCCATTTATATAAAGTTTATGAATTTTAATTTCCAAGGAGAGGAACAAAAAGTATCTATTCTAGATAATGTCTTCAACAATACAGCATGAAGCTAGTTCCGGTTACACTGTTGCAAGTAGAAAAGGAGTACTGGTGGCACCTTTGGATTGTAATGCGTCTCTTGCGTAAAGTTCACTTCATGAAATTCCCTGTAACCTTGGAAGCTATTCTAACAACTTATTCTGAGTGCCAAATGCTAATATGTAGCCTCACTTGGCTTCAAACTAATTGTGATATAGATCACTGTGTCCTTTACACGAGTATGATAAATTAAGCCATTTAGGCGATAAGAACGTTAGATGTAAAATAATGGCATATGGATGAATGTGTTAATAATAAAACCCTCAGACTTTTCTATTGCTCTGTGCAAAAGTCCCAGTCGGTATTAAAAAAAAAAAAAAGAGGTAAAGCTCTCCATTTTGGACTCACATTTGTTTAATTTACTGTGAGTTAAAGCCAGAGTCACTTTATTTCTGAATATTCAAACTCTTCAGAGAAGTGCTAGGAAAGTATTCAAAAGGACTGGGTCAACCGTGAGAGTCTCAAACTTAAGACAGTTTTGCTCTGGGCATAAAAGCATGAAGTAAGAATTCTTCCTTATTTCACCAGTGTGAAAAAAAACAACACCAAATAATAGATAGTATAGAGAGCAAAACCTTTTTCATGACAGGAAAAGAGGGAAGATGTTAAATACTCAGGAAAAGACTTGAGAGAAGCCAAATGTTTGGGGGTGGTGGGTGGAAAGCTGTACAGTAGGAGCGAGAATGCAGAACTAGCTGGGCTAGTTTTACAAGGTGGTACTGCCCTAACTGACATTCACACACAGCAAACACTGAATGGCCGGTTTTGAGTCATGGCCAAGGACAGGGCAAACAAGCTAGAGCAGCAATATTACTCCCTACACCAAATCCGCACCCATTTACAGAATCATGTTTTTGAGTTTCCTGGTGCCAAAGACGACCAGGAGCACCCAAGTCTTACAGCCGGACTGGAACTCTTCCCAGGATTCCTGAACTCTGAGAGTAGACACGGCGCTCAACATCTATCCTTTTATATCATGGTACCACTGGGCCCAGGGATCCTCGATCCTGTTTTACCACTCTTCCTATCTTTCCCCCCCCCCCCCGTTGTTTTTCTTCATTCATTCATTCCTCTGTAAATAAATATGACCCTTTCCTATATTCATTGTACTATTCTGGTCTCTCTGCTATTTTTTAAACATTTCTTCAGCTTGCTACTTAGTGGGGCACCCAGGCACATTAATTCCACGCTGCCACTTGCTATTATATCTTACTAAAGATGATGCACCAGACCACTCTTGGAAAGATTTCATTACTCATGATAAGGAGAGAAAATGTCAGCTGAAGAGCAATGTGATAAGGATCTGTTCTGATGAACAGTAAATTACTGTCCAGGACACGAGGTGGACCTTGGTGTTTGGATTTAATGGTCAGAGCTGTGGGGGTAGTCGGGCTTGGCGGTTCGAGTGGAACTGACCTGGAGTCATGGAAGGCCGTGGGACACCTGTGGGCATAGTCAAGAGCACAGCTGAGGGCCAGAA
Source organism: Caretta caretta (assembly GCF_965140235.1). Taxonomy (NCBI): domain Eukaryota; kingdom Metazoa; phylum Chordata; order Testudines; family Cheloniidae; genus Caretta; species Caretta caretta. The sequence continues at coordinate 20,771,198 of NC_134220.1, read as the reverse complement.
CCAAGGATCAGAAGCAGAAAGCCAGAGCCAATAAGTGAGCTGGAGACTTGGTCAGGAAGCAGAGCCAGGGGTCAGAGCCATTGGTGTCAAGGTTGGAGAAGGGTAGGGGCTGAAGCAAGCACAAGAGCTAGTGGGGCAGGAGCAGGTACAGGAAGCAGGAGCAAGCACCACTGGGGGCATGGAACATGCTGAGCAGCCAGCAAGTGCAGCCAATCAAGCAGCCTGTGTAAGGGTCAGCTGTGTCCAGTGTGCTGCTAGGAGACTGCACCTGCTGCAGCTGGCTCCCTGACAACTGCAAAGGCCGGGGTTGCAGTCAGGTTTCATTTTCAATAGGCAGGAATTTCAATGGAGTCAGTTCACCAGTTCCTGTTGGGTTTTGAAAATAAACAGTTTTAATCTTTAATCAAATAACCTTGTAGAACTATTGGCATGCTAAAAGATTACGGGAACTACAAGTGCTTAGTACCCTCTTGCTGATAAGCAAACTCCAATGGGACTACTGCATAACTTCACTGGTATCTTATTACTGGCCTTTGAATTAAGTGATAATAGCAAGCAGCCCGCATGCTAGACTTTTAGGTGTATTACACATCACAGCCAATTCCATCATCAGATCTTCACAGTATGGTGGAGCTCAAAGAAGAAATGAACAATCCCTTAAATGATCCTCGAATGAAGCATAAAGATCACTTGTTTCATGTATTATTTGTCCCTAAATAATGTGTCTTGAATTATACCATCTGCTGTTTCAAGAACAAATTCTTTCTTCATTTTTCATAAATTTTGTTTTAAGGACATCTAGGAAGGTGGTTGCCTCTAATAATTCTACATTTCCAGGACAGATGCCAGCAAACATTTATCATGGCAATAATAACCCACTGGAAGGCCCAGGAGCACAACTTTACTTTATAACGTTATTCTGAAAAATGGAAGGGAGAAATAATCAGTGTGAACCAAAGGGAAGTGAATTCACTGTAGTTATAAAGTGAATAGTGTCAGAAACACTTCGCAAAGGCTCTTTGAGTTGATGATACAATTTGCCTTTACACAGTAGTTAAAAGAGAATATAGTGTGCCATGTTCTTAAGAAAAAATATTGTGCACAGGGGAATTTTTCCTGGTCTCCTAATGTTTGCCAAGCTTTCCAGGCTCAGATATCTTGCTTACATTTTGTGATGGATGTGATTGCACCAAATAAGGTTTCCCTACAAGTGATCCTAGGTTTTTGCCAATCCCAAGAGTTCAAACACCATGAATCAGCTCTTCCCCCAATAATGAAATTGCATTAAAATAGATTTTATTTGCCTTCTGGTTTTTGAGCATTTAATGTTCATATTTTCAACGTTCTCTCTGAAATCATGGGGGCTAGATATTTTTAAAACAAAAAGTTCAGATCCTCACATAATTACCTAATTCTAGGAACTGGGCTTTAAAGAAAAAATACCAAAAATGAAAAGACTTGCAGCAAAAGTCATGAGAGTTGGGGCAACACTGGAAAGCAATGAAATGATTATCCAAGACAACAGGGATGATAAAGCCTTGCACATGGCATAAAGTCAATATTTTAAAAAGACTGAGGGGGACCAAAAAAGGTGGGGCCTGCTGTATGATGGTTGATGAAGGCCTGTGCAGGCAGCAGAAGAATCTGTCTCCAATGATCCCCTAAACCACACCTCCTCTCCCCAAAGATATATACTTCTAGCAGACAGATGTCCCAAGAAAATAATTAAAAAGTTATTTCACACACAAGAGTGCTTCAGGCTTGCAGTGTGAGAAGCCTGTCCATTTGCCAGTGAAGGCTTGGCTGCTTAAACAGACAAAACTGAGAAGGCCAAAGAATATTGATTGACCACTGAAATGGATAACAAGGAGGTAATCTCTAAATACAAGATTTGAGCAGAGAAGGGGGATAGAGTATCTGGGCTGGATGCTCCTTTTGATTACACCAGAGTAACTTCTGTGGCACAAATGCACTTATACCATCACAAAGAAGTGTGAAAAGAAAGTTAGACCCACTGTGCTGGAAACTGATTTGGGAGAAACAGCAGAGAGAGAAATGGATCTGCAGCTCCAAATGGACAATACAGAAAATGGAGAGAGAAGAAACAAATTCAGAATCGAGGGGGTCTCTGAAAATAGTGAAGGTGGAATTCCTACTCGGCATGCACAAATCTGCATGTCAGCAAGCACAAATTAAGGAGTTGTTGAATTTGACCTCTGTTCAAGAGGTGAAAATAGATGGAACACAGGACTGGTAATAGACTTGTAGAAGATTTCAGGAGTAACGTCTCAAAGAGGAAAATGAAAGAGTTCAATGAAGGCTGGGGAGAAATTTTTTAAAAAATAAAAAACAAAAAACAGACAGGCTATACATAGCCTGGTGGATGTTTCACTAGCCAGGGAAGGGAAGCAACTCTGTGCCCAGGTCCTTTTTATTCACAGACTTTAAGGCCAAATAGGACCACTACACAAGTCTTCCAGAAAGGCATCCAGTCTTGATGGAAAGACATCAACAATAGAGAATTCACCACTTCCCTTGGCAGGTTAAGTGTTAGATCACCCTCACTGCTAAAAATTTATGCACTATTTCTGCTTTGAATTTGTTGGGCTTCAGCTTCCAGCCATTGGTCATGTTCTAGCTTTCTCCTCTAGATTAATGAGCCCTTGAATACATACTTTTTAGGACCCTTTCCTCAGGGCACCATTTATTGTTTACAACAAAGGTCACAAACTAAACAAAATAACTGAAAACATGACTCGTAGTCGCCAGAAGGTTTGCTCTGCCTTCTTGGAGAATTCAGAATCTTGGAGCAAAATTATCTGTTGATATAACTCCACTGACCCTGGATCTTGAGCTGAATTTTGTAGCATCAGTCCCCCATTGGTTTGGAGTGGATCTGCTCTTTTTTATAAAAAAGAAGAAAAATCCCATAGGCTTTTCAATTTTATGTATTATTTATTTTTTCTTCAGAAAAGAAAGTCTGCAGAATCTTTTCACAGATTTCCAGTGGCCCTAGCAAAGTGCAAACCTCAAAGGATTTGGTTCAGATAAGCCTCACAAAATCTGGACGTTTACTTGTATATTTGGGGGTGTTTCCACCTTTTTCCATATCCCAACTAGACCGATGTGGAATGTTGATGACAAAATGCAAAACTATTCAAAACCAAAGATTCACTGTATTTCATCACCCAGCGCAGAAATGATTTCCATAACAATCTTTCGTAAATAATAGAAATGTTTGAAGAAAATAAATCACAAAAACCAAATCATCATACAACCTTCTCTCACAAACTGATCCATTTTTCAAGCAAAAGTTACTTTTGCACTAAAGACCATGCAGAAATATGTCCACGTTAGATACCAAAACACTTATATCATTGGAATTGTGAATCAAAGGTAATTTGAGGAGCTGAAAAGTCATGCAAAAACAAGAACAACTTTTGTGGAAAATTCCACAAACCAAAATTATAAATGTCATTCAGCTCTGATACCATCCTTCATCCTCCTTCTCTCCCTAACTAGGTCTTTCACAGTTACTTAAATCTCCAATTCAATATTCTGTTTGAACACACACACACACACAGACATAAATGAAAGGCAAAGAAAGGGATATGAAATAAAGAGGTGCTTAAATGAATGTTTCTTTCTTTTCCTCCATTGATCTGAAATATGTGCTTAATGAATCCAAAATGGAGCTGCAAAGCTTGAAGCTTATTTTCTCTTTCATTTTTTTTTCTTCCAAATCTCACTAGTCTGACCCCCAGGACCAAGTTTTGGCTCTCACTTACAACCATTAAACCCCTATTGATATTCAGGGAGTTGCACAGGCATAACTACAGGCAGAATTTAATCAACAGTACCTGTGCTGGGTTCAACATACAGTTATACTGGTGAATTAGACAGCCACCTCAAATTTTACATTCCTTTAACTCAAGATAATCCATACAATTACCTAAATTGCCTAATCACAGGTTCAGTTCTGAATAGATTAGGTTCTTGTGACTTTTCTCTAATGTAATAGAGTAATTGCAATGGTTCCTGGTGAATAAAAATAGAAATCTACGGAAGTTATTGGGGAAAAAAATCTTCTGCACAACATGTTCTTCACAGTACACCATCAGACATTAAGAATTTATACAGGACAATCAATGTAAAAGGAAACAGTGTGGAAATGGGACATGTGCAAAATAGTAATGTATGTATTAATTTAGGAGACTAAAGAGGACTTTTTTTTAAATTAACGTATTCGAATTATTATATGAACTGTCCAGGAAGATCCAAAAGGTCAACAAGGGGAAGACATGTGGCTGTATCCTTCCCCACCTGAAGAAATCCAACCACTAGCTTTTGTGCTATATCTTCCTAAAATCGTATATAACTGTTCAAATATTTCACACACACACACTCCACAGATTTATGTACTTATGACTGTGCTTGGCCGTTACAATTTCTGCTTGTGTAGGGACAAATCCTGTAGTCTTTTTCCCAAAAAAGAACTTTCAGGCTTACTTTTGTCACTAACACCTGCAGGAATTGAGTAAAAGGTAATGAAAGGCTTCCATTAACATCAGTGGGAAATCCAAATATGAGCAGCTGGTGGGACTGACAACAGGAGGTCTGTGCACAAAGGAATTGCAGGATTGACTCCCCAAGGTGACAGAAATACTCTGTTTTTGTTTTTTCTCTTTCTCATATTGGATGAATCTGCTGAGCAGAAGACTCTGTTTTCTCCCTTCACAACCCAGGGTCATATCAGGATCCAGCCAATAGAATGAGCATGGTGGAAATGCTTTAAAAGGCTCTGTCATAGGAAGGGAAATCTCTCTGGGGATCCAACAGTACCAACAGGAGGCAGCCTGAGCCTAGGGGACCAGATGAGAAGATGATAGCAGAGCAGTGGAACCAGCAGCTTCTGCCAGCCATATAACACAAACCTGTGAAGAAGCAGCAGAGAGTAGGGCAGGGACCATGGAGCCAGACCGCTGAAAAGACTAGTCCTGAAAGGGGTTCACAGGAGCACATAGGCAACAGCCTTCAAAGGCTCTTAAAGGGGCAGTTATTGGAAATAAGCTGAGATAGCCAAGAGAACAAAGGGGATTGATCTAGAAAGTGTCAGTGTGATCAGACAGTACATGAGGCCCTAAGGAAAGAGGCCAATGTATTGGGCATCCATAACAGGGACTGTAGGGTGGGGCTTGCAGCTGACTTGTCACCACAGGGAAAGCAGCCTTCAGGCAAGAGATACGTGTCAGCTGCTATATCTGGATAGCCGTTTGAAGAGGCCCCGAACAAACTAACAGAGTGAAGAACTTGACGCTGGTCAGTGGGACCTCAGGGTGATTCCTAAGTATCCTTGAACAGAGGAATGGACTAAAAGAGGCACTCAAAGTATTTGGCCTCAGGAGCCATAACCATCTTTTGGGCTGTGTGACAGGGTGTGCATACCCCGCACTAGGCAAGATAGCGTTAATCCCACATTATAGGCAGTGGAAGTCCTGCCCCTCAGACCATGCTGGGCATGCTCCAGCTGCTGCCTCTGTATAAAAGGGAAAAGCCCAGCTCATTCTGGGCTGACCGTTGTGGAGAAAGGATGCTCAATGGAGGCTCCATCCCAGGAGCCACTTCAGCCTCTGACTGCAGGAACCAGAGACCCTGAGGCCCAGACAGGAGACCGGTTGCCTACAGCCAGCCGACAGGACTCAGAGTCCCAACAAACTACCAGCACTGGGAAGCTCGGAGACCCCGATGACGAATGGACCCCAGCTCCAGGACTCACGTAGGAAGTGGCCCAGAGAGGTGGAGTGAGTGGCATCTCCCATCCGACGAAAGTCAGCGTGTTGTGGTAGTATCCCCAATGACTGGATGGTGACCACACTCACTGCCGACAGGCCCCTGGGCCGGAGCCCAGTGGAGAGGGAGGGCCCAGGTTCCCCTACCCCAGCCACCACCCACCCCTAGGTGGGGGGCCCACCTCACTGACTCTGGCCATTAGGCTGCACAGCCCTGAACTCAAGGGCAGCTGCACTGACTCTGGCCACTAGGGCAGCTATATAGAGTCCAGAAATTAGGCCATCAGGCCCTTTGCCTGAGGGCAGCCATCTTGGCTCTGACCACTGAGCAGTGCTGCCTTCAGCCTAAGGATCGTCTGAAAGATAGTAGTCGCAGTGATATCTCAACTCCACCTCACCCTGAAACAGGACGGGGTATGCATACTCCACTACAGGCTGCCTCCCAGAGGCCAACTTAGAAATCACTGTCTTAACTCTGTTTAAGCCACTGTACCTAGGATACTTACGGTATATAGATATGAGGGATGGTCCAGTGGTTAGGGACCTAGCTCGGCTCTTAGGAGATCTGCATTCAGGTTCCCACTCCACCACAGATTTCCTGTGTGATCTTGGGCAAACCACTTAGCCTGTCTGTGCCTCACTTCCTCTCTGTAAAACGGTGAAATAGCATTGCCCTATCTCACAGCGGTGGTGTGAGGATAATAAATACATTAAAAGATTGTGAAGTTCTCAGATACTATGGTGATAGGAGCCACATATGGTAGGTATTATCAACCTTTTCTTTCTGCTACACCTAATAAGCAAACCATTCATTTGAGCCAGGCATCTTAGCGCTCACTGGGAGAGCCTGCTAGGTTTTAGAACATAGAGGGCCTATTAGCTGAAGGGCCTTCAGGATTTGCCTGAGTGTCATGGTACACAAGGTATGCTACCAAGTTCTGCATGTGAAATAATTCTGGTGTACCACACTAGAGCATCAGTGCCATCAGGTAGGCACATTACAGTACCTGAAGTTTTGAACATGCCACTAGATACATCTGCAAATGCTAGTAGGATATTAATGTAAACCATCTGAATATTAGTCACAGTAGCTTTTGTAAAAAATAAGTGACTGTATTGATGGGAATGGATTTATTACATATCATACATTTTGTGCCTTCACTACTTTTGATAGTTTTCTTGGGTTAGTTTTTGCTTCCCCACCCCCCTCCACCTCCCAGAAAGACAGCAAAAAGAGGTAGCTATAACAGTTAATGAGAGAAGCATATTTTCTGCAAGTTCTATCAGTTGGGAATACAAAAAGAAGCCCTTCTGAGCCAAAAGTAAATGAATAAGAGTTTAATTATCTAATATGTTAAAAAGCAAGGCTTCATTACAGCCTGAAATGTATATTCACATTCTGCACCTATACTTGTGAATAGATCTATTACTAACCTATCAAGTACAGACACACAGGGTAAAAGATTTTAAAATAAAGGGCATTAAAATATCAGACAGTGCCCTGATAAAACTATCAATCTCATTAACTGAAAAAACCAGCAAGATACGATACTTAGGTGGAGAAATAATTTTACTACAAAACCCTCGTCATGTTAATGATCTAAAAGCTACACAGCGGGGCCATTTAGACAACAATGATAACGGCACGGGAACAGATGAAATGCTTTGAGACACAGCCAAAGTGATAAGAAACAAAATAACAGAGAGATCTGACACACTGAAAACAACAAACAACAGCTTTCCAAAAAAAGAACACACAGTAGGTATGAAAGAGCTAAGACCTTGTTTCATCTTAATGATCTGCAAGGGCAAGTAAACCTAACAGAGCTGGGCAAAAAATTCTGGAGTAGTTTAATTGCCAAAAATGCAGTTTTGGTCAACCCCAAACTCTCCATCTTGGAGAGCAGATTTAATAAAGAAACCTGACCCTACCTAGAAAAGAGAAGGGAATTCAAAAATGGAGGACATTTTTGGAGAATGAGCCCCTCTGTAGAAGAGTATCTCCCTGGCTGGCATGCTCCCTCATGGCTGGGCATGGTGTACTGAGGCTCTCCTCCTCTGGCACCCCTTGCCAATAGCTACTCTGGCCCTGTGGTAGTCATCTACTTCTTGGCCATGTGGTCAGGTCACTTTCAGTCCCACACCTTTGGGATAACAGAGTCCCACAAATAACGACCCAAGAACCTTACGCCAAGTCTGGGCCCAGGGTTCCTTACAGCTCTTGCTCTCGGCTTTCAATAGCCCTTATCCCCTTATATCAGGAGGTTTCACATCACCTTTTTCAGTGACTGATAGGAAAACCTAGGCCCTCCCTCTGCTCTGGGTTCCAGTTTAGAGACCTGTAGCAAGCAACTATGGTCTGCTCCCTCATATTCCTTGCTGCTTCCCTGGATGACTTCCTACCTTGGTTATTGCTAGGATCTTTTCCCCAGCTCCTTTCTGGGTTCCATAGAGTTCTTTCTGGCTCTTATAGCAAGCCAACCCTTCCAGTCCCAGGTTTTCTCCCTGGAGGTCCAGTTCCTGCCTTTTTATCAAAGCTCAATGCGCTCAGCCAGGTTTATTGTCAACGAAACATGGTAATAGCACTTTATACTAAGACATGTATGCCCGTTACAATGGACAAACTCAGTAAGTTGTGGGACTTTCTGTTCTCCCCTAGGCCAAAGGTTTAAGGCAAGGCATCCCAACATTTATAGATTATTTGTCTCAATCTGGGATAAATAGCGTACATCCCACCTTACGTGTTTCATGACATTTTTGTTACCTCCCCTTGTACCTTTCTCCTTATGTTTCAGATGAAACATCCCTATTCATCACTTCTGTCAAACCATTTTATCTTGCACTAGGTTGGGGTGTACTTGTGCTAGCCTGTTGGAATGTGTTTACATATTCAGTGTGTTTTAGCAATGTTACCAGTTCCTGTGCCAAGTTCACATACTGGACAGTGAACCTGCAAGCAGACATCTGCTTTGTAACAGGGCCTGACTTTTGCTCATAGTCTGACTCTTGCTAACTTTGCTTTATATTAGCAGGACCTGACTTTAGTTCAGGCCTTAGGCCTCATACCAGGCTCTCTCTCCTTACTACAGCCTCTGTAGAGTACCGACTGTTTGCCAGCCTTTCAAATGAACAGCTAAGATGAGACCAAACTTTCCCTGTGTTGTGCTACCCTTATAAAAGTAAGACAGGAACTAAGGTGCCAAACACGGTCTTTACTGGAAATAGTTCACAGAAGATATTGGAATGCTATAAATAGTAAAGACAAATGGGTAGTGATGGCATGGAATAATCTGTTGTATAATCCAGATGTTGCCTCTGAACAGCAGTGTTCTATTGCCTTATACAAAATATTTATTAGGGGGAAGAATCAGACATTGGAGTACAAGAATGTGAGCTATTGCAATGGGATTTTCTTTTCTTTAAAGGAAGAAGCAAATTATTTATACATGGATGAGAGCGAGATGGCAGAGGTAGGGTGGAACGGAGCTGGGAATTTACTGTGATATTAATTATGTAGCTCTTGTAAGTTTTATATATATATATATATATATATATATATATATGTTGTAGTACATCTGTTTGCTGGTTTGACATCTGGATTCATATCTCAAAGAAGACAGGGAGCTGATAACAGTAGAGGCACTTGTATTTCTGGATTCTGGAGGATTCCCCCAGGAAACACCACAAAGCTGCTACATGTACAAATTTTTGCAAAGTCTATCTTCTACAGTACAACTCCACTTTGTGCTCTAAGTGGTATTTAACCATTGCTTCCTCACAATATCCATCGACAAAAATAGAGGAATGCCAATAAATGAAGTAGTGGTTTGCTGCCCCAGATAGCAATGGATCATGAGAAGGATAGTGAAAAAGCTGAGAACAAGCAAGCCATCTTCATTTGTCCCCTGCTGTCTTTTATATCCAGTAGTTCCTCCTCCTCCTCTTCTTCTAAACTGTAGGGCAGAGCTAAGAGGCACTGAAGTGTACTTGTCAAAAATACCCTTCAGAAAACAAACATCAGGCTCCTTGTCTCCTTCCTGGAAGCCTACTTAAGGAACAAGAAAATGCTACCAGCATAGGAAGGTCCCCTGTGTAACACTTTCCGAAACAAGACACTTAGCTTGCCTTGTCAAAGTAGGCAAGGTATGCCTCCTCCAGAATTTCTTTGCAACACTCAGCAGGGCTGGGAATAGTGGCACAAACCCAACAAGCAAGTAATATGGAAACAATGGACACAATATTAATGAGGTAAAACATAGGACACTTTCATCTCAGAGATTCAACTGCTGCTACTGGTTGTACAGTGCAGATATTGATACAGTTTGACCCTGACAGTGATAAGCACAGGGGGCAATGTCAGTTCAAGGCAGGAAGGTATAACACAGGACAGAACCCTCTTAATGAGAATCCCACAGTGCTGTAAAATGCAGCACTCAACAGTCCAGAATGACTGCAGAGATGTCTCTCACAAACCTGATATTGCAGTAAATTACATTACTGAGAATCTGGTTACAATTTTTAAAAAGTTTCTACCTAATCCCAGGCAGTTTAGCGGATGCTTGAAACCCTGAAGCATCACGGTTTATATCCCTTACCAATTGTTGATCCTGTCTAATGTAACTGGCTTAAAAAAAAAGAAAGAAAGAAAGAACCCTAACAAACATCTATTGAAGGAGCATTTCTAGCTTTCTTGTCAGCAACATTACACAAAGTGACCAAGCATATGGTGTTATGCTCTGCTGTTCAAAGGGTAGTGGCCCATATTTCCTGATGGTAATTCGCACACACTACATTCATTAATGATAGGAAAACCTCAGAGTAGGAATGTACAAAAAGGAGAAACTCTCACAAAGAAAGTTTTTATATTATTTTATATTTTCAAAAATGTTCTAATTTAGTTTAAAAAACAAACTAGGAAATCAGTTCTAAGTTTTGATTGGAAAAAAATTCAAAACGTTGCAATTGAAAATATGAAAATTTAACTTTGGAAAGAAATCAGTTCTTGTTACATCACAGCCATGCAACATTTTGAATTTCACATTTCTCGGGGGGCAAAGGGGGATGAAAGGATTATTTCACCAACCTAGAAAAAGCATGACCCCCAAGTCCCAGGTCTTAGACCCAAACTTCTGGAAAAATTGTATCTAGCTCTGTAGGTGAGGTTCAAATACATCCCTAATCTAAACTGTTATCTACCAGGCAATCCCTATACTTGACATGCAGAATCACAACCCTGGAGTCAGTGTTGAACAGCAACATGCTTGTCCCGAACACTTCTGCAAGAGCCAGAGCCCCAGCTGGTGAGAAATTGACATAGCTCCACGGAGGTTTAAACTAGCTGAAGGTCTGGCCCCAAATGTTTTTATTATTTCACATCACCTTAATTTTTCCATGTTTAAATCCTTTGTTGGTTTTAATTAATTTGTCCCCCGAGGCGCGTGAGCTGGAAATTCTTTATTTAAAGAGCAAGAGCAGACACCTGTACACAAGGCAGACTTTTTCCCCCAAGGTCAATCAGCTTTAACAATTCTAGCTGAAGGGGAGTTTCAGGTCACTGAGTAGTCTCAATGTTGTTATGCATTTTGTTTTCTTCTTATCAGCGCCATGTATGCTATCTTTCGTCTGGGTATTTTGAGACCTTTTCTCAAGTGTGCTTGAGACTTGAGACTGACTGAGTTTTCAGTCTTTATTCCACAAACATGCTGAAATGAATCCAAGGCAAGGGGAAAAATCCTACCAACACTACCTGCACAGGACTGAATCAGGGTACAGGTATGTTCACCATGTTCTTTACAGTAGCTAGCTCTAGACGCTTCAGCGCAATCTAGATCAGTCTTCACTGCAGAGTTAGTCTGGGCTTTTACTCAGGTGTTATCCCTAGCCCGACCTCTCAGCCACAAACAAAAACCTCTGAGGCGAGTTTGATGGTGCTTTCCACCTGAGTTAGCAAGCTTGTCCAAGGCTATAAGCTAATGCCGAGGTTCTGCTTTCCCTCAGGGTGGTTAACCCCTCACCCCCAATTTGCAGTGAGGACACAGGCTAATGCCATGTATACACTACAGCAGCACAGCTATGTGTATCTGCAGCTCCCCCTGCATTGACAGAAGGGTTTTGTTTTTTTTCCTGTTAATGTCGGTAATCCACCTCTCCAAGAGGTGGTGACTAGGTCGACTGAAGAATTCTGCCATCGACCGAGCTGTGTCCACAGTGGGCGTTAGGTTGACCTAACTACATCGCACAGGGCATAATATTTTTCGCAGCTCTGAGCAATATAGCTTTTGATCTAATTTTTAAGTGTAGATCATGCCTAAAATCATTTAAGTTCTGATCTTCCATCGTTTTCCTACAATCCACCCCATATGCCCAGAAAGACAGACAAGTCGTCCCACAATTCACTGGGAAAGAATCAAAGCAATTCAGATTACTGCAGCATGAGTAACCATAGGATGTGCCCCCCAGAAGTCCTAGTGATACACAGAGGTGAGTGCAGTGCCGGTGAGGACAGAGCGATTTGAACATTGTACTGTGGCTGATTACACCAAGTGCTGAACACCTGGTTTAGCTCTGCAGTGGAAATATGCCGTACATGGCTACAAAAACCAACCCCCAAAATAGATTAGAGTAGTTAAAAAGTGACAAATGAATAGTTTTGTGAGGTCATGAGGACCTAGATGCATTTACAGCCTTATTCACAGTTTGTCTGTTTAAGTTTGAAAGATCATACAAGATATTACACAAAAAACATTTTGACTGAAAACATCCACAGCACGAAGTGTGCCCTACTCTTCCACATGCTTGTTAGTTTTGTATGAAATGTAATCGCTTAGGCATTTCTTATTAGAGGAACAAGAATTGGCAGATTTTTCATATGTACTTTTTTTTTTATTTCCATGACAGCTATGGAGCTGCTGCTGTTGACTATGAGACAGGAGCAAGGTCCTAAGATACAGCTAAGCAAATAATCAGCATTTATTTTATTTATTTACATACATCAACCCTGTTGGTTAAAATACAAAAGTTGTTTAGGTTTTCCCTGTGCATAAAGTCATTTATAGATATGGTGTCACAGATATGAAAATAGGATTTATTTTTTCATCTCCTGGGCCTTCTGCTGCCTTCCTGAAAGTTTTACCACAGAAATGCAAAGTTATTCTTATTTATATTGTAGTAGGACCTAGTAGCACCAGGACCCCATTGTATAGGCACTGTACAAACACAGAACAAAAAAAAAAGTTTCTACCTGTATTTGGCTAGTTGCTAAAGGTCTTTCTTTCACAGACTGTGGCCTGTGCAGACTCTGTGGTATAACAAAGGAGGACTTGTGGCACCTTAGAGACTAACCAATTTATTTGAGGATAAGCTTTCATGAGCTACAGCTCACTTCATCCACTTTATGCATCCGATGAAGTGAGCTGTAGCTCACGAAAGCTTATGCTCAAATAAATTGGTTAGTCTCTAAGGTGCCACAAGTCCTCCTGTTCTTTTTGCGAATACAGACTAACACGGCTGCTACTCTGAAACCTATGGTATAACAGATAATTAAAGTCTTATTTCAAGAAGAATTGAGTTAAGAATTAACTACAACCACTCTCTGATGTTTGAGGCAGTGCCAACAGAAGCTGTTTTATGCTTTGTTTCAATTCCAAAGCAGATGGCTATACTAGGAACTGAAACACCAAAGTTATGAAATATCATTGATCCTTCCATTCCAATGAGTTTCCAACATCTGCAGTAGAAAAAAAGAAAGTCTGCCCTCAGGACAGCTCAAACCTAGCCCAGTAAAGGTCTGATACAATTTCTATTAAAGTTTAATTGCCAGAAGTTTTATTGAAAAGGTTCTCTCTAAATTGGCTGAAGTACTGTGAAGTACAGTGGATACAGTCTATTAAAGAACAGTTATACTTTAGCTTGCAGGTAACACTGATCGCACAGTTGTACTTTGTTTGTAATGGTGGAAATGGTTTATTTATATTACCAAACATTAAAAATCTCAGCTAGATTTATCAGCAAACATGCGCCAACACTTATCTTTAGGCTTAGGTGTTCAGCCCCTTTTATTTTTCTATAAAGGTCGACGTTTGGAGAAAAGCATTGAGTGTTACAGATAACTAATAGCAGGAGAGGCAAATACCACAAAAAGTGGTTCACACAAGTACTAGAGCAGTTCATTTCAAAAGCTCGCCTCCTGATCGTTCCAAGTCATTCTCTTCACAGTAGTCTCAATTTTGCCAAATAATATCCAGTGGGACTTTGTACTCATACCCTGGGCACTACAGCACGACAATCTGGAAAGCTGGAAGTAATAGTTCAAAGCTATTCACCACATCCAGTTGACTTAGATAGTTCCATACAGTAATAATACAGTTTGCCTGTAACTCCATAACCTTTTGCTTCCTTTTAGCAGGAAAGTATAATGTGAAACACCTCCTTTAATTTTTCTGAAATTGTGACATTATGAAAAGCCAGTAGAGCAATAAGACTCCCTGTGTAATTAACTTTGCTTCGATAGCAATGAACAGCGATGTAGTATAATTATAATGCAGAGCAAAATTCCTAAAATAATTTTGCTGAGGAAATGCTCTACTATATTGGGAAGAATTAATACTGCAATATAATGTTTTATGTAATACGAGTGCTACAAGATGTTACTAAGTCCAGGGCTTAAATTAGAAGTTTTATTGCTCATTCAGTAGTTTTTAAAACTTAAATCCAATTTACATAATCTTTGTAGGATTTATATTTTTTATGGCTATGTGGCAATCAGAATCAAATTTAAAACTAAGGAATAAGACTATCTGAACTGCCTTCTTTGCTGCTGCAACGTGGATCTGTTCTGGGAGCAACAGAAATCAAGAGATCCAAGTTATGGCCAGTCGTATTAGGCAGATACATTAACTGGCTGGATCTGGAATGTTGCTGAGCAGAGGTTAAAAATGTTGATCTTGAAGCTTAAACTTGTAGGTTCTTGAGTCTTGACTTCAGAAAGCTGGTACAATAAAAGCAGAGGTGCTAAGCCAACTGTGTGACCAGCAAAGGAGTTATCCAATGATTACAGCATAAATTAAATCTTTTTGCCTTTGTGCTGATTTAGCCTGCAGAAGAGAGGGAAGCAAACTGTGCCCCTTTCTATAATGCAGCCCATTCAGTAGTGTAGTTGACAGGAAATGGAGTTCCCCCATTTCCCATTTGGGGAGTATGGAGTTTACCCACTGAGCCCATTGACTTCATGAATTTTTGGCTAGAGCTAGAGTATAGAATCATAGAAGATTAGGGTTGGAAGAGACCTCAGGAGGTCATCTAGTCCAACCCCCTGCTCAAAGCACATAGGAAGTACACAGGAAGGTCAAGAGGGGGAGGAGTAGAAATGATACATAGACAGTTTTCACCGTGTGACACTCCATGGCTTTCCCCAAAGTTTTACCCCCCTAAGCATAGCGTGGCAGAGGGAGACAGTGCAGAGGCATTAAGTTTTCCTTGGTGAATAAGGGATTGCAGACAGATGCTCAGTGCAGGGTTTATAACAGTGAAAGCTTGGGAGACACAGCAACAACAATGCCTTTGGAAAATCCAACTCCTGGGCTGATAGGAGTGCGTTGAACCCTGTAGTGGAGCATTTGTTCTTTGTTTATTTTAGTCTTACTTTGCTTTCTTGTTCTAAACAGTCTTTAAAGGAGAAAACCCTGCTGAATGCCACTATGTTTTTTCCTTCTGGGTCATTTCATCATCTTACAGGGCCCATGGTTCCTTTGAAAGAATAACCTTATCCCTGCCTCAGCCACTCCCAACAATTTGTGGATCATGATCCTCCACGAGGAATAATTGAGTTCAATTAAAAGGAGATTCATGGAACTTTGCTTTAAGGACAAACCCAAAGCTGGATATGGTAACTGTTCTTCCTTTACTCATAAAAAGTACATGAAATCTTTGAAACTCATTTGATTATTGCCTAAAGAATCTCTACAACCTCAAGTGGAATAGCAGAATTACTAATATTTCAGCCAAGTTCAAGGCATACCTCTTGGATCTCTTTGCCTCTATGCAACAAGCATTTCTCCACTTTGATGTCACTCACATGTAATTAGTTCCCCAGTCAGCACCTCCAATCATTAGTCTGGTAAATCTGTTTTTTGTCTGCTCTAACCTATTGTCTGCTTTAATCATGCACATTATAAGTGAAGTGAAGTGTAATATGATAAATTACTAGGTTGCAATGGCAAATCTCTAATACAGTAAATCTTTAATGTCATATTAGGAACACAGTCTTGGCATTATAGAACATAGGACTAAAATGTCCCTGCACATTTTGAATAGAAATGAGTAAACAGACTATGCAGGGGTCACCAAAATTCTCATGGGAAAGAAAAAAAAAAGTGGCACTTGAAAACTCTGTGTTAAACGATTGGAAATTAACAGGTGAATGAGCTTGCATTGGTGGATTTGGTACCTTGGATCCAGACTGATAACTTTAATGTTACCAAGCAACCATAGCAGTGAGCTAAGGAGACATGACTAAAGATGACATGACTAAACACATAGGGAAGAGATATATGGGAAACTGAAATGACAAGGGTGCTGAGGTAGATTGGTTACTGTTGTAATTGGGAGGTAGCTTGTCAGTGCTGTGTTGTGATTTATAAATACATAATAAACCGCTACGTTTACACAGTGCTCTTCAGAGACAGACCCAAGGTGCTTTGCAGTTCAAACGCAGCTTAAAGCAGCAAACACCAAGATACCTTTTCAATTTTTACTTTAAAAATAAACTACCACAAAAACCACCACTCTAGAACAGATCCAGCTTCACCAGTATAGAAAAGGAAGATGATTCCTTAACCAAAAGGGAATAAAACAGCACAATTGCTAGCCTCAAACACCTTCAAATTTCAATTAGAACAGACCAGAGGATTGGCTGACTTTGGAAGTTAGTAATAATCTATTAAGCTGGTTCAAGTCCAGCCAGGTTTGAAGTGACCAAAAGTGACAAGACAGATATTTGTACTGCTATGTATATGAAATTAGTTCATTACAATTTAAGATAGCACCTACCCACGCTCAAAGGGTAGTTCTACACTGCAATCAGAGGTGTGATTGCTGCTAGCTTTAATCTAACTAGCACAGCTAAAAATAACAGTGAAAATGCGGCAGCAGAGACCCCAGAGTGGACTAGCAATGCTTGTATAGCCTGCGGCAGGGTCCATGCCACTACTTCCTCACGACTATTTTTAACCACACTCGCTATATTAAAGCGAGCAGGAGTATGTCTACCTGAGCTACAATCAGAAGAACTTCAGTGGCAGAGCAGATATACCCTAAGCACCATCCAAGGATTTGACACAATATCTTTAATCCACACAAAATACAAACACAAAGATTCGGCCAGGCCTCCATACAACACAGATCACATGGAAACAATAAGAGGTATTAAACCCCAGCACATACCTCTCATGGAGCAGGCCCTGGAATGGGTTCTTATCCTTCCTGCAACAGGGTTCAGACTCAACTGGCACCTCTCGGTCTTGTTCTCCAGTACTTCGGCTGTCATTACAGTTGTAAGCCTCTAAGCTGTTGCAGTGGTGAAGAACATCTGAAAAAATATGAACCAGCTGTAACAGATGCACAGGAGTCTAAATGAGGCTGCAGAGAGTCTGGGACAGCAGCTTTGAGAGGTGCCAACTTCCCCATTCATCCCCCATGAGCTGCTAATGAAGATGCAAAACTTGCCTAGCCCTGGTGCGGGAAATGGAGAGGGCTGCCTGAGGTACGTTTTTAGGGCTTGGAGCTCATTAGGGTATAGGAGGTTCCTCCATGCAGTCTATTTTTTCACATTTGTTTGACTACTTTTGATTAATGCTGTGGTTTACATTTTGTACCTTCCTTAGAAAGTGCCTTAGAGTGTGCAGATAAATGCAAACAGAAACAAAATGTAAACAACACAGGTCAGAAAACTTAAAAATAATGAATTTCAACAATCAAGCAACAACAAAGGGAATCAATTAACATCTCTCAAGGTCTACCAAAGTGTCTACTTGCTTAGAGATCAAGACCGAACAGTTAAGGCAGTATTATACAGTTTAGGAAAAGGAAAAATTTTCAGACAGTATTTTCTTCTCTTTCTTTTTAGTTTGCAAGTTTCATTGGCTTTTGCTGTTGTTATTGTTTTTTAAAATCAATTAACTGAAGTGATCAATTCATTGAAATTCTAATCAGGCCTCAATATACCTGGCTAACATAGCGTTTACAAACAAACAGAAAAAGGAGACTTCATCTGTAATCATTAATATGAAATTAGAAATGTTGCAGTGCTAATTTAGCCTTTTTTGTTAGCCAGCTGTTCACTGATCCTCCCTGGTCCTTCAATATATTTGTTATCCTCATATGTCCACCGAGTGGTTTGAATGAGTAATTTTCAGACCATGAGTTGTATGTGAACTGGTCACTTAGGCTGTTTGCTATGCATTAATTGTGTTGTGCAGTTGATCACCCATGTCACATGGATGTTGGTTTTGCCCTCTGATTGGATGGCTGAAACTTTTTAAGTGGGAGAATAATGAATAGCTAAGAATTTTTGTAGGAATAACCATTCATTGCTAACTTTTATGAAGATATTGGGATTCACAAACATTTTCCTGAATTAAATGGGGTCTTGAGAATCCTCACAAAACCCAAATAATAGTCCTCCATCAAGCACAGCAAACTGAACTCAGCACTTTTAGTTGCAAAATTATCCAGTCATTTTGTTGTTGTTATTCAGACGGGTCTACTGAAGATTACGGATTAAATTCATGCCTTTGTAGTGGGGTCAGCACAGCTATCCTAAGCCCTCAAATATTGGCATGATCAGGATTTGAGTGGCACATGAATGTTGATCCTCAGCAGAGGGGTGAATTTCACTCATCGCTTATTACTACACCATGGTGGTCTGTTGTGTTACTCTGGGGCTCGGTAATGAAGAGCAACGTCTCTAGTACTTATCTGGGATTACAGGACTAAAGAGAAGCTCAAGGAAAAAAGTTCAGCATCAAATTTATTCTTTCCCAGAGTTTCAAGGTATGTGGCTGCACAGGTTGGTTCAGCCCATGAGGGACTAGCCACAATGATCTGATCTGGCACCAAACTTCCAAGCTGAGGTGTGCTTTGAGTCAGGGTTTCAACTGGGGCTCATCTCTAAACAGACCCATTAAAAAGCACAACACTTAAAGGTGACCTAATTTTTCTTAGTGCATTCATTCTAATTCTGATTCATTCCTCTCTAAGTAGATGAGGCACACTCATATAAGAATAACAGCTGGTCTTTAACCACAGAGAAAGAAGTCCAATAGCCAATTTGGGAGATACGCTACTCTGCTCTCTCTGTTGCTGACAGGATAGAACTATGCTGGTAACACTTTAATAGAAACCTCACTTTTATCTCATTTCTTTAAATTTAAAGTCTGAAGTTTGGCATTCTTCCACTGCTGCTTCATTATCATGTGCATATTACCAGCAGACAGATGGGAGAATGACACACAGGGTTGAGCTGTTAAGTGGGTAGAGTCACATAGCTAATGCTTCTTCTGCATTTGATGTGTACTTGAAAATCCAAGAGGACTGAATATTACCAATGGATGAGTTTGAAAAAAAAAAAAACCATAGGAGAAGGAACAGGGATTGGAATAAAGAACCTGACATGCCTATTAGCTAATACGAATACTCTGTGCACAAACTCTTCAGTGTTTATGAACAAATACGAATTAATTCAGCCTTGAAACACTCCCAGGAGGTTGGTGTTAGAGTTGATCCAAAATCCAAATTTTGAAGTTTTTCCAACAGGAGGAAAAAAATGGAGATTTTTGGGTGAAAATCTTCATAAAAAGTATCTCCATTCTGTGACAGACACTATCCTCATTTTGTGTCTGAAGAAACAGACACTGCCACTCTCATTTGCCTTGCGTCTTGCCTAATTATTTACATTTGTGCAAAGCAAATGCCAAGCACGAGTAACTGGATTAGAATGGTAGTTTTGCCACTTCCCCTGGTGGAAATGGCTACATAAGATGCAAAGCAGTGGAGACAATGTCTCAGCTGGCTTATAACAGCCTGATTTTCAGAAGTGCTGAAATCCCACCAATTGCAGTTGAGTTACAGGTGCTGAACGACTCTGAAAACCAGGCCTTGCTTTGATCAAAGCTATACAGAAGGACAAACAAGATTAGAACATAGGATAGGAGGTTCATAGTCCTCTGCTCCTCCACAACCCTATTATGGCCGCACTGCTAGCCATCAGTGCAATAAGCCACTGTTACAGTTTCAGGATTGCTTTAAAATAAATGCAAATGGCAGATTTTCCCCTAAGGAGCTATTGATAGACTTCTATAAATCAGCCTTTTCCTCTGTACACCTATAGATTACTCTTGATAGAAGGAGACTCATTTGCCCTCCAGTTGTTCAACTTCCTGGCTGTGTCAAGAATCTGAAGTCACATAGCCATACTATGACAGGAACTGGGCTAGTCAAATTTCTGTTGTGCACTGGTCCCCAATTCAGTGTGTCCTTTCAATCTTAATTTTATCTGATTTGACCAACAGATTCTGAGCTTGCAGGATCCATGTTTCAAAGTATTCTGTGGGATATTTGCCTTTTCCCCCCTCCAGCAACCCGAATATCTTTTCTACAGCCCCTATTTTTCAGATCTTCCACTTTTTCAGTCAATGTTTTGACTTGAGACTCCAGGGCTGCAAGTCTCAGGAATGAGAGCCAGGCTCTGGGCAACCTAACAAGCCCAGCTGGACTGTAGTAGGCTGCCTGATTAGCTATACCACCTGGTTGGTTTGAAGGGTTTGCAGACTGTCTCTTGAGCCCGGCAGTAGCAGATGATCGGTAGCTGTTCAGAACATTTGTCCATGGCTGCCAGAGCGCCTGTACCTGCTTGTTCTCAGCGTGGCTCCCGCCCCGCCTTCGATCCAGCCCTGCTCCTGGACTCTGATCTCTGACTTTGGGCCGTGACCCTGGACTCTGGCATCTGGCCTCTGATCCCAGTTCTGACTCTGGGGTCCAACTTCTGGCTTCTGACTCTTAGCTCAGGCACCTGACTGCTGACTCCTGCTCTGACCACTAGGCCTGAGTGACCACCTTCCAGTGACTGATAGCAAATCTGTCCTCCTGACTCTGCCTGTCCTCTTCAATGCCGGTGATTCTAATCTCCGTGTCTGCAAAGGCTACTCCTCGTTTGACTATTCACTGTGTGCAGTTTGTCCTTTACGTTCTCTTCAGACTTGCTGAACTGTGTTTCCAGCACCACACTTAGGCTGGCAGTAATCTGTGCCACTATTTTATTAGCAACCCCCATGGCTGCTGAGTCATCTTCTTCCAGCTCCGACACCTTGGCTCACATTTATCCTCTTTTCTTTTCCTTTCCTTTCTCCTTCTTTGTGTTTTTCCTCCAGAGTTGCCAGCCATTGCCCACATTTCTGGGATAGACGTTAACTGTGAGGCCACCTGCTGTACCCCTCAGTCCTACCCTCTATATATTCTGGCACAGCTGCTCTCTGGAATCTCCAAGTAGGGTAGTCCTCCCAGTCCCTCCACTCCTCAGCTTTCTGACAGGAGAACAAAGCAGGCTCTTGCTGGCTGCAGGATCAAGAAGTTCTGGAGGAAAAAGGGGAAGAGAGTCCTTGCAGTCCTGTGGAGGGAGATGGGCCATGTGTTCACTTCTTTTTTAAATCTTCCCAGCAAACAGGGAGAGCTTGTCTCAGAGTCCTGCTACCAGACTGTCAGGTAAGGGTGGGGGTGAAACCACTGCCTTTCCCTATATATCCCAGCTGCAAGTGGGCCTCTTGTTCGCCTCCAGCAGCGCTGACAGTGTAGCTCCAGTTAGTGGCTGGGGAGGAAAGGCCTCCACCCTACTCTGATCTTCTCTGGTCCTGCCCCTTACACTCTATTCTCACCTGTCCCCTGCTCTCCTGGACTCCCTCAGATCTAATCAGAGGCATTAGATCCCATGGCAGGTCTCTGCTGCAAATGTTGCTGAAAATTAGGGAAGGGGTGAGTCAGAGCTCACGGAGTCCAATTCCTCACTCTACCATGACAGTCATGTGACCCACAATAAGCCACCACTAAATATATTGGCATTTACATGCAAAGGGTTATTTTCACACACCATTAATTTTCAGGGCACACCCAGATCTACAGTAAAGCAAGACATTCAAAGACAAGATTGAAGCTTTGCTTTTAGCTCATTTTTTTCTGCTTCCTTTTCCTAAGCATTCTGGGCAAGAAAATAAAGCATCACTAGCTACAAAGGTAACAGTCATGAGGATTTGCCTACATGAGTCTGCTGGGGGACCTAAGTATGCTACCAGGATACTGCATGATTTTGGGACCAGATCCTTGGGTCTGGCCAAACTTTGAAAAGTGCAGTTTGGGCTGAGGTGTAGGGGAGGAGTCGCAAAGTGGTGCAAACATTGCATAAAATCTTACTTTTGTACTGTCTCAGCACTGAAGAGTCTATAGGGCCTATCCCCCAGTATAAATCAGACCAGCCTAAGGACTGCTGTAATGAATACACAGGTTCCAATGGACAACCCTAAGAGGTTGAAATGGTAACTGGGGAGTAGCATTGGGGCTCTCCGACCCCATTCACTTTGACCATGAAATATCCCATATGCCAGCAGCAGGGAGAGGTATTGGAAAGGATCCTCTACTCTGGCTGTACTCCAGCAGAGCATCCCCCCTTGCACCAGGTAATGATGCAGACACTGTCTGCCAATGGGGCAATGCAAAGCAGCCCAACACATTGGAGGATCTGACCTACTGTTTTTCTATGGGTAGATCAACAGCATGTTAGAAAGAACGTATTTAAACGTCCACACTGACGGAAAATGTACTAGACAAGTTCATGAAATGCACATTTATTTAGACTTTTCCAGAAACACTAGGTGGTGCTGTCCTCTGTCTTTTGTTTCGTCGTTCACTCTCAATTGACTGAACACTGCCCTGGTGGAATCAAATTCTTATATCATCTTTTCTATCTGCCCTTTGCTCAACCACAAAAATCATACTACTATATATGTGGGCAACCTTATTTCCATGCCTTCCTACCTGCCAATATGGCCAATGTTATCTAGCTGGATGCCTTTTTTTTAAACCATGACTGCATTCCTAAAAATATAGCTTCCCTGCCCTTGGCATTTGGAATGGAAGGGAGGAGTCTGCATTGTTGACCGCTGACCATTTCAGTAAAGAAAACAGGACAGATGACGGATAACTAGGTAACAAACAGTAAAGAATCACAGGAAATCATTTTCTTCTAACACTGAACAAGGAATTTTATTCTCATAGAAGAAAATATAATATGCTTAAAGCTACAGTCTCTCTCTCTCTACCCTCCCCACGTCCTCACAGTAGAGCTTCTGCCTAGGACCTTTCCCAACTCCTCCTACCTGTCATTATTTGTATTCCAGTGGTACCAAGAGGTCACCACTGAAATCAGGGCCCCATTGTCCCAAGTGCTGTACAAATGTAAAAGGCAGTCCCTGCTCAAGAGAGCTTTCAATCTAAGTAGAAAAGACAAAGGCTAGGAGGGAAAATAGAGGTGAAGCAATTTGCCCAATCCGCTCGACCAGCCACATACCTAAGGCAATAGTACACTTTTTCATAACAGTTTCATATGGGTCTTCTCTGAGATATGGTCCAGACATACCTTTTTTATGCATATATGGGGTCTAACATATTATCCTAGTATGGGATCAATAGCCCTTGGAAGCTGAACTGATCAGAAAAAACTTTGCCAAATAAAAAAATATAAGGCATTTTTGGTCTGAAAACTTTGTGGGGTTTTGAAGATGTAAAAATAAATTATTACTGTGGCATAAGCCCTGAAGAGATTTGCACTGATATGATAAAGCTGCTAGCCATACCAGTTGTACTTAAAGCAAACAATGTACCATGGAGTAAAAACTGTATGTTTTAAAATAGCACACACACGAGACATAACTAATATAGCGGAGCAGGAAAAGGTTTTCCCATCCCATGAAAATTTTCAAGATTCTAAATTTTCCCCCCTATTCTACTTCAGGACAAAACCAAAACCTTTCAGAGTTATTCGTGAAAAAAAGGAAGAGACAGACATTCACCTCAGAATAGCCAAAGATTGGTAGTTAATACAGGTGAATGCACTATCAGCATGAACCTTTTCCCAGGAACATTATGGCAATTTTAATAGAGATTTTTTTATTCTTTTCTGAGGGGATGGTGGTAGCTTCTGATAATATTGTATGTGATGTTTCATCTGCCCTTTTAAAAAAATATATAAACTCCTTTAAGCAATTTTTTGTATAATTGGAACATATGTGAGAATGTATGGCTGAGGAACACCATAAATATGGAGAGAGATTGCACAAAGTAAAGGCAATTTTATTCAACACCCTTATTTTTCTGGAGGGCTTACAATAGTCTGCTTGCTTGGAGGTCAGAAGAAAAGTAAGAGTATGCAGACAAAAGTATATTAGCAAATATAATCGCATTTCAAGGACAAAGGGAACCTTTTTCTTTATATGGCACTATATGCTCAGATTCTGAAAAGGAGGAGGAGGGGGAAAGCAACATTTCTAATGATTCCTGATTCAGTCGTTGCTTTATGAGATCCTGTTGTGGCAGAAATGTTATTTTTGTATTACCGAAGTATTTAGCTGATCTGATTCAGGATATGGTTCTTCTAAACTCATGGGCTCAAATTTAGGCTCTTAAATCCATATTTAGAAGCCTAAGTGAGTGGCCTGATTTTCATAGGCACCCAGCAACTCTCAGTGAGGGTATTGGTATGATTTTAGAAAGATTCTAAGGGACTTAAGAGCACAGTTCCCCTTTCAAAATCAATGGCTCTTGTGTTCTTAAGTCCCATATCTACCCGTGACATTATAATCATGTTTTTAACTTGTATTAACACACACAAAATCAAATTCTACTGTAGACGGGACACAGATGTCTGTTTCTAGTTGCACTTAATTCTAAGCTGCAGCATAAGTACAAAGGTTTGAGTTCTGTCTAAACTAGATTTTACACACTAGCCTCGTGTTAAACTTTAGTAGACATACACTGGCACGAATGGGACCTTCTGGATGCTCAGCACTTTGGGAGTTTTGGGTCACATATATAAGTTCCTAAATATGGACTTCGGAGAAAAATGTTAGACATCCTTTCATGAAAATCTTGGCATGCAACTTACTCCATCCACAATGTAGCTTAAAAAAAAAAAAGTGGGGGGCAACTTTCCACTCTCCTATAGAATTTTTTTGGCACTTCTTCCTCTTGTATAAGATGTACAGGTTCATTAAATCCTTTAATTACAAAGAAGATTTTTTTGGACCTTAATTTTCAGACTTTCATCAGTCTCTGTTAGACAGTTGTATTAATAAGTGATTATATTCAAATTCCTCAGCCATTAGCATTTTATTTTTAATATTAGGCATCTCTTCAGGACTCCTGCTGCAAGAGTGAGAAAATGTTGTTGGTTATGAAAAAGCAAAATCTAAGTGATGATGATTTAATACTGAGCTTATGTGGTAGAAAATGACAGATGCTACCTTGTGAGTCAGTGATCCTATGATAAATTACCCTTTTAAGCAAGTATCCAGCTTTTACTAGCTGAAATCAGCAGATATAATCGGTTCTCCTGCCAATGGCTTTCTGGCCCTTCCCTTTAGGAGTTCAAATGACATAGTTAACATGGTTAGTATTGTCCTTGTGATCATTAAGGCCTCAATTATGGTCTCCTGTAAGTCTGTTCTTAAGGATGTCCATTAGTTGCCTTGTACATAATGGCATTCTGCACCTAACTGGAAATGACACCAGCATCATTGTGGGCATTTTTTCCCCCCAGAATATACATTACTCTAAGAATGAAATTCAATAAACATGGGTAATCCAATTGTATCCTGAACACTCGTAACATCTGCCCCTTCTAATCAAAACTTGTAATTAGAGATGATGGCTTGTTCAACAGGCAGCAAGCATCCTCAGTATTTAAACAGAGGTATTCTTTATCCCTAACAGACATGATGGCAATAGGGCTCTTTGGGGTCCATTTAATAGATTTTAGGATCAGAAGCATGGAAGGACATAGACAAGAAGATCAATCCATTACCAAACTCAGAGAAATTAACTCCACCTTAAATATACTCTTCATAAAACACTTGCAATGAACCAAAAAAGTACATGAAGCAGAAACATTACAGACAGGTTGGTAGTTTTTGTTTTAACCCCTTTCTAGTAGTGCCTCTGGATTTGATTTTGCAAGATGCTGAGCTCTCTGGCCCCAACCCAGGAAAGTTTTAAAGCACAAGGGATGGATTTCAGTGGAACCAAGTATTCACATATATTAATTATATGATGATGTGCATGGCAGGATTGAAGTCAGAGTGCTCAGTGCTTTGCAAGACTGAACTCTTTAAATGTATCCGGACCTGAATATGAACATCTCAGGAGAACCCAGTTCCAGGAGCCCTCAACAAATGCTGAAGCCCTCAATGAAGATTTAAGTTGGTGGCAAGCACTCGCCTAATAAACTGTGCAGATTCTACTGTTAATGTTAACAATAAAGAGTTTGGGGAGACAAGACAGAAGAGGACATCCTCTTTCCTCCTTGCAAGCTGCAAAATATGAGCAGGACATTGTAATAGGTTAGAACACAATAAAGAATTCTGTTTTCAGCTGAAATGCTACGAAAAACATACATAGGCTAAAAACAATACAGAAAACTGCAATTTTTATCCCCCTCACAAAAAGGGCCACAGGTGTCTTTCATGATCAAGTGGTCAGGAACTTGACAAGGACATGGACCTCTTCCCCCAAAAAAGCCTCAAGCAGCACACTGTCCCCTACACACCTAGCTGGGACACATACATCAATATAGCCCCAAAAGAAAAGAGTGACACCAACACCTCTTCTTGTAGCGCCTTGGTATTTCCTCAAAGGTCTTCCACCGAAGCACCAACCAAGCATTTATCGGACTCCACTCTCATCTTGTGAGATCTGTTGTGATCACAGCTTAAGGTAGTTGGAGAAGATATAGTGATAAAAGAGAGAGCATCTGTTTTCAAAAGCAAAGTTGATAACTTTAAAAATCAAACTGTTTTTTTTTTACGGGTCGGATCAAGAAGAGAATGAATTTAGAAATGTTCTTTTGCCTCAACACCCAGATCTTGATTTTTATGGAGATTTCACACCAAAATCTTTGCACACCCTAGGTAAAGAGCTCTTCAGAACTGGGCTTTTCAGACTTTTTCAGACTTCTCTCTCAACAGACTATGTGCAGCATTTTTTGTCTCCTCAGATCAGCTTTAACAACAACAAAAATAGGAACTGGCTCCCTGTCCTGCATTGTATACATCATGGCTATCCATAACACAGTGAGAACAAATGAAAATGGCATATCAAGTCCAGCTACTATATGTATTAAATTACTTTTTAAATTTTATGATCTTTAAAGCAAAACAAGATAGACTGCTGCTTCTTAAAAGCTTTTTATATTTACTGTAGTCACATAGAAAGAAATTAAATTATCAAGATTTGTTGCTTAACAGACAAATGCAAAGGAGGAAGGGAGATGGTTTTTCCCATTTAATTAAGAGGAGGTTTTTATGCCTCAGTCACCACTGTATTTCAGATGATGTAATTCCTGTAAGAATTTAAAGCACTGCGTATTCAACTAAATCTACATAACACTTACAAAACTCATAAAATTTACAACAAACAAAACCAAATTTAAATAAGATGTGAAACACCTCTATATCTGATCAAATATTTCCATTACAGTTTAACTCTTATTCTTTTTCTCAAGGCTCTATTTAGGTACTTAATTGAATCCTAAAGCAGCAGTATTAAGGATTCAATCACTTATTAAGAGAACAATTAAAATGAAATATAAGTTATAGTGTTACTATCAGTTTCAAAATCAAAGCACCAAAACTTTGGAAGCCTACTTATCCTTTGCCTGAAAACAACAGCGTTAATCTCTATGTAGACATATGCACATGTAGTAGGAAAGCACTCTACACATGTCGGAATTACAGAATTAACTACCACTTGAGGACTGTCCCACATTCATCTCCACCGGGTGTCCAGCTCTCACTTGAAACTGCTTGAACAGCTGTGCCACCATCTGTTCCACTGACTCAGCTAAATGCACCAAAGTCACTAGTGACGTTGGTTGTATGTTGTCTGTTTAGGAAGACTCTTGCTGCGGGACTTCTGCAAGAGACAAGTACCATCTGCTAGCATTACATTCTGCGTGTCACTCATGGCACTGGTCCTAAACATGGACTTGCTAGGAGACTTCTAGACTTTCCTCAAGTGATCTTGAATTTAATTGGATGATAATTTTTCAGCTCAGCAGCTACCCTATGCCAATCCATTCACATACAGTTGGAAAATGTAATTATGGAATTGGGGCTTGAAAGCCCATTGGAGACGGATGAGTTACTTCTTATCATGTCCTAGTGCTGCTTCCCACCACATGCATGCGCATGTCATTCCCCTATTATTGCACTCTGCTAGGTCACTGGAAAATAATTTGCATTCAAGCAGCTGGCATCGCAGGAAATGCTTCATATTTTGAGGTTCTCTGCTGCAGTCACAGATATTCAGGCCAGTGAGGTAGCCCCACTTGATCATCGCATCTCTAGACTGGCCAACTCCAGTATGGCACGTCACTAAATGGCCAGTGAGGATGCTATTGCAAACTAGGGGCCAAATTCCAGTTCTTCACTCTGGAAAACTCCTATGGAAACCAGGTAGAGTCTGCCAGAGCAAGGATTGAATAACAATCTGGGGGTTTGGTCCTACATATGCAAAACAAAATAAAATGATCTAGGAGCCCAGTGGAGAATTGAAGTGGCAACGTTCTGGATGACTGAGCAGCCTTTTATAAAACCATCCGACGTATAAGAATAGGAAATGTACCTTGAACATTGTCCTTTTCCTCACAAAGTAGTCGTGTCACAGCTGACTGGTTATCTTAATGAGGCAAAAATGTTAGCAAAAATCCAAATGACCTCTGCATCATTGCATGAAACAGAGTATTGCCCCTGCATGCACACAGGCTGATTCTCTCTGCACCACAATACAGTCCCCATCATTGCGATATGTAAGCAACACACTTGACGCCATGAACAGCTGCAGTTATCAGTCGTAACAAAACAACATATACATATATTCTGCCTGTCTTAATTTAATCTTCCCAAAGTGAAGAGCCAATAATATTTAAATTATTCAGTTATACATGGGGAATAAGATTAATATTAGCAAAATGATATTTACACTATATCCCAATTAATCTGTGCGCAATATGCACATAATACATGTGTCATGACTCATGACCTCAGGTTTGCTACGCTCCGGGCTTAGGTACCTGCTGCCACCACCACCTTCATACTTGGAAATTTTATATCATGTCACCCCTCATTCTTCCCCCTTATGGCAAAGACACTGACCCCAAGGGTGGGAGGCTCGTTGATGAAAATGTTGGGTCTTTTCCTAGGCCACTGCAGGAAAACTCAGTCACCACATCTCCATTCCAGATTTGAGTAACAATCAAACACTTACTTTATTACAGGTACACTCACGAACTAACTCATTTACCATTCATCAAGAGGTACCCTCTTTACCCACTCAAGCACAGAAAAGTCTTATTATAGATCCCAGTTCAGACTTTCTACTCAGAAGCTGTTGGATCCTATGTCCGCTGAACCTGGTCTCAGTGCCACCTTGTCAGTAGCCTGGACTCCTACAGTACCATGTAGACTTGCCTGGGGTGTCTTTTTAGTCCAGTCCTGGCACCTTCAGCAATATCCTGGAAATAAATCAACTTCTAGCTTGCAAGCTTCAACTCACCCCTTCTCACTGATACTTGCCCACCTGCTAGCATTTGAACCAACAATCTAGGGTGGCTTCTAGCAAACAAATGGGTCTTTACAGAGTCGAGCCAAAGCTTTTATTCTCAGAACTCCTTCTATAAAAACAACATTAGCTACCTGCATTACCTAACATTTTCATTGCATGTATGATTCAGATTTCCAAACACTGGACTGCAATATTGTAAGGTGTGCTTCTACGCAAACAGTCACTCATTTTTGGAAAGTGTCCCAAACATATTGCCTCTCTTTTCCAATTCTGTTCCCCTTAAGCTAGTCTTCTGAGAAATAGAAAGCCCGTTTGCCTCTAACAGCAAGTGAGGATTTTACAAATGATGTTAAAACTAAACTGATTTGGGGGCGGGGGGTAATTTAGTTTCTCTGCATTGCACTTTGCAAATGCTGGATCAAGTCCATGACTAGGGCTCCTAGGTGCTATGGTAATAAAAATAATAAATAATACATGTTGTGCTGAAAAGCTGTTAAATCCCAATCATTTATCCCTCAATTAGCTAGCAGAGAATAAATAATAAAGGTAGCCAGCAATTCTCCAAGCTAGCTAACATAATGGGATCAGAAAACTTTTCTAGTTTGAAATAACCTCACATTTAAGATACTGCTTTAACAGATACAATAGATCTCATTACAGCTGCAGTTCCTGAATTTCCAATACTATTTCTTGTTTTCTGTGTAACAAAATAAGTGTGTCCTCATTTTCTTTTGGGTATCAGCTGGCCTTATATCAGAGGTCTGGAAAGTCTCACAAAACGTAGCTATCAGAGTAAGATCATTTGTTCAGCCTGGAAATTGTAACTCCTTTTCACTAGGCGTAACTCATATGACACAGTCACCTAGCTTTTAAAGGGCCTCAGGTTGACACAGTTAGAAGTCCACATTTAAAAATGCAGAAACTAAGGCCATGTCTATAGGCACAGCACTGCAGCGGTGCAGCTGTACCAGTACAGATGTGCCACTGCAGAACATCTGGTGAAGACATTCTATGCCCATGGGAGCAAGCTCTCCCATCGCATGATAAAACCACCTCCGCGAGTGGCAGAAGCTGTGTAGACAGGAGAAGCTCTCCTCCTGCCATAGTGCTGTGCACACCAACACTTATGTCAGTGTAACGTAAGTTGCTCAGGGGTGTAAGTTTTTTCACACCCTAGAGGACATAAGCTATGTCTACACTACAGCCTAAGAAGAAAACTTTTAAATGTTTTAAATTTCTCCCCTTTTCATGCAAAGGCAGGTGAAAAATCATAAATATTGAGCAATCTGTATCAGAAAATTTCACCAATTTAAAATGTGAAAAGACATCCACAGAGATCCCCTTGTTCACATTCATCCCTAGAGTGAGTGCATGCCATCAGTCACAGCTGCTCCTGCTTACAGCAAGTTAATATTTGGTTAAGCAAGTGTAGATTTTCCAGATTTTTTAATTTTTTTACTTTCCAATCTCCATATAATAGCCCGGAAAGAGAACAAATGACCAAAGTAAATGATACCTCTCCTACCACTTTCGTCTTCCAATTCACTTTGCTGCCAGACATGTACTTTAAAATCCATATAATACACTGGTCCAGTGCATGTGAATATCTCTCCTGTTAATTATTGTCCCCAGTGACTATAACAGCCTGCTATTTTCTCAAGCTAAAGGTGTTCCCCTTGAGCTCTAGTGGTAAAAGCTTAGCTTAGCTTGTTACTATTGATAGTTTTAGATTCAATCCTTGTAAATGATAGCTCTGTATATGCAGCCATGGTTCATTACATACATATAAGCCGGGAAGTATATATTTAGGCTTGTAATCATGCAGAATAATAAACAACAACTACATAAAGAAAAATAGAACACTTTTTAAAAAAAAAAATTTCTCGAGAATTATTAAGGCAACAGTAGCAATTTTTAAGCAAACAGTAGTCCCTCCCCCTACCTTCCACCTCCCACCCCGATCTACTATGATTCCTAAATGAAACTTATTGGAAAATGTTCCCCCATCCTTATGGAAAATGTTGCCGTTTTGGTGAAAAATGGAAAACCAAAATATTTAGATTCAGAAATGGTGTTTCATGGGAGTTGTAGTTTGGGTGCCTCATGTTCACATTGTCCATTATAGGCCAGGCTCCCTGGTTGGACTACATGTCCCATGACATACCATAGTCTCCCTCTTGGGGGGCACTGCATAGAGTAATTGGATTTGCATTTCCTTTCCCTACTCATATGAGTACAAACTTCAAAGATGCTTTTGCTTCCTACCTTCATTAGGAGCCTAGCCTAAGCACTGTACTTAAAACAGCATGGTTGTGCCTTTGCAATAGATAGGACTGAGCCACCAGTTTTGTTTCCCAAAGCAGAACATTATGGGATAACTAGATTTGCTCTATAAGCCCACAGCCACTTGAATTCAGAGAAAGATAGCAAGCAAAATATTCAAAAGCACCTAAGTGACTTAGGAGCCTAAATATTTTCCAAAGTGATGTAGGCACTTGGAGGAAGTCTTTTGTAAGGCGTCTTGATTCTGGTTCCAATTCAGGAAAGCACTTAAGCATGTGCTTGAGGTCTCGCTCTAAATGTAGATCTTAGATATTTATATGGCCCCCATTACCATCATATTTGAGTGCCTCAAAATCTTCAATGTATTTATCACCATAACCCAGCTCTGTGAAGAAGAGAAATACCTTTCATCATCATTCAAATGTATCTGCTGAAATATTCTACTTTTCCTCCTTTCAAACATTTCAAACAATATTTGACTAGCGAACCTTGAACCCATTTCTTGTGTTGCATAAACCTTTAGGGAGTTTTGAACATCACTTGCATAGGAAATCATTCAAAAATTGGGATGATTTGCAAAAACAACGTGGATACAATATCAAAAGTAACCACTTCAGCTCTTAAAGTGACAGTGTGCTATTAATATATACACTCTGTGGATATATAAAAATATAACCACTGTTATATATATATAAAACCACTGTAATAAAAATATAACCACTGCATGATTATGCAAGAACTGTTAATTCAGCATCAGTATTCCAGACAAAATTTTAGAAGGTTTTCTAGTCCACACATAGACATTAAAAACAATATGAGGAAAAACACAGCACAGAAATGAGACAAAATGTGAATCTGGTAAACGTGCTCTCACCATCAAAATTGCTGCAAACGTGTTTACTGGGAGAAGAGAATAAAGGTTTTATACATAATTTATGCTTCCACTTGAACAAAAAAACACAACATAAAAGAAGTTCAATTAATTGATTTTCAGTAGGTACATTTAGGGCTGAAAAGTCAGCCCTTATGAAGACTGAGATTTTATTGACACAGAATGAGAAAGATGCTCCACTCCTAAGACACCAGTACCTCTCTCTTCAGAGTTATACAGCCACCCATCCTGTAGTATCTGAGTGCCTTCCGTGTAAAATCATAAGCAATATTGAAGTCCCTAGTGGGTTTCAAGGAGTTTCTGGATCACTTCCCTTTTCAGGGTAAAAATTCTGCTTGGGGTATTTTGGGGATTTGGTTCCTGTTTGAAGAGGACTACACTAATGCAGACTAGGAACTTTTTAGTTCACGCCCACAGCGTCACATAGGGGAGTTGCCAGCACAGCACTTTGGTGCAGACTGCTCTTCATACCCCCATAGTCCGAACTGCAGGGGATTGCAGACAAGGCCTATGAGAACCTTATGAACATCTCCCACCCTTCAAACCCTTACACTCTTCCTTTCCAGGAGTTAGTGACTATCCATTTATTGTATCAAGAACCATCCGGAGAGTCCCATAGTTCTGAATATGAAGTACACGTTGACACTTGAATAGATTGGATTGCTTTGCGTACAGCTACCTACAACTATGATTTGTGAAGTCGTTCCTGGGGCCAAGAATGTGCCCTGAAATACAAAAGTTCAAGATGGAACATGATTCAGACACAAAGTAGATGAAGGCAGTAAGGAACTGAACAGCTATTCATCTGCACTCCAATTTCCTTTAGGATGGTTATTTTCTCCAGTGTCTGAGATGGCTCAGTTCAGAAAGCTCTACTATAAATATTTCTAAACACTTGTTCTATCCCGGGGGGTAGACGGGGGGGGGGGGGGGCGAGAGCCAGAGAAAGGGGGAAGGGAAAGCAGCTGTGGCTTAAATACTAAAAGGCAACTACAAATTAAGCTCTAAAAGCTTAAATATTATTTAATCAGCAGCAGACAGAAGTTTCCTTTCAACACGCATCTCGCTTACAATCCATTATAACATTATGTTTCACGTGCGCCTTTGCTTTGCGTGATCATTCGTCAAACCAACATTGCAAACCAACTTTTCTGGATTACGTTATTCTGAGGGCTTGTCTACATGGTGGGACAATGCGCACAATAGGGAATGATTTCTGAAGCGCACGAATGTGTTGTTCATTAATTGGCGCATACTTTAAATGTTCACTGGCGCGCTACAGCACTATATAAAGTGCAGCAGGGAACATTTAGTGTGCACCATCAGGACCTACCTGGACCAATTAATGAGCAACACATTAGTGCACTTTAGAAATCACACCCCAGTAGTGCACATTGCCCCACCTTGTAGACAAGCCCTTAGCTGTTTCATAGTAGTTTCCTTCAGAGTATTTCCTTAGCCTCGTCACAAAGAGCTGCATTCCTTTCCCACCTAACGACGATGTCACTCTATCAACATAGAATCATACTGGTGTAAATGAGAGGAGAATTTTGCCCACAGTGTAACAGCATAAATTAAGCCAAAGTAACAAATCCCCCTGGAAGTAATGGAGATTCAAAGACATGATCTGAAATATGGTTTAACACGATTTTTAAATGTGTGTTTCAGCAGCCAGGGATTCAACACTGAACAGAATGGCAATGCATCACCTCTCAAAGGGAAGAAACTGAAACCATTTCTGTAGAAGCTGAATCGTGTTCCTCAGATATGTGGAAAAGAATGTAACCACATTCAATGGAATCTGACGGACATTAATTTGCATAATAAAAGACATGAGGGGCTGCCAAAAGAAACCCCAAACTGTATATGCATATTAGAAGCCAATAACTGGTAGAAGGTCTTGTAGGTTCAGGCAGATGTTAATGAAACAGCCGCTGGGTCAGAGGATGGCTGTAGAAGTATGCATTTTGCTGTTTATCATGCTGAGGTCTGTGTGCATCTGTTCTGTGTTACGAAGAGTCTGACTCAAAGGTCACCGAAGCCCGTGGGAGCCTTTCCAGTGACTTCAATAGCCTTTGGCTCAGGCCCTAGACCAGTTCAAAGCAAGAGTGATGACCTTTGAATTGAAGTTGTGTGATGTCCTTTGGGACCCATGTTTACTACACCTGCCCATATTACTTCACTCAAATTGTGCTATCCCATCAGGAGGAAGTCATAAATAAGGTGTCTCAGTACACTATGCATCACTATGCCGTAACAGTTAACATTATAATGTTATAGCTGTAGGTCAGAGTTATGCATTAAAGCTCACAGATTGCACATAATTATTATTGAATTATCTGTGCACAGTGGATTTCTAGTATTCCTTTCATAAGCCTGCTTCTTATGCCAAAGGACAAATAGGTGGCTGTACTTATTGCAACTAATATATACGTGGCAGTTAATTATCTTAAGTGTGAATATATGTTACTATAGTGAAGGAGGAGGGAGTATCACTCATTTCTAAAAATGATAATGAGATTCATACTAAAGACTCCTGCTTTCAAAAACTTGGACTTTTAGAGTTGATCATGGAATTCTTATTAGTGCAAGTACACCGGTCCTATTTCTTCCATGGGTAAGGTTATGAGGATTGAGCTCCTACCTAGTCAAGTGTCTGCTTCCTTGTTCAGCTGATAGATGAATATCAGACCTGCTTATTTACGATCAGCAGAGGGCAGTGATACACATGTACACAAACCAGTAAGATCATAGGAGAATGAGAGCCAGTGGCTATCATAGCATTTTTCCCCATATTCTGATTCAAGCAGGAAGTGCTTGAACAAAACAAAGTTAAAAAAAACAAACTATGCCTGACTTAAAAGAAGCCTCATCCTGAAACATTTATGAACAGTGAAGACTTGTTCCTTGTAGGGATTTTGGCTGTTCCTTGGGGGTGAGGTTGGGAAGCTTCAGAATAAAAGCAGTTTTATTAGATTATCATCTATGATATCAAATAAGTCACAATTCAGAGGCTGAACCTGGGCTTTTCAAGAGCCATTAACTGTGGGGGTCTGAGATCAGTCGCCTGGAAACTAGGCACACTGAGATGAGAAGAGATGTTTTGACATTGAACCTACACAAATAAAAAATTAACAAAACCAGGTAATGATCTCCAATAGGCACCATATAGTACCATACAGAAACAGATTTTAAAAAGAGATGTGAATCAGGCAGTTAGCATTTAAACCATGGTTTCTTCAAAACCATTTAGTTTAAATCATACTCCTATGTCTTTAAAGTTCTGAAAGGGGCTCAGACAGTACTATTCATGCCCTGAAAAAGAAGAGCTAAATTACAGAATCCAGCTAAGGGCTAGGAGACTTTCTATTACATCATATTGAATTCATCTGATGTAGCTTCATTATCTTAGGAAAAAACTGTGCTAAAAAAAACCTCTTTTATTTGACATGGCATTTGGGAAACAGATTGTGAGACCTTCCTTCCATGTTTGGAAACTTAAAGACAAGTTCAAGGCAGAATATTACATGTTTTGGTTTAATTTTTAGTGAAAGGTTAAGACACTTGAATGGTGATTTTTGCCACAGGACTATTTGGTGAGGATGTGAGGGCAATATAAGGCAGCTTGCAGCTTCTTTTACTTTATTTACAGGGCTACAAACTTTTGCTGGATAGAATTGGCTTGAATTTCTTTTATTTCTTTTTTTAAAAGATATTGTTCATGTTCATTTGATGTAAATATGAGTTAGAAATACCACACAGATGGCAGTCTTACCTTGGGAATTGTCACACCATAATAAATTTAATCCCACCTAGTCCAGCATCCTATTTCTGAGTAGCCAAAAGAAGGTCCTAATCCCCCTCTCCTCCCAGTAATGTACCCAACTGAATAATATTGTACCAATGTTGGGAAGCTCCTCAGTCCATCTCCCCTTAAATTGAATTGGAGTCTTTCTAACAACTTTGTAGATCATACCTAAATTGATCAAGTTAACACGTTAAGCTTTGAAGCATGGGGACTGACAGCCCTTAAAACAGCTATACTTGCTAGTATCATAGTACACAATATTCTTTTCCACATCTAGTAAAGACCAGATACTGTTGTCATTGAAGTCAGTGGTGAAACTCTCATTGGCATCAGTAAAAGTAAGCTTCTGACCCTTGTTGTAAAGTTTAGTAAATTTCTGAAATTTATCAAGTTACATTAACTCAGTAATATCCTGCAGCAGTGAATTCCACAGATCAAGCACTTCAAGAAAGCATTTCCTTCTATCCATTTAAAATGTAATGAATTTTCATTGGATTAAGTGCCCTGTTATTTTGTATTATAGGAAGGGGTAAATATAAGCAGAAGTTTATCCTTCTTTATACACCATTAATTATTTTAATATTAAAAATACTATCTATCCACATGGGTTCCCAACACCACAGCACCTATGTACATTTGCACTCTGGATAGCTGGGTGGAAAAACAGAGGAAGGGAGCAAGCTGGAGGCCATGAGGAAGGGGAAAGTAAAGAGTTGGAACAGCCAAGGGCCACAGGGGAGAGAATGTTTGGAGTGGTAACTGCAGAGAGCAGCCCAATGACCTTATGTGTGCTCTACGGTCCTGGCTAAATTGCAGCTTCAGCTACTCTGCTTGCTCCAGGCTCTGGCTGGCTCCCTCCTGCAGTGTTTTTCCCAAAGCCTACATGGCATGGGGTTGGAGAAGTGCCGTATGGCTTCTGGTGCCCCCATGGTGTCCTCCCCTGCACAATTCTGGTCCACAGGTCTTGCGGGGAAGGTGGTCCTGAATAACTCCCATTTTACCCTCTCCCCACCTAGCGCAATACTACGGGCTTGAAAGGCTATTTGCAGCTGCTCAGCCTGCTTCCATTAATTACATAATCTGTTACAGACTATAACTGAGACACTGTTCTTTTGAATCCTAAAACAGGAGTACAATATAACATAACAGGTTGTCATGTAATGGATATTGCATTCTGGATCCAGTATCCATTGTCTATTTATGCCACACATATCCCATCTGAACAGATGAGTAACCTGGTGCCCTTGAACAATGTTCAAAGACAGATCTTATCTCCTTGCTTCCAGAAAAGGCCTACGGGGAATAGTAATTTTTGAGTTTAACAAGTATGGGGAGGTTTAATAAGAAAGGGCAAGTGAGGATGCATAGCAGATTCCTTCTATCCAAGAATGGGTAGATGAAGCCTGCAGCGGCATAGAAGCAGATACTGCAAAAATCAAGAGCAAGATAGATGTTAATGATGACCCCATCAACTAAGATATTATTAAATTCATATCTTTTATTGGACCAACTTATGTTGGTGAAAGGCACAAGCTTTCAAGCTTACACAGAGCTCTTCTTCAGGTCAAAAGCTTGTCTCTTTCACCAACAGAAGTTGGTCCAATAAAATAAATTACCTCACCCACCAGGTCTCTCTAACATCCTGGGACCAACATGGCTGCAACAACACTGCAAACATTAGTTTAAATATTCAATTTTAATCAATGAGACCTAAACTAAACTTTCAGATGCAAAAATGTTTCCCATTCAAGACATCAACCAACTAAAATGGCAAGACTTTTTCGTGCCTAGCCATCAGTCTGAGAATTTTCTCAGCATTTGCTGAACCATCTCAGTAATTTTTAAAATTTGAGGGTCAGAACTTTTACAAAGCAAAGACAACAATATTTCCCCAACTCAGCTTTTCTCCTGAATCTTTCAGCACAGCTCCCCACAGCGTTCCTAGCTACATTAATCCCTAAAAATCTTTCTATTTAGTTTTGGCACCTTAGAGACTAACAAATTTATTTGAGCATAAGCTTTCGTGAGCTACAGCTCACTTCATCGGATGCATTCAGCGGAAAATACAGTGGGGAGATTTATATACATAGAGAGCATGAAACAATGGGTGTTACCATACGCACTGTAACCAGAGTGATCACTTAAGGTGAGCTACTACCAGCGGGGGTAGGGTGGACACCTTTTGTAGTGATAATCAAGGTGGGTCATTTCCAGCAGTTGACAAGAACGTCAGAGGAACAGTGGGGGGTGGGGGTGGGGATAAACATGGGGAAATAGTTTTACTTTGTGTAATGACACATCCACTCCCAGTCTCTATTCAAGCCTAAGTTAATTGTATCCAGTTTGCAAATTAATTCCAATTCAGCAGTCTCTCGTTGGAGTCTGTTTTTGAAGTTATTTTGTTGAAGTATTGCCACTTTTAGGTCTGTAATCGAGTGACCAGGGAGGTTGAAGTGTTCTCCAACTGGTTTTTGAATGTTATAATTCTTGACGTCTGATTTGTGTCCATTTATTCTTTTACGTAGAGACTGTCCAGTTTGGCCAGTGTACATGGCAGAGGGGTATTGCTGGCACATATCACATTGGTAGATGTGCAGATGAACGAGCCTCTGATAGTGTGGCTGATGTGATTAGGCCCTATGATGGTGTCCCCTGAATATATATGTGGACACAGTTGGCAACGGGCTTTGTTGCAAGGATAGGTTCCTGGGTTAGTGGTTCTGTTGTGTGGTGTGTAGTTGCTGGTGAGTATTTACTTCAGGTTGGGGGGCTGTCTGTAAGCAAGAAGCTCTCCTACCGGCATAGCTACTGCCACTCATTGAGGTCATTTTATGATGTCAGCAGGAGAGTTCTCTCCCATCGGCATAGAGCGGCTACACGAGCGATCTTACAGCAGTGCAGCTGCATCGGTACAGCTGTGCAGTTGTAAGTTCACTAGCATAGACATGGCCTAAAGTTTTCATTTATTTTAGATATCAGTCACAATTAAGAACTGCAGGTCTCCCAGAAGATATTGTTCTGGTCTCAAGTCCCCTGGTGGGCTGAGAGGTACTGGTGACTGCATGAAGCACAAACCTCTTTGAGGCTGGACACTTCAATTAATATAACTGTCAGGGTGAGTTAATTAGAATCTCATCCCCACCCCAGGCAAAAGGGGGTTGTGAACTGGCCCAGGAGTTTGGACTGAGTGGGTGGAGGGGTTTTGTTGCATGGGTGTAAGTAAAAGACAAGCTGGAAACTGAGCAAGACTTGTAGGAGGAAGAAAGCCAATCAGCAGCCTGTGAGCATAGTGTGACCCTGGAAAAAGCTAACGACAGTGAGCTTTTGCGTCTGGTGTTAGCTGAAGAGTGTTCTTGGTGATGTGAACAAAAGAAGTTGTTTCTTGCTATTTGATGCCTTCTGCGTTCAGAGGCATAGGATTTTGTACATTCTTTGTAAATAAACAAAACTGCAGAGAAATATCTGATTATCACCAATTCCTACTCCCAATTGGAACACCCCCAGGACCGCAATCTTTGACTAGCTGCTTGGGTCAAAATGGGGCAACATTATTGCCAGTAGTGGGATCCAGTTTCCAAGGAGAGAGATTGTAAGCCTGGTGTTCCTGTTGAACAAGATGGAACAAATAACAGAGATATTTGCAGAAATCAGAAATGGCCAACAGGAATTAAAACATGAGCTGGAGATTTCACAAAAGGAATTAAGACACGACCTAAATTAAAACAAGAACTGGAGGCTTTCCAGAAAGGGCTCAGAGAGGATTTCCAGCTGAGATGAGATCTCTATTGGAGCAGCAACTACAAAGTGCCTGGACAGATTCAGAAACCCAACTGCAACATACCAGGCTGGAATGGTAAAATGGATTGATGAGATGAGAACCAACCTGACTGTCATAGACTAGAAGATCTTCCATGAAATAGCAGAGACCAAGCAGGCTTTGACCAGTTTGAAACCTGCTAACCAAGATGGGTTGCAGCTTAAGGAACTAAAATTTCAGCTGCAGGATATCAAAGGGTCACAAGACCACAGTGGATGGCAGCTGCCTGAATGAAGAATTGGGCCAGTCAGAGGACTTGGACAACAGTTTTCTACTCCATTTGTAATTTATAGGGACCCAGAAGGAAGAGGCCAGGTTGTCACAGCTCAAGTGATGCAAAAACTCTGGGAGGCTTATTTGGCTTAATTCAACTTTATACATTAAATGAATGGCTGGAAAGAAGGACAGAAAGGGGGGTTTCTATCAGCCAATTTGGGTGTCCCTG
This sequence comes from Caretta caretta, assembly GCF_965140235.1. Lineage (NCBI taxonomy): Eukaryota > Metazoa > Chordata > Testudines > Cheloniidae > Caretta > Caretta caretta. Next base: position 20,730,290 of record NC_134220.1, on the reverse strand, counting down.
GACTGATAGCACTGCAGAAATTACCCACCCAAAGGAGAGATGGAGTTATCCAGATGTGGTACAAGCCTTTGACATTAAGTTTGGAGCTAGCCATCAATCTCAGCTGGCCAGGGCACAGCAAAGAGGTAGAGGAGCGGGAAAGAAGAAAACCCACCTGAACTGGAAGAGGATCTGTGGAGACCTGGGCTTCTGGCCTACCCAGAAACTACTGAGGCCTTCCAGGATAGACTGGCAATGGACCAACGTATAGATGCTGGACTTCGGCTTGTAGGAACAAATCAGCAAAAGGTGAACAACACCTCTGAGAGGCTGTGGATTTTGCCACAGAATTTTAATCTTTTCTTCCAACAGTTCACTGGAAGCAGCTGCTAATGAGGAAGATGGAAACTGACTGCCGTAAGTCCTGTAAGTACAACTGTCTCTAATGTGTATGATGAAAGAAGGGATTCTAATCTGGTTCATGACTGTATTGAACAATTAGAACAAATGATAAATTTAGTTTGCAAAAGAAGGGAAAGTGGCAATAAACTAAAGAAAGCAATTCAGTTAAATGCTGGTACTGTAACAAAATTGGCCACAAAAACAATTGTTAATTATTTAAGACAGATCAAGACAGGGTGTCACAAATCTCTAGTGATAGTCTCTTGCTAAGTTTGGGAAATGGGGAAACACCAAGCTGAAAGGGCAATGTTTGGAGGCACAAGGGTCAGCCCCGCAGATTTTGTTTAGATCTAGGCAGTTCAACAACAATATTGGGAGTTTGGCTACTGAGTGTATAATATGATCTGTAAAATGCACAGTGGTGATTGACATTGGCTCAAACATAGCAGTCATCAAACCAGACATGCTAAAAGGCTAGAGAGTCGGGGATCCAAAGCTGAACCACCTAATTGGTCCCAAATGGAGACAGTGACTGGGGCAAGGGCATCCATCTAAAAATTGGGTTTGAAAATTGGACATCTGGAATTAGTGCTGGAAGTCTGGGTGGTTGAAATAGTGGATAAGCTAATAATTGGGTTGGACTTCATTATGGCTAATAACTGCATAATCAATGCCAGGAAAGGTGTCTTACAAATTCAGTCTATGGAAATTCCCTTTAAAGGTGGGACAAATGGTTTCAGCAACTGGTTTGCTGTGAATGAAATGTCCTGCCCTGGGAGAAAAAAGTACGGTCAGAAGAAACCATTATAACAGCTACATGCTGTGGTAGGTTTCGAGAGAGGGAGAGATGAGGAGTGGTTGAAACCTGTTTTGAGATCCACGGTCTCCGGGGAATCTTAGCTGCTAACGCTTTTGTGGATGCCAAACAAGAACCGATCCCTGTGTGTTTGCTGAATGTTTCTGATAAGCAGCAAAGAGTAAGAAAGGGAAATCATTTCAGTGGTCAGCAGGGGCTGATTTAGCACTTTCAAAGTTGAAAAAGGCTCTTTGACTGCTTTTGTCTTGGCCTATCCATGTTTCAATACCCATTTCATATTGGGCACAGATGCTAGTGCTTATACTTCAGGAGACAAAAATTCAGTTTGGCTGCCCCCCAGAATCTGAGGCTGTAGCTGTGGGAGTTGAGGCTAGAAAAATTGCTACAGAGATGAATACCCCATTCAGATAGAATGGGTGGGGTCTGCCTCAGCCAGCAAGTTCCACAGAATCCATAGCTCTTCCTCAGGGGCTGAATGAAAGGGGCGGCTCCTTGGTGATTGAAAAAGTCCTCTGGGAGCATAAGATCCCACAGGAATTTGGGTGGGTATAAAAATCAATTTGGGTTGTGGATATGAAAACATCTTGACAGAAGGATATTGTACCTTTGTAGATAGTTAAACTTGTATAATTTTTAGTTGGCTAAACAGTTTATTTTCTTTGGGATGGGTCACACAGGGCATCACCATTTGGGATGCCATCGGGGTGATGGGTGGAGCTAACGTAAGGGGCAGTGTTATGCCAACAGGTACTGGTGACTGTCTGAATCACAAACCTCTTTCAGACTGGGTGGGAGGGAATGCACCCTCCAGGTAACATTACTGCCAGCCAGAATGACTTCATCAAAAGCAATTCCCCCATCTAAGACAAAAAGGGACTGTGAATCCACCCAGGAGTTTGGACAGAGTGGGCAGTGGGGTTTTGCTGAGTATTTCATGAGAGAGAATAACAGACAGAGAGGCTGGAAACAGAGAAACTCAGAGGAGGAAGAAAGCCAAGCAGCAGCCTGTGAGTACAGCGTTATCCTGGAAAAAGAGTGAGAGCTTTTGGATCTGGTGTTGGCTGGTGGTGCCGGAACAAAAATAAAGCAGTTTTCTGTTATTTGACTGTTTCTGTGTTGAGAAACACAGGTCTTCATACAGCCTTTGTAAATAAACAAAGTGGCAAGAGAAATACCTGGCCATCACCAGTTTCTACTCCCAACTGGAACATTCTCAGGGCTCGAAACTTTGGCTAGCGCTTGGGTTGAAAAAGGGCAGCCATCCTCTTCAGCTTGCAGTGGCACTGTACACACTTGTAGAACTTCCCTTGAGGTTTGCTAAGCTGATTAGGAGAGTGTTTTAAGGCTTTCTAGCATTAATCAAGCCTTCCTTACAGTATTTTGCAAATATAGTGTCTTTTCATCGTGTCTGAAATTGAGCCCTTCAGTACTTACAAATGTATTTTTTTCCTGTCTTGGAAATTGGGTTTATATTTGGGTGAAAATAAACTTTATTTATAAGTCATCCTTGATATAATCAAGATTTTAATCTATCTTATGTATGTAATTTATATTCTTACATAACCGTTCATATTTACATCTGAAGAGTTTTGTATAGTTCATATAATATATTTCACTCTGTGTGTATACAAACACCCCCAACCAACCTAACAAACCTATGGGTTTTGTGTGTGTGTGTGTGTAAACACATGCTCATGCAGACCAATAGGGTGCTACAGAAATTATTCTTAATAGAGACTAACTTCTATATTTTAATCATCCCAGAGAATTCTATAGCAGGGATACAATTCCCTTAAATTCTACAGCATGGTTCATCAAAACTTAGAAATAATGTTTTCTATTAAATTATATAGAATTTTTCCACACAGATGGTTTAACAAAATACACTGAAGTTTCTAGGAATTCAGTTTAGATTATAAAGACCGGATGTTCAAGAGCTCAGTTCTCAACTGGGCATCTACAGAAGCTACTGGACTTTAGAAAGAAATTGAAACCCAATATGCTGAGCTCTTTGAAAAATTTGACCTAGTTGTAGGCTAAGCAATTGTAAAATCTACCCTATGTGACCACAAGGCAGCAGGAGAGTGATTTAGGACAGATATGTAAGTCCCAGGATGAGAAGAAGTTTTATTCCCTATAGAGGGAAGAAAGGTTTCTATAGATTAATTAAAAGCACCTGAAGCCAATTAGACCACCTGAAGCTAGTCACCTGATAAAAACCCCCTTGCTTCAATCAGCCAGGGAAGGAGTTGGAGCAGAGTGCAGTTTGGAGAAGTGCTGTGGCTGGCTAGAAGACCAAGACCCTAGGTAAAGAAACACCCAGCTTGTGCAGAGAGAGACGGCAGGAAGCCCCACAAGCTGAAGAGCAGGAAAGGGAAGTAGCCCAGGGGAAGGAAGCACTTCAAGTGGTTTACCACTATGCCTAGGGCCCCTGGGCTGGGACCCAGAGTAGAGGGCAGGCCTGGGTCCCTCCCTCTCCACTACCCTTCTCTGGGTTACTAGTGGGACAGTAAATACCTTAGTTCAGGGGGCAGGAAACTGTGCCCTGAACCCCCTCCCACCCCCAAAGAAGAGGAAGTGCAGGACCCATGATAATCGTACCGGCAATTTGCCGCACCTAGTATACATACGCCAATGTGTATGGGTGTAAAGTGAATAAAAATAAGGTATTATACATTTGTATATATAGGACATGTATTATTTTCTATTCTATATTCTGTACAATAACAAGTTTTTGGATCCATCCTATCAAATTTAATCAAAAATTATATTCTGGGTATTCGCAAAAAGAAAAGGAGTACTTGTGGCACCTTAGAGACTAACCAATTTATTTGAGCATGAGCTTTCGTGGCTCACGAAAGCTCATGCTCAAATAAATTGGTTAGTCTCTAAGGTGCCACAAGTACTCCTTTTCTTTTTGCGAATACAGACTAACACGGCTGTTCCTCTGAATTCTGGGTATTAAATTCTAAAACATGGTTACAAAAAATGAATGAAGGGGTATATACACTATTAAAAGTAAATAAATTTCCAGGAAATTTTATTGGTTTCATCCCATTACATTCTACAGGACTTGTCCATAAGGGATACAAACTCATAAATGTTGTCTGAGGTAATAGGTACAAGATTTCCTTTTTAAAAATAGTTGCTTCCCCAGTGGCATTCTGCTCTGTGCTTTGGCAGCAGTTGAATGAGTTTGAAAGAAGAATCTCAGTCCCCAGTGGAGAGAATGCTAGCAGTGTTCAGACACACAGTACTCAATGCTCTCTCTCTGCTTTCTTGTGCATGACGGGCAGTCACACAAAAAATGATGCAGCACTTTTCCAACTAGGTAGAGAGGCCAAGACCTGATTGTGAAGGGAGAGAGAAAACAGCAAGATACCAGAAAGAAAGGTGAGGGGAAAAGTAGTTTTAAAAGGTGATCGAATCAGTGGAAGTTCTGCATTTAGCTGATTAAAAAAATGGCTTTAAGCAAGTGCAAATCTTGTCAACATAGTCAAGACTCCCAATGACTTCAATGGGCTTTGGATAAGACCTTCACATTTTTGGCCATTTGCCTACTTTTATTTGACTCCTTAGCCTGACAGAGTGTTAAATTTTCCATAATTTGTTTCCAGTCCAATGCTGTCTCCTCCTTCACTCCAGCTGTAATTCCTAACCTATCCTTTAATGCTGGAGAGGGAGATAATTTTGTTGGTGATATCCTTAACAGATGGCTTCATCCAACCAGAGTACTCCTGAGGCTCTGCAACCAGCCCCCAGGTCCTAATTTCATGCTCCCAAACATCATCAATGTGCCAGCCTTGTAGCTCCACTTTTCTTATGGTGAAGCCCCGTCCCTTCTGCACAGCGTCTCCCAAAGAATTACCCAGTACCAAACAGATTTAACTCCTTCCGTATGCTTCTTTCTTATCCCTGGATTGAAACATTAAAATTCATCCTGTCCAGTTTACCCTATACATGAAAAATGGAACAATTTAAACCTAATGCAAAGGCCCTGGATTTAAGCTGTCTTCCTAGGACTATAAATTTAGCTTTCAGTACCTCTTTCTTGCACTTTCATGTATTATTGGTAGCGATACATACCATGACCATGGTCTCCTCCTCAGGATTCACTACAGGTCTCTATAGATGCCTCATGGATTGTCTACCTTCACACCAGGTAGCTAAGTCACTGAATAGTTCTTACTGTTATCACGTACCCTGTACAACTATTAAGTATTCTATGGTCTCAGAAATGTAGCTACACTGGATAGATAGTATAGCCTTGTGCATTTGGAGTATTCAGTTCTAAGAATTTAACTAGTCAAAATATAGTGGTTTAAAGAAAAACAGCTGCTTTGTACAATTAAATTTTCCATCATACTTTTTAGCACGCCAACACATATACTGGGCATTGTTTACCATGTGGATTTGAAACTCTATATTGATATCTATAGCTATAGCTATATATGGCTATATATAGCTATATATGGCTATATATAGCTATATATGTATATATAGCTATATATGTATATATAGCTATAGATATCAATATAGAGTTTCAAATCCACATGGTAAACAATGCCCAGTATATGTGTTGGCGTGCTAAAACGTATGATGCTATAGCTATATATATAGCTATATAGCTATATATTAAATATCTTCATGCATACATATTTGGCAGAGCCATTCCTATGTGAAGTAGCAAAAGCATTGATTCAATATCTTTAGGTACTTATTGGAATGATAGAGCATAATATGGATTACTGCACTTGCAACTTCCTGATTAAATGGTTGCAAAACACTAATCACAATGAATTGAAATGGTATATTGTAGTTTATCCGAATGTCTACATGCCTTGACTCCGAACTGAAACCAAAGACTCCCGGTTACAACCACAAAAAGTTAATGCCTTAAAAATAGTCATAAAAATTAAGAATGGCTGAGATGATGAGCATTTTATATGGACAGATTAAATCCTTAAACACTTCCACTGAGATAATTTGCTTTCTATTTATTAAAATCCCATTATAAAAGAAATTAACACCAAAAAACAGTGTTAGAAAACACTAGAGCTGACATAATGAGCAATAACTAACTGTACATGACTAACAGAACTATGCTTCTGGAAGGGGGATCTCAGACAAAACATAAATATGAGGACCTGACCACTTAAGGTCATTGCAAATCCTACAGCAGTTTTCACAAGACTGTCTCAATATCCTCCCCAAGTTCCAGGTTGCCCACCACTGATGTAAACGCAAGGTATTATCTGAATGATTTTATTAAAATTCCAATATCCCATTTTCGAGGCTGATTGTATATTTAAGCACCGAAACACACGTACAAATACAACATAATCGCAGATCCCTACTATATCCTGCTCAGTTTTAATGCCTTGTTATATTTAAATTAGACCTTTAAAAATAATTGAGAGAAATATTTGCAGTTTCTAAAAATTGAGTATCTTATTATTTTCAAAGTACCAGTCATGTCACCATCTGTCTAAGTCTTACTATTGATAAGTTTCAGAGTAACAGCCGTGTTAGTCTGTATTCGCAAAAAGAAAAGGAGTACTTGTGGCACCTTAGAGACTAACCAATTTATTTGAGCATGAGTTTTCGTGAGCTACAGCTCACTTCATCGGATGCATACTGTGGAAACTGCAGAAGACATTATATACACAGAGACCATGAAACAATACCTCCTCCCACCCCACTCTCCTGCTGGTAATAGCTTATCTAAAGTGATCATCAAGTTGGGCCACACACACACACACAAACTCACTCTCCTGCTGGTAATAGCTCATCCAAAGTGACCACTCTCCCTACAATGTGCATGATAATCAAGGTGGGCCAAACCTGGATTTGTGCTGGAAATGGCCCACCTTGATTATCATGCACATTGTAGGGAGAGTGGTCACTTTGGATGAGCTATTACCAGCAGGAGAGTGAGTTTGTGTGTGTGTGTGTGTGTGGCCCAACTTGATGATCACTTTAGATAAGCTATTACCAGCAGGAGAGTGGGGTGGGAGGAGGTATTGTTTCATGGTCTCTGTGTATATAATGTCTTCTGCAGTTTCCACGGTATGCATCCGATGAAGTGAGCGGTAGCTCACGAAAACTCATGCTCAAATAAATTGGTTAGTCTCTAAGGTGCCACAAGTACTCCTTTTCTTTTTATTGATAAGTTAATTTTCAGGATTAGCTTTGTAATTTGCTGAATTTCCTCAAGATCTATCTTTGATAAACTGATTACTTCAAACTTACTGGATACTCAGCAGTTTAATTACCTGATTTTCAAGACTGAACAGCTAGTGTAGGAACCATCTATTGACAAATAAATATCTGGGGGAGGCTGGTTTGAATGTTTTCTCACTCTGTTTCCCGCACATTCTTTTGGTCTCGGACAGCATCCAATGGTCCAGGGACATCTACATCGAACAAATCACTGGCCACCGACAGTACCAGGAGGTGTGAGCCGGAATGATATCATGATATTTTTCTAGCATTTGTGAATCCTGTGTATTAATGTAAACAACAATTCCTATATTTAGCATGCTTTAGCATAGATGATGCACGTGATTATAGAAAAGGGCTCCTTCTGTTCAAGTTTCTCCCTGGGAGACACTGTTAAACTCCCTACATTTCCTGACCCAAACATTTTCAGCACTGAAGACTATTCCTCTAAATAAAAAATTTTAGACGGAGTTTGGGCCACACTTTATTACTCAAACCTCCATCCACTCACAGGCACCGACTTTCCAATGTGCCGGGGGGAGCTCGACCCCAGCTCTGCCATAGGCCCCACCCCCAACTCCACCCCTTGCTCCGCCTCTTCCTGTCCCCACTCCTCTGCCCCACTTCTTCTCAGCCCCGCTACACCCATGCCTTGCCTCTTCCTGCCCTGTTCTGGTCCCTCCCCCAAGCATGCCATACTCTCGCTCCTCCCCTCTTCCCCTCTCCTCCCCCACAGCCTCCTGCATGCCGTGAAACAACTGATCTCGGCGGGTGGGAGGTACAGGGAGAGACGGGAAAGTGCTAATCGCCAGGATCCGCTGGCAGGCAGAAGATGCTGGGGGGGGGGGGGAAGAGGGGAGCTGATAGGGGAGTTGCCAGTGGGTGGTCAGCACCCACCACTTTTTCCCCAGGCCTACGGAGTCGGCACCTATGCATCCACTACTTTCCTTTTCCCTTCCTTTGCTTTCTTTCTTTGGTTTTCTAGCTCTGCTTGATGTACGTGGCATGCTTTTTGAACAGGGACAGTCTCTTTTTTTAACTCTCTACAAAAGCACCATGAAAAGTTATGTCACTATATCAATATTTAATCATCATCCTTAACTTTTATTACATCTGTCACTACTCAGCGAAGCCTATTTTTTTAACCCTCTGCCCAGGTGTTAGCTTTCCTGGCTATTTCACTTGCATTTACTTTTCAAACCTTTTATTATAAACAAATATTTTTAAAAACCCAATTTTCTTCCACCTCCCTCATTTACAGAGATGAGCTGAAGAAAAGTGCCCCATCCAGGGTAGATGCAAGCCCAGGTTGATTTGCACTAAATTACATTGCACTCCTTTAACTCTTTATTAATCAAGTCCTGAATCAACCTCTCCATTATCTTGCACGGGATCAATGTCAGGCTGACAGGCCTATGACCACACAGGTAATCCTGTTTCCCCTGTTTACAAACTGGCACCACATTAGCTTTCTTCCAGTCTTCTGAACTTCCCTAGCAAGCCAAGACTTATTAAAAAGCAATATTAATAGTTCAGATAGCTCTTCAGAGAGATTTTTGAAAACTCGAGTGCAAGTTATCTGGACCTGCTGACTTAAAAATGTCTCACTTTGGTAGCTTCTGTTTAACATCAAAGCCCACCAATTCAAAACCCTCGGAATGTTGAATCCCAGGTTTTCATCCAAGGGGTCATGAGACCACCCTCTCTCAATCTGGGACATTAGAGATGGGGCCACAAAAGTAATTACTGTTGTAGCATGGAGTCATAAGGAAAAGGTTGACAACCACCAAGCTTGACCTTCTTGGGGTTGGGGGGTGCAGTTTTTAAGAGCCTGATTTCAAGAGGTACCAAACACATTCCAGGCTTGTTGATTTAAGTGGGCATAATGGGCTCTCAACACCTCCCTAAAATCAATGGGAATTAGGCACCTAACCTGCTTGGGTGCTTTTGTAAATCCTACTAGGTGCCTATCTGCATCTGTAGGCACCGAAGTACCTTTGAAAATCAGGTTTTCAGTCCTTTATCATTTATCCAGTCATGCCACACATTCATGCCCTGCTCAAAAATCCTTTTTCTGTCCTTTCTTTCAAATCTATTTTAGAACAGAAAGGAACTGCCTTTACTTTACAGAATTATATATGTCCCTTGAAGAGGAACTAAGCAGTGTAAGTAGCAGAGCTGTTTTTAAATAATGGACTTTACCCATGTATATGTGCCTTTATTTTATTAATTAAAACACTTTTTGCCAGGGCAGGTCCAGAGGGGCAGTTTTATCAAACACATCACAAAGTCAGTTGTAGGAAAAACTGAATTTAATATGATCAAATGATAGCTCTCTAATGGATTCTCTGACTGCAAATTTAAATATATATTTCCATAGCTCTAAAGACAAAGAGCATAACTCGAGTCTCCAAATCCCAAATGACACTGGCCTTTTTAATGTGTCTGACAAAAACCACAAAGTGAAGTACACAGATACAAAAACAACAGGAGGAAATTTGAGAGGCTTATTCTTTTAACGGAGACTAAGATTTCTGTAAAAAATTGTTTCTTAAATGTTGCATTTCTGATGTTCATAATTTAGTGGGGAAACAGCAAACAGCAGCAGATTTGTGTGGGAGGCAGATAAATTTGGGAACTAAAAATCAGTGTTGTTCCTACTAATGAGACACAGCTGAGAGATAAGATTGTGAGTCAGCTCTCATGCTGAGGACTGCGGTTTAAAGATTATAGCTTCAATGTACATGCATGGGCACACACACATGTATTCACACTACAAGTGATATAGTTTTTCTTTTCCTTTTCAGTTAGAAAGGGTCTAAATAAGGGTTTGTCTACATCGTGAAATAAACTGGAATAGTTACTGAGGTAATAAGCTCCTTGAGCAGACACACACTTCAACAATCAAAGCCTTTTTTTCCTAGAATAATTAATGCACTTCCAAAGCGGAATAATTATTATGGAATACAATATTTTTTATCCTGGAACAGAGGGTCCACACAGAGAACTGTTTCAGAACAGGTATTGTGGAATAGCTGATTCCAGTCAATTTGCTGTTGTAGACAAGGCCTAAGTGAAAATGTGTTGATCAGGTGGATCCAGTGTCTCAGACGACAACCTCTCTTATGACACATTTAAAGATGGGAAGTCTCCAGTCAGTAGTAGGTATCAGCAAGTAACTAATTGGGAAGAGTCAACATGCAATGATCTAACAAACGCTTCTTATGAATATTAGTGGCTAATATCAGTACTATCAATGGCCCAGGAATTTGGACTAAGTACAAGCTGTCTCATCTGAAAAGAGTAAAGGAGATGGAGCCAGAGGCAGGCGCAGAAGGAACTGAGGATGTGGGGAAGTGGCCCATGGAATAGAGACAGTGAGCTGAAAAGAAAAGGCAGCTGGAAGCTGCTGTTTGCAGGGTCCTTGGGCCAGAGCCTGGAGTAGTGGGCAGGCCTGGGTACCCCCACCCCTCAACTTGCCACTGAAGGAGTGGCCCAGCTGTGGTCTGCCAAGCCGCTGCGAGGAGTGGCTGGACTCTTGTTGGAGGAGTCCCCCGGCATAGAGAGAAAACCAGATGGTGACACGGCCGGAGGGCTGTGCCATGAAGCAGAGGCTGAGAGAAGGGAGCCATAACAGGTCTGGAGACAAAGACGGGACAGCCACCATTACCTTAGGACATGCCCAGTGGGGCTGAACTAATTCCTGAAACACCCAGCAAGAGGTGCCAGTGTGGTGAAAGACCCCATGTCAGTGGCTAAAAATCACAAAAATTGGCAGGGGAACTCAAACAGGAATGTGTGTAATGACATTTGAAGTGTTGTAGCCATGTTGGCCTCATAATATTGAGACACACGGTAATATCTTTTATTGGACCAACTTCTGTTAGTGAAAGAGACAAGCTATAGATCTTACACAGAGCTCTTCTTCAGGTCTGGGAAAGGTACTCAGCACATCAACAGCTAAATACAAGGTAGAACAGATTGTTTACCATAAGGAGTTAGCATGTTGTAAGAGACCATTCAAGGTGAAGTGGGACATTAATTCTGCAATCCAAGGACAAAAGAGGGTTAGTGGGTTGTTGTAATAAGCCATAAATCCAGTGTCTTTATTAAGTCCATGATTTTTAGCATCTAACAAAATTATGAATTTAAACTCTGACTTGTCTTTTGAAGGTGTTGTGCAGGTTTCCTTTCACGACAAAGACAGAGCTCAGATATAGAGTGATCGTTTTGTGAGAAGTGTTTGCCCAGAGATGATATGGTGTTTTTATCTTATTGTTTTTCTGTATGCGCTCATTCAACAGCATAGTGATTGTCTGTTTTCACCCACACAATTGTTGAGGCATTTAGTGCACTGGATGAGGTATACCACACGTTGCGATAGGCACATGTGGGACCTATGGATCTTGAAAGGCATTTTGTGGGGGGTATTGATCATTGTAGTAGAGAAGAGGTTAGCAGGTTTTGAATCTGTTATGGCAGGCTCTGCTGCCACTGGGCGTTGGTGCATTCTGGTCCGTGGGGAGTTTGCTTCTGATAGTGAGCTTGGTGAGGCTAGCGGGTTGTTTGAAGGCCAAAGTGGGAGTTCAGGAAAGATTTCTTACAGGATGCGGTCCTCATTGAATATGGGTTGTAATTGTTTAAATGATACCCCATAGGGGTTCCAGTGTGGAGTGGTAGGTGACAATGGTGGGATCTGCAATCCAAGGTTGTTTTTCCCCCCCATATTGAAACAGGTTCTCTCAGGGTATTTGTCTGGCCCATTCCATGATGCGATCTACTTTTCTGACAGTGTCCTTCTTTGGAGAAGGTGGTTTTAAGTATGTTAAGGTGTGTATATTGAACTTTCTTTTTAGAGCATATTCTGTGATATGTTTAATTATAGTATGTTAGAGAGCCCATAGATGTCTCTGTGCATGCTGAATAGATTTACAGGCAGGATGTAGTCTCTGGAAACAAAGGAGACAGAAAGGAAAGGAAACTGTAAAGCAAACCTATTTGTGTGTCTATTTTGTATTTGTTGTCTTTAATAAATGCCTCCTGTTTGAGGCAGGCTGAGATTTCATGTATCATGACAATGCCTAACATTTTTTACTCATATTTCATTCTTGAATAGAATTCAATTTGACAGGATCCCTTTAAGTCTTTTCATGTTAAACAATTAAAAAAAAACAAAACAACTTGATCCACCTGAGTAGAGTTCTGCTGATCAATTTTCAGTGGGGGGTGGGAAAAAAATCTAATTTTCTGCTCAGATAATCACAATTACCATTGTTCCGTGTCATCTATCAATGAAAAGCTGCCTAAGTATTTAAAGAGGCAAACTATTCTGGTGTGAATATAATTTTAAAGTGACAGCCTTATTATTCTCTATGGATAAATATTCTCTGGCGATTTTTGTCTAGAGGCTAAGTTTCAGTTACATGTTTCACATTATTTAAATTTATTTTTCATTTGAAATTTAAAGTAAATAGTTTCTTGTTCCCCAAAGGAGTTTAGAAGTGTCAGCCTCTATTTCAGAGTGCAAGAAAGAAAGTGGATTCTTGTCAGTTAACAAGTTCTCAGTCCTTTGATTTGTCAATTACTCAACAAACCGTACTCCATAATACACACAGAATTTCACTTTAGCGTTTACTTTTCTTGATCCCTTTTAAACAAACATTCTCCTGTCATGCACATCTTCCCCCCTCGCAACCCTACAGAGTAGTGCAAGAGGAAGAAATTAAAGTGAAGGGAAGGGGATAGGATCCTTTGTAATGCTTATACTCAAGGTAAAAGCAGAACACGATAGGAAGCTATGCTCCCAGGATGCTGGAGCTTATTACCACACAACATGACAAAGTTGTGGTGATTTGGGTAGGAGGAGGAGTCTTGCAGACAGGAACTAAAAAGGGCAAAATTATCAAAGAGAGATGAAAGAATAAGTTTTCCTGTATTGATTAAGCAATTCTTTTAAAAGGAAGAACCTTTCTGCCATGCTGTTCAACATAAAGATCCAGCCGAAGCCATAATGACTAGCAGCAGAAGTACAAGAAAACCACAAAGAAAACCTTTTCTTTTGAGATTCCCAGCCCCAAGATGTTCAGGTGGCTTGGGTACGTCTCAGGTAACCATCTGAACTGAACTCCAGATCCCTCATTGTTGGCATTCATAAGAATTGCCATGTCAGATGAGATACTATACTAAATGGACCCAGGTATCCTGTGTCTGACTGTTGGCAGAACTGGCTGCATCAGAGGAAAGTCCCTGCTGTCTGCAATTCAGGTGACATTGACCTAGAAAACTAGACATATGAACTTCTCTCATTTTCCACTATTCTACCCCATTTCAGTTTTAGGCTAAAAACAAAAAACAAGCCCTCACAAACCAGTGACAATTATCCAGAACTGCTGACTTGTCCTCATCCTCTCAACTTCTTAAAGTGGTTAGTCCTGCTTTCAGCAAATCATTGGCATGCCAGCTCAGACTATGCCAGCCTTGAACGCTGGTTTGCTTGGTACCTCACCAAGCTTTAATTATTCCATGCCTGAGTAAGCTTCTACACTCAGTATTGGAGTTTGGCTGCTTTCCACTGAAGGCTTCCCATTTCCCCCACCTGTTTATCTCATTTCACGCATACTCTCATTTCATAAAATAAAAGTGAACAATACCTGATTACACATGCATCACTACACCACAGTGCTCTCACAACAAGCATCTAACTTAATGAATAAATAAAGCCAGAAATCAAAACCGTAGCATAAATGCCACTATATGCTCTCTTTATTTGGTTGGAAATCCTATGTCATAATGTATCTGCCAATTAAAATTAGCCATTTGCAGTCACTTCGATGTGATTCTCATAAAAATTAGGACAATTTCTTGTAGCTCCCTATTTCAGCTTTGCCTTGTAAAAATTTTTCTGTTTGCTTCTGAATTTAATCTACTTCTCCAAGGTTTCCTCAGAAATATTGTAAAGGACAGTAACACAAACAAGTGTGCCATGTATGCACTTGTACACCATTGAATCAAGCTGCAATTGTTAGCCAATAACTTTTGTTAGATTCTTCTTTCCAGTTATTTTCATGAACTTTTTGTCCTTTTTCCAATAAAAAGGAAACTTTGGAGATCTCACTCTCTCCTGGCTAGGCTATATATACACACAACAGGCCGATTTTTAAGATCAATATTTAGGGTTACCCAAAAGTGTCATTTGAACAGGTAAATTGTTACTTGGTAAACAAGATCTAGTTTACAGCCTAATAATAGGGGTATTTAAGGGCTGAAGTACCAATTTCGGTGCCGAGATTCAGCATGGAAGAAGAATTTTGCTTTGTTTTAAGGAGAATCAGGAAATCTGGCTATAATTTATTACGTGTGGTGGCTATTCTTTCTCAGTAGTCTGATCATTACCAGCACATATTTAAAGTTTTTTAAGTTGGGAGGGAAGAGAAATTTGGGATCTTGCCATTCCCACATTTTTTCTATCTGCAAAGGCCCTCCCCTCTTTGTCAAACCAACATGCACTTCATTCAAGCTGAGGAGGCTAATCCAGATTTCGAAGGCACACTCCATGGCTCAGCCACAGGGATTTTGCTCCACACAGCCAGAGACATCTGCTCAAGAGCAATTCAGCTCCCGGGGCCCTGCTAGCTAGCAGCATTTGAATTTGCACTGCTGGCAGATAGACTGCAGGAGGACTCCTGTGGCTTTAATGATCTCTTCTAAAACACTGACTGACCTTTAGCTGCCAAATTGACTTTAATAAAATGGTCTGGCTGGATTTGTTTAACCGGTACTTTCTGAGAACCTATAATCAATATGCACTAAATCTGCACTTGCTGAGGTAAAGGGCAGCCTCCATGTGGACTAACACCACCAATGACACTTTTCCCTTTCTGGATACCAGCACGAGGAATCAATTGCACACATAAGCCATGGAGGAAACGGAATAGCAGTAAGTAGCATGCAAAACGTAAATATATGAATCCTTGTAACGGCATTGGCACCCACTTTTTGTGAGTGCCCCCTTCTGGTTGGGCATGTCTGCATTCTTTAGTTCTGGTGACCCCTTTCAGTGGTTCTCAGGAGGGTTTGTCAACAACACATTGCTCTGGCTGAGTTACACTGTCTGCATGTTAACCAGCACAAACCCTTTCCGTGGTAAACGGTCCACCACGGCCTATCTTAGTATCCCTCTGGTGGTGCCTCTCCCCAGCCTTCCCTGCGCTGTGGTGTTTAAGAAGTCCAGCCATGGTATATAGGGCTGTATCCCCAGGGCTTCCTCCCTGGAGACACTATCTTCCTGCAGTCCTCCCCAGGCTCAGTCCCTACTCAGTCCTAGCAACCAGCCAGGCGCTCCCTCAATGCTCCTCCGGTGCCTGATAACAAACCGTCCACAGCCCTGCTGCTCTTCCAGGCACCAGGCCTGCAGTCCTTTCTTCTCCTGCTCCAACCAGCAACTAACTACTGCTCCGCAGCTCCTTTTATATGGCTTTCCTGGGCCCTGATTGGCTACTTCCTCTGCAGCCACTTTAGCCTGCTTGGACCTCTCCACTGCTCCTTCCCTGGGATGGGTGTGGCAGAACCGTGAGGCCTCCAGCAGGGGACCTCTGGGCCTAGTCCACACCATGACAATCCTGGCATGTAAGAGTTTTGTGGGATAAACTTTATTTATACAAAGTTGCTGAAGTAAAGACATAGTGATTAATTCTAAGGGAAATGTGATATAGGAGTAACAATACATTTGTGTATGCACTATCCCATTAATTTATCTGAGAATCTATGGATTGTCTTTTAGACGTAGAATCCTGCCAATTCCTTTTTTTAAAAAAACCTATGTCGATTTCACAAAATGATGGCACCACTAGCCTGTAAACCTCCAGAATATCTGTCGCAACAAAAGAAAAAAAATGGAGCAAAGTACGATATTTATAATGACTTTACTAAGCAAACAAAACTTTTTCCTTCCATATGACAACTGATCTCAGAAAAGAGACAAAGATCAGTGAAAGAAGCATCAAATAAATCTGCTACAGAGTCAATAGAAAGTAACAAGAAGAGGGGAAATAAGTTGTATTGCTTCATTAAGAAACATCTTGAAAGCTGTGCTCTGCAGAGGTGGGGCAAGAAACGAAGTTAAAGAGCAAAATTCTGAATTATGGGAAACACATACACATTAGAGATGGGACCATTCCAAAGAGATCAAATCCAGATTTGAATTCAGGGTGTTCAGATCAATGGAAATGATTTGGGGCTCACTCTTATTTGGCTTTACTAATAGTATGCACTGATTGCACTTGTACATGGCACAAATACATTTGGGGCAAGAGTACCCCGAGACATAATTTTGACTCCAGCAATGCACTTGTACAGGGGATTAACAGGGTGCAAGGAGCCCCCCATGCACTACTGTAATAATTTATCTGTATTGTGGGTAGCACCATGTGGGACAAAACAGCCTCCGTGGGGAAGCTGCATCCCCTTCTCCATGTAGGGAGAAGCCTTGATTCTATCCCGGTTGCACCAGCCAGCACAACTGAGCAGGTGCAGAGTGACAGTAAGCTGTGCCAAGTAAAGGAGCAAAGAAGAAACCTGGCACCAGACTATGGCTCCCAGGTGTCACCATCTGATCCCCTGTACTTGGGGCAGTGAAGCTTCACATTGCAACATTCCTGGGACTTGTGGCAAAAGCACTACATAGCCCCTACAACGTAAATTGTACAAAGCATTGATAGAGACTCTCATAATGCGCAGTATGAGAGAGAGAGAGAGTCAACTGTAGGATAACAGAAAGAAAGTTTTAAAGAGAAGATTTAAAGAGAATAATAATAATACCACCCCCTCAGACTTACATAGCACTTCTCATCAGTAGATATCAAAACACTTTATAAAAGGTAAACACTGAGGCACAGAGGTGCAGTGACTTGCCCTAGGTCACCCAGTAGGCCTGTGGAAGATCAGGAGTAGAACCCAGATCTCCTGAGTCCCAGTCTAGTGCTCCATCCACTATGCAACACAACCTCAATTTATTTAGTTTGGGTCACAGTCTGCCAGTTTCACAACCACAGATCAGCTTCTGAGCTTACAGTTGTGTAAAAGTGGAGAACACCCCACCACACACACAACACCACAGGGAAGACACAGGAAGATGGCAAAGAAAGATCCTGTCGGTTGCCAGCAGGAGGGGAGGGAAGCGAAGCAGGTGGATATCTGAGGATTCCTGCACCAAGTGCCTCCTATAGTGTAAAATCAGCTGGGTGTTTTGGTTTGTTTTTGGGGGTGGAGGTTGTAGGATAACCCCTCCCGCACACTCTTAACTTAAAACAAAACTGGAAAAGAAATGTAAATGATAGTTTATGGGCCCAGTACTCATGCAGGGATAGTGGGCAGTGCAGAGCTGCACCATGCCTTGGGCAGCCCCAGCAGGGACTGTGTGCTCAGAGGATACCCAAGGCTGCATCAGCCCCATCAGATAATGCAGTACAATCCACTTGCTGCTCCACAGGCTGGGGCTGCAGGGGTATGACCTCCCTTCTCCTACACATCCATGTGGAATGCCCCTGAGGGTGCCTGGAGGGAGCAGTCCATGCACTCGGAGGAGTTTGTTTGACTACAGATTGAATATGAATTCAGTACAGACTTAAATATGTGGTTTTCTGTAGGTCATCTCCCTCCTCATGCCATCACACTATTTGTATTAGTTAGCATCTTGGGACCCCAATCAAGATCAGGCCCCATTGTACTCTGCTGGCTGAGTTTCTGGGTGGGTTACTTTGGCAAGGTCCCAGGTCCCCATTATAGCGCAGCTGTATCTGCTTCAGGTGCTTGTGTCTTCTCCACACTTCACCACCAACACTCCTTCCCTGACTCACTTTATTATCTAACATTATAACGTATTCTATTGAAGCACCCTAGGGAGTGCACTGTTTGACTATAGCATGGCTTCAGATCACAGTTTTAACAGAGTTTGGAACCATGTTTGGTGAGGACTCTAACCCTGCATTAGACTGAAAACACTTTCAGTCAAGGACTGTATGCTACTCTGTATTTGTACGGCACCTACCACATTGGGGTCTCTAGGTACGTCTGTAATAATGATAATAAATATCACCACCCTCCTGGAATCTGTAACCATGTTTGTATGGTAAGAAGCTACCATCTTCACAATCTGGTGTAAAGCAGGCTAGAGAGAATGCAAAACCTATTTGAACAGGTTATGGAGGACTTATAAGTAGTATGTGTAAATGGGTGAAGGGTTAAAGAAAAATTGTTGTTAATTTAAAAGTGGTTTTGGTCAATTCGTTTTTTTTTTTGGGGGGGGGGGTTTGAAGGCACAAGGGAAGAATCTTAGAATACTGACGATTCAAAAATCAGTTCATTATTCTTAGTCCTTCTCTAGAACAGGCTAAACATGACAACTCACTGATTATCTTAAATATAATACAAAAGAAATTAGCACTTAAACATTTTCAGTAATGCACCCTTCATTGTAATTAGATGTAGTGATCAGAATATGCTTTCAATTGCATGGCAGTTTTCCCTTAATATCAAAGCTCAGCGATGCTAGTTATTTACATAATTATCAGCAGCGGTAATACAACTTAACACACAGTTGCCATTTTTTCCAGTGGAGCTTCCATATAATTACCACGTAGCTCCTGCCAAATACCCTGAAGTGTTGTGGGGTGACTATGTAAATAACCTGGTTCACTCTTATCAGTAGAATTTATTCCTGCTCTATTAAATACACACCAATGTTTTCAAATAACTTCTCTATAAGCACTTGTAACTGAGATGAGCTGATCCTGTAGGAAAGAACCCCTTCTGCATCATCAAGAAATGGCAAACTACTACTGACAGCCTGTCTCGCAGAGTGTCTCTATAGTACTTAGGTTTTAGTCACATCCTAGGCCATGCCATCCTCCGCTATCTGCAGGACTGGGAAGTGATTTTAGCATTTTTGGCTTACCATCAATGTTTGATGGAGAATTAATGATAGGCATGGGTAAATAAAAGTGCTCCCCCACCAGTCCTCCCAAGGAGGGCTTTAAAAAAAAAAAAAGGTAGCTAAACCATTTGTC
This sequence comes from Caretta caretta, assembly GCF_965140235.1. Taxonomy (NCBI): domain Eukaryota; kingdom Metazoa; phylum Chordata; order Testudines; family Cheloniidae; genus Caretta; species Caretta caretta. The sequence continues at coordinate 20,710,808 of NC_134220.1, read as the reverse complement.
AACATTTGTAAGCATTTAGTTTCCTATTTTCTGCAGCAATCTGTCCTTTCTTAATAAGCTATGCCAAAAAAAAGAGTCACTCGGAACAGTAATTTGTGGAATGATTTTTTGCTTACTAAATTTTTCAAAATGGAAATCATGTCAGCACATGAGTTATGTCCCAGCAAAGCAATATTCCTCAATATCTTTCTAGTCACATCCTGTAGGAAAACAATTTCAGCTTCAAGAAATATGGGTGAGTTTCTTAGCTTCTGACTCTCAGTGTCTGAGTGTAGCTAAATGACAATGATGCTCTTGATCAAGGTCTAAATTGTATTTTGCTCTATGTGCTCTGTATCTAGATTTCCTGGACCATAAGATAAGGCAGGCACTTTAATACAGATGTTTTACCCCTATCCTCTTGGTAGGATCTCTGCTAATTTATTCAAATATTGTTTTCTGTTTGACCCATTCATAGTTCCAATGGTACCAATTTCTTTATCCCAAATATCAGTTCAGGCCAACAATGCTCCTATGGGGTTATGCTTGAGCTTTCTACTATTAGAAGAGTGGATAAAATATGCCCACCATGCATGACAAGCTCGATTGGGCACCCAATTAAGAATGAGCTGACAGAAAATATTTAAAACCCTCTCTCCACAAAGGTGGGAGTGGATGACGGAACAGAAATGAATGAGGACCGTGTGTTATGCACAGGATATTTTTTCTGAATAGGACGGTCAGTTCAGGAAAGACGACGACAGAGTCTTGCACAAAGACCGACCATTTCCAGAACCAAGCAGTGAAAAGATGAGGCTGCCCAGAAGACAGGAAGAGATGATGGAGATAGCCAGGGACTGGAGCTGAAGGAAAAATAAGGACAAAATGTACAGGACACAAGTCAGGGGAACCCAATTTCCATTCCAGAATACTGAAAGAACTAGAACATGAGACTGCTAGTCTGGTAGCAAGTATTCTTAATACATTTATTCACGGATAGCACCATCTAACTGCAGAATAGCTAATATTGTACCTATATTTAAGAAAGGGAAAAAATGTTCCAAGCAATTACAGATCTGTTAGTATAATCTCAAGTATGCAAGACTTTGGAACAAATTGTGAAGGAAAGAATAATTAAATTCAAAACAGTAAATGGAAAAGGGGATGTAATGCATCATGGTTTACCAAAGGTAGATCAAGCCAGATTAAATGGATTTCCTCCTCTGATAAAACAACTGATTTATTTTAGATAAGGGAAATCTTTATGGAAATCCAAAAATCATTTGACACAGTACCACACGAGAAAATATTAGTTAAATTTGAGACGATGGGGATTAGAACAAGAATTGTAGGTTGGATAAGGAACCAATGAAAAGGGAGAAGGCTTTAGGTTGTGCTGAAAGGTGAACTATAGGATTGGAGTGAAGTTACTAGTGGACTTCTTTGAGGATCAATCTTGGGACCAATCTTGTTCAGTATTTTTATTAATGACTTTGGCACAAAAAGTGAGTGCACTTTAATGAAACTTTCTGATGATAAAGTTAGGGGGCATCAGTGATACAGAGGAGGATCAGAAATGATAAACTAAAATGAACCATTTCAGGAATGCCAAAATGTTTAAAAATGAAATAAAAAATAAAATTTATTTTGGAAATGTTTTCTCAGCTCAGCATTCCACAAAATGTTTTAATATTTCAAACTTTCATCCCAACTTGGGAGGAAAACAAATGTCAAAATACCAGAATTTTCCGCAGGCTGGAAATTCCATATTTCAGTCTGCTCCTGCATTTTGCATCATTGAACACGTGTGTGCGAAATTGAAATGCAGCTCTGTATTAAGCCTGCTGAAGTCCTGCAGCGGATATGAGCATAGCCAGGGTGAGTCTGTCTGAGGATTGGGGAAGTAAAGGTGCAAACTTCTCCATATAGAATTCACAAGATTTCTAAAATTTCATATTCATTTTAGTGCTTGGGCTGAGGTTTACAGTGGGATCCCTAGTTGCCCTTTCAATCAATGTCCCTGAACAGAGAATTGTGGGACAAGAAGGGTTAACATCCCAAATGTGTTCTTGCAATTAAGGCAATAGAATGGGGCTTAGGATATCTATATTCATTTCCTGGCTCTGCTACAGACACCTTGCTGTGGGAAAAGCCTGCAGGTGAAGGGGCCACAGGGACAATCTGGCTGCTGCTCCCCACAGCTCCCATTGGCTGGGAACAGAGAACCATGGCCACTGGGAGCTGCTGGGGGCAGTGCCTGAGGATGGTCAACATCAGCAAAACGTCTCATGGCCCACAATCAGATTACCCTGATGGGCGGCATGTGGCCCATGGCCGCAGGTTGCCCACCACTGCTGTAAACTCTTTGGGCAGGGACTGTCTCATGCTATAGTGTTTTCTACAATGGACCCTGATTTTGATTGGGAAATATAGCTTATACTGTAGTACAATAATAATAAGCTATTGTTGCTGATACAGTCTGTGCTCTATTGTAGCTTTCCCTAAAGCTCACTTCACAAAGCACCTGTTAAATGTCAACATACCCACATTACCATCTCATCCCTGCAGTGCCACCATAGTCAATAACAGCAAATCAAAGAACAGCATGATGCTAAATGAAAACCTTATTGCTCAAGACCTTTCTTTACTCTTGGAGTCTAGGTTTAACGAAGAGGCTATTTGAAGAAAAAAAAAGTTCATAGGTTTAAGGGCATTGCCTATAGAGGCTTCAACAACTGACATACTGCTATGCCAGCTTCTACTTTGTAATCCAAACAGCTGAGAGTGGGAAACTCTTATCCACATTTATCAACTGACAAATGACGTGCAAAATGAAAAGGTAAAGCACTTACTGTAATTGCAGAGAGCAACATGATTTTCATGTGACAACTTGGGAATTTTCCCCATGGATTCAGCACTGTATCCCCATCTGCATATATTGATCTCCTTTAAATCCACATAAGAAATTAACACAAGCCTGATTATATACATTTGAAGGCAGTTTTTCGGTTCCCATTTACGTTGATGGTTAGTATTAGTGTAGTAAGAGCAAAATGGCATTTTATAGCAGGCACAGAAAGATTCAAGCACTCCCTAAAGCTTTTTATACTACAGAACCAAGTATCCCTTCTTTCTACAAAACCTATGACCCCGCCCCCTTCCATGGGGCCACCCTAAAGGTTACTGACTGAAAGCTTAATTGTGAGTAAGAGGCAGCACCTAGTAGCATTGCCACAGGATTATATCAAGAACAGAATGTGACTCAGGCCATGTCTACACTACAAAATTATGTCAGGCCATTAAAAGTCCGGTTGGTGGCACAGCGGAACCAAGGCAGCTCCTGCAAGCAATTGGCATGTCCCTGTGGCTCTTAGGTGCAGGGATAATCAGGGCAACTCCTCATGCTGCCCGTGCCCCAAGCTCCGCCTCCGCAGCTCCCATGGGCCGGGAACTGCGGCGAATGGGAGCTGCAGGGGCAGCACCTACGGGCTGCAGGGACATGCGGGCCGCTTCCAGGAGCTGAGCGGAACCAGGACAGGTAGGGAGCCTGCCTTAGCCCTGCTGTGCTGCCAACCAGGAGCTGCTTGAGGTAAGCAGCACCAGGCTGGAGCCTGCACCCTGAACTTCCTGCCGCAGGTCAGAACCCCCTCCCATACCCTATCTGCCTCCCAGAGCCCGCACCCCGCATCCCCTCCCTACCCCAATCCTCTTCCCCAGCTCTGAGCCCCCTCCTGCACCCAAACTCCCTCCTGGAGCCTGCACTATGCACCCCCTCCCACAATCCAAACCCCTTGGCCCCAGCCTGGGGCCCCCTCCTGCACCCCAAACTCCTCATCCCCAGCCTTTTCCCAGAGCCCGCACCCCAACCCCATCCCAGCCCAGAGCCCCCTCCCACACTTGAACTGCTCATTTCTGTCCCCACCCTGGAGCCGCACCCCTAGCTGGATCCCTCACCCCTCCCAAACCCCAACCCCCAGGCCCACTCTGGTGCGAGTGAGGGTGGGGGAGAGTGAGCCACAGAGGGAGGGGGGGAATGGAGTGAGCAGGGGTGGGGCAGGGATGTTCAGTTTTGTACAATTAGAAAGTTGGCAACCCTAATATTTGGAAGGGACAGGCAAGGCAAGTCTATGTCCCCTTCCCAACCCTGCTCACCTCTCCTCACCGACCTATGCAGGAAAGAAAGTAGCAGCCCCACAAAGGTTGCTTCATAGAATCATCCTGCTTCTCCTCAATACGCATAGCCCATGCAAGGGAGCACAGGGATACTAAATTAGATCCAATTAGTACCCTGCACAGGCACACAGGCTGACTGGAGATCTCACTCTGAAACATCAGTAGTTCTGCTATCTGAGTTGTATCTGACCAAAGTCATCCACTCTTACACAGTACACCCCACATGGCAGTAGACTAGAGCTGGTCAGGAATTTTCCAACGGAAAATGTTCTTTTCACAAACAAATAAAAAATAAAATAAAATAAAATATTTCTGCTGGAAAATTTCAGTTTTTCCAAAACATGTTGATGTTTCCAGTGGGAAAAAATCAAACTGATAGCTCCTTGGCTTCCCTCCTGGAAGGCTGTCAGTTTCACTTTCTGCCTCTCCAGCAGGGCTGGGGGAGAAAGAGGGAGCCTACCAGCTGGAGACAAGGCAGACTGAGTGAAATTGACAAGGACCTTCCATGCAGGCAGGCGCAAACTGAAAAAGTCCTTTTCTGTTTTCCCAAAATGGACTTTTTCCAGAAACCCCTTCCCATGAAAAACTTCACATCTTTGACTTTTCATCAGGATTCAGGATGGAAATTGATCGTTTTTTGCTTGCAGACATTGCCATTTTCTAGGGGAGACCCATAAACAGGAAAGTGACTCTTAAACATTTTCTTTCTTCCATCATCACCGGTTTCCTCAATCTGTCTGACAAACTCTGTTGTTGGGGTTTTATTTTCTTTAGTTCAAAACCTTCCCCTGTGGCAGAATCAGTTCTGAATGCTGTGAGAAACATAACTATGCTTTCTTTTTTTAACCATTCTATTCTTCAGTATTGTTATTTTTGGTCCCAACTTGTAGAATCCTGAGTTTCCAATATATTAGACCAAGCAGTGGCCGCTTGTTCACCTCTGGCCTTTGCTTCCAAATCTATGGATATCTTGGCTCAAGTCCCAGCATTTCACATTAACCTGGCTCATTAGGGAAGGGAATCTGTTAAGCATTGGAGACAGTATTGAATTTGGCTTACTTTCAGGCACCCTAATAAATTTGGCCCCTCCACACACTTTTTTTCATTTGCACACAGCTGAAAGTAATAAGCATTTTATCCCAGGGCAATATCTTTAAGATGGTGGTGTCTTCCTAGTCTCATATCAATCTCCTCTACACCTATCTGCCCCATTCCAAATGGAAACACAAACCTTTGAACACATCACTTCTGATCCTCTGGGCTGAAATTACAATATATTAGAGAATGGCCACACATCTGTGTATTGTCTTTTAATTCAACCACACTAAGACAATGGCCCTAATTCAGGAAAGCATAATTATTCAGGAAGGGCTCTTATGCACATGCTTAAGTACCACTGAAGTCAATGTAATTTAAGCACTAGCTTAGAGTTAAGTATGAGTATGTATGGACAAAATTAGAAAAGCCAAGGCACAAAATGAGATCAAACTAGCTAGGGACATAAAAGGAAACAAGAAAACATTCTACAAATATATTAGAAGCAAGGACAGAGTTACTCAATGAGTGGGGGAAAGACAATAACCGAAAATGTGGAAATGGCAGAGGTGTTTAATGACTTCTTTGTTTCGGTTTTCACCAAGAAGTTTGGTGGCAATTGGACATCTAACATAGTGAATGCCAGTGAAAATGAGGTAGGATCAGGAGTCTAAAATATGGAAAGAACAAGACAAAAATTACTTAGACAAGTTAGATGCCTTCAAATTACCAGGGCCTGACGAAATGCATCCTAGAATGCTCAAAGAGAATCATAGAATCATAGAATATCAGGGTTGGAAGGGACCTCAGGAGGTCATCTAGTCCAACCCCCTGCTCAAAGCGAGACCGATCCCCAATTAAATCATCCCAGCCAGGGCTTTGTCAAGCCTGACCTTAAAAACTTCTAGGGAAGGAGATTCCACCACCTCCCTAGGTAAAGCATTCCAGTGTTTCACCACCCTCCTAGTGAAAAAGTTTTTCCTAATATCCAACCTAAATCTCCCCCACTGCAACTTGAGACCATTACTCCTTGTTCTGTCATCTGCTACCACTGAAAACAGTCTAGAGCCATCCTCTTTGGAACCCCCTTTCAGGTAGTTGAAAGCAGCTATCAAATCCCCACTCATTCTTCTCTTCCGTAGACTAAACATCCCCAGTTCCCCTCAGCCTCTCCTCATAACTCATGTGTTCCAGTCCCCTAATCATTTTTGTTGCCCTCCACTGGACTCTTTCCAATTTTTCCACATCCTTCTTGTAGTGTGGGGCCCAAAACTGGACACTGTACTACAGATGAGGCCTCACAGTGTCAAATAGAGCTGACTGAGGAGATATCTGAGCCATTAGCAATTAACTTTGAAAAGTCATGCAAGATGGGAGACATTCCAGAAGACTGGAAAGGGGCAAATATAGTGCCCATCTATAAAAAGGGAAATAAGGACAACCTGGAGAATTACAGACCAGTCAGCATAACTTCCGTACCCGGAAAGATAATGGAGCAAATAATTAAGCAATCAATTTGCAAACACCTAGAAGATAATAAGGTGATAAATAACAGTCAGCATGGATTTGTCAAGAACAAATCATGTCAAACCAAATGGATAGCTTTCTTTGACAGGGTAACAAGCCTTGTGGATAGGGGGAAGCGGTAGATGTGGTATATCTTGACTTTAGTAAGGCTTTTCATACCGTCTCGCATGACCTTCTCATAAACAAACTACGAAAATACAACCTAGATGGAGCTACTATAAAGTGGGTGCATAAGTGGTTGGAAAATCATTCCCAGAGAGTAGTTACCAGTGGTTCACAGTCATGCTGGAAAGGCATAATGAGTGAGGTCCCGCAGGAATCAGTTCTGGGTCCGGTTCTGTTCAATATCTTCATTAATGATTTAGATAATGGCATAGAGAGTACACTTAAAAAGTTTGAGGACGATATTAAGCTGGGAGGGGTTGCAAGTGCTTTTGAGGATAGGACTAAAATACAAAATGATCTGGACAAACTGGAGAAATGGTCTGAAGCAAATAGGATGAAATTCAATAAGGACAAATGCAAAAGTATTCCACTTAGGAAGGAACAATCAGTTGCACACATACAAAATGGGAAATGACTGCCTAGGAAGGAGTACTGAGGAAAGGGATCTGGGGGGTCATAGTGGATCACAAGCTAAATATGAGTCAGTGTAATGCTGGTGCAAAAAAAAGTGAACATCATTCTGGGATGTATTAGCAGGAGTATTGTAAGCAAGACACAAGAAGTAATTCTTCTGCTCTGCTCCGTGCTGATTAGGCCTCAACTGGAATATTGTGTCCAGTTCTGGGCGCCACATTTCAGGAAAGATGTGGACAAAGTCCAAAGAAGAGCAACAAAAATGATTAAAGGTCTAGAAAATATGACCTCTGAGGGAAGATTGAAAAAATTGGGCTTGGTTAGTCTGGAAAAGAGAAGACTGAGAGGGGACATGATAACAGTTTTCAAGTACATAAAAGGTTATTACAAGGAGGAGAGAGAAAATTTGTTTTCTTAACCTCTGAGGATAGGGGAAGAAGAAATGGGCTTAAATTGCAGCAACGGCGGTTTAGGTTGGACAATAGGAAAAACGTCCTAACTGCAGAATGATTAAGCACTGGAATAAATCATCTAGGGGGGTGGCAGAATCTCTGTCATTCGGTATTTTTAAGAGCAGCTTGGACAAACACCTGTCAGGGATGGTCTAGATAATACTTAGTCCTGCTTTGAGTGCAGGGGACTGGACTAGATGACCTCTCAAGGTCCCTTCCAGTTCTATGATTGTATAAGCTTAAGTGCTTTCCTGAATCTGGGTCTTTATCTTTGCCACCAAGAGACAGCTGAATGTTCTAACCATGGGGATGTAGCCCTCAAAAATGGATCACACTTGCTGTATCACTACACCATGGGCCTGTCTCCCATATATATTAAGTCTCCTTTTAAACTGCTCTGCCAATGTAAAGGGGGCGTAAAAGTGCCCACTTTAAGTCCCATTTACACTTCCCTACTAATGGGAAGGGACCTTAATGTAAATGAGAAAAAGTCCCTGCATCATTTTGCAATAGGATTCAGTTTAACTGGAGCAGAGCCTAATGCTAACAATGGATGCTGTTTCATATTAAAAAGCTCTTTCGCTGCCAAGTTCTCAGAGATATCTTCATTTTCTGTCCTTTTACTAGTTAGTGGCAAATGGTGTTTCCCTAGCAACTTATACACCCTTCCCTCAAAACATTTCCCATATGTGTTCTATAAGCAACTGATGGAAGATGACAGGTTAGATAACAATTGCTAGATACAACACTTCACCACACTGCAAAATGTCACTCCCCATTTATGGTTCAAAAAGGGCATGCTGAATGTATTAGTTCTACTAATCAACAACATATCTCTGTGCGCTTCCATCATTCACAGAGCTCAGAGTGTAGCTATTAACCTAACTTACTTTCCTTTGGAGGAAAGTTCCTTTGTAGCTTTACGTTATTCAGGAACGTCCATAAAGCGTTGACTGGTAGCTCCCATTCTTTATTATTAGAGTTGAGCAAACAAACAATTTACTCATTGAGTTTCTCCTTTTTTTTTTTTTCAAGCGTGTCAGACATTTGTGAGCAGGTTACAGTATTGCTCAGATTTCTCAGTTCTCTAATACTATTCACTCTGTTTTGTGCAACACATTTTCCCTTGCATCAATAATTCAACTGCAAATATTTTAAATTTGTGCAGTGGTGGTAAGTTACATACTGTACATCATTCCTGCTCCCTGACTGGGTCATTTATGTAACCAACCAACATAGCTCCAAGTTCTAACATTATAATAGAATAGTTAATTGGAAGTTTGCTTTTGCTGAATAGTTACACTTAGTTCACCTTTTGCAAATGTGTGCACTAGGCAGTACAATACATGCAGGCAAACCTTGTACAGCATTAATGAGAACGCTGCTGCATAGCAGGCAAGTTACTCCCACCTCGTGGACTGAAGTCAGACAATGGAGCTTGTAAATAAGTGACTTATTAGCATGATGAGGATCAGGCTTCAAGAACACATCCTCTCAGAACTGCTCCCATAATGCCCTTTATGCCCTACTGATGTTTGAAGATCAGGTGTGCAAAGAAATTGAGACTACAACACACAGAGGAAATAGGTAGGATGATATTACTCAAGATGAACTTTAGTCAGGGCTCCAAAGTTCACACACAATGAATATGCTTTAGTCAAACACAAAACAGGGGGAAATGGGTGAAATTCTATGGCTTCTGTTATACAGCAGGTCCGACTAATCATCTAATGGCCTCTTCTGGCCTTAAACCCTGTGAATCTTACAAGTAGCCATGGGATCATTAGTGAATGCAAATGGATCTCTGTTTTACATCTGTTCAAAAGACAGCACCCGTGGCAGCGCTCTGTCCTCTATTGCTGGAATATTGGCTCAGTACTGAGTTAGAAGGATGAGCACCAACTCCGCAAAACCCACTTCCCACAAGACTTAAAGTGTTCCTTGGAGACCTCCCACCCAAGTGTCGACTCACTCAGCCCCATTTAGCCAACTTCAGTCATAGCCCAAAGGGCAGAAACACACGAAGAGTAAATGCATTATGACTGGCTGGATACAAACTGCAGATACATGCTGACAATTCTCCAGCGTGTTTTTGCTGAGGGAAGGTGGTCAGTGAAAGACAAACAGATACATCTAGGGGATGAACAAGGCCACATGGCATTTACAGAAGCTGAACACACGCTGGCAGAGAATTATTGACAAAACTCCTGCATGCACACCGTGGCACCTGGACCCCACCCCAGGAAGGCTGGTGTCCAGTAGCACTGTGAGGTTTCACCAAGGAAGCCTTGCACCTGCTTGGATCCCAAGAGTTTCCCACGAGACCAGCGACCTCTGCTGAGGCACCACTGCTAAATGCAGGTAAGGGAAGAATACACCAATTCAGACCTCCACGTCCGGGGTGGAGGCAACTGGGGCACAATGGTGTGTATCCCTGGCACAGCCTGTTCCTGTGGGAGAAATGGACAATGGTGCAGGTGCTCCCACTACACGTGAGGGATGTTATTTTCCAGCCCTCCCAAAGGCACACCCAGGTTTCAAGAGTGAATGTTCTGCCTCCCCGCTCCTTTCTACTACAACAGCTTCTTTTTATAGCTGCCTGTCGAATGAGGGACCTAATCCCAAACTGCTCCCCTCTCTTATTGGTCTAACTCTGTGGACTTGTAACACAGTCCAGAGCAGCCCCCCAATTCAGGAGAGCACTTAAAGTTAAAGCATGTGCTTTCTTAAGCACATGCTTAAGTGCTTTCCTGAACTAGAACCTCTACGTGGAATTGCTAATACATCTCCACGAGACAATCCAAGATCCCTGTATAGGCCAGGCAGTCCTAGTCACTGATTGCCAGAAGTCAAACCTCCAGGTTCAGGATGTACATTTCCCTCTTTGTAGCCAACAAGCAAACTATCTCCCCAGCAAAGATAGTGAAATGCATCCGTGTTTTCTGTTCATGGTGCTACTTGCTCTGAAGTGGCTAGAGTGGGGTGAGCAAACTTTTTGGCCCAAGGGCCACATCTGGGGGGGGAAATTGCATGCAGGGCCATGAATGTAGGGATTGGGGCAGGGAGCTGGGGTGCAGGAGGGAATGCAGGGTGTGGGAGGGGGTGCAGGAAAGGGCTGTGGCCAAGTGGTTGGGGAAGAGAAGGGGTGCGGGGTGTACGATGGAGCTCAAGACAGGGGTTTGGGGTGCAGGAGGGGGTGCAGAGTGTGGCAGGGGGCTCAGGGCAGGGGGTTGGGGTGCAGAAGGGGTGCGGCAGGGGGCTTAGGGCAGGGGGTTGGGGTTCGGGCTCTGGCCTTGCACCGCTCTCCTGGAGCGGCTCCAGGATGGCAGAGGCACACAGCAGGGCTAAGGGCAGGCTTCCTACCTGCCCTTGCCCCTCACCACTCCCGGAAGCGGCCGGCACCATGTCCCTGTGGCCCCTGGAGGAGGAGGATGCAAAGGGCTCCTCACGCTGCCCTCGCCTGTGGGTACCTCCCCCGAAGCTCCCATTGGCCGTGGTTCCCCATTCTTGGTCAATGGGAGCTGCGGGGGGCAGTGCCTGCAGGCAAGGGCAGCGCGTGGAGCCCTCTGCCCTCCCTGCAGGGGCCATGGGCCGTAGTTTACCCACCCCTGGGCTAGAGGGTGGGTGAGCCAAACTAAACACTATAGGTCTAAGTGGAATAAGCTAGCATCCAGACATGGATGGGATTCAGTTTTAGCCATGATTTTATAGTGTTTTCCATATCTCATTGATTTTAAGTTCAGTATGCCTATGAATCTTTTAACCCTGGAAGAAAGTTATCTAAGGAAACAAGATCCATTTAAAGAAAGCCAGAGCATCCTTCCCTTTCCTTTCCCCTCCCTGCCACAAAAAAAGGTCTGGTAAAAGTTTTAAACCCATATTGCTCACAGGCACATTTTTAAAATGTGTGGTATTTGGTTTTACAGTTTGGTGGGGGGCTGAAAGAAGGGGAAGGAAGAGCTCTGCATCTTCCTCGACATACTGAAAGATATGCTTCAGAACATCAAGCTCCATGTGTCAAAATGGTAACAATTAGTCAAGATGAGACATCACATGAGTAGCCTCTGCTCTTTAACGTCTGACCCTGTATGTGGATGATCCTCACCTCTTAACAGCAGTAAACCAAAGCTATATTTTACGTACACACAGTGCTTGATTCTTCACCTCCTGCTTACTGATGAGAAGAACTGATCAGGGGAAAAAAAAACCCAAAAACACTCTTGGTCCCAGTCATCGTGGAACTTACACATGCAAACAGTGCCAGCGAGGTCAATGGAACTACTCAAGGAAAGGACAACAGAATGAGGTGCAAAGTACATGTAATCTACTTTGATTTTTACTATGCTAGGAGAAAAAAGACCCTCTTGCACCATTAAGTTTGAGAATTCTTCCTTTCAGATTAAAGAAGCTTTTTAGGACTGTTTCAATTATGCTTCTAAATCAGCTGTTTCACATATGATGAGATAATCAACTCTTCTGTGAGATTTTCTTTGATTTGCATTTTAATATGCTCATCAACCTAATGGGGACTGGGGAATGTATGTGTGGTGGGGAACCACATTTCCGAGAAATAGGACAATAAGAATGCTCAATGTCAAATATAGTGCTCTACTTGCATAATGCAAAAACCTTTAAATCCCCCCAACCCCACAAACTGTTCCTCACACGTTCTTGTCAACTGCTGGAAATGGCCCACCTTGATTATCACTACAAAAGGTTCTCCTCCTTCCCCTCACCCCCCTCCCGCCCCCCCGCTCTCCTGCTGGTAATAGCTCACCTTACCTGATCACTCTCTACAGTGTGTATGGTAACACCCATTGTTTCATGTTCTCTGTGTATATAAATCTCCCCACTGTATTTTCCACTGCATGCATCCGATGAAGTGAGCTGTAGCTCACAAAAGCTTACGCTCAAATAAATTCGTTAGTCTCTAAGGTGCCACAAGTCCTCCTTTTCTTTAAATACTAGGTTCTCAGTCATCCAGTGAGTAAACATTCATTCCCACAGCCCTTTGCACCCACCTTTAATGTCAATCAAGCACTCAGAGTTTTCAGGCATTGTCACCAAACCAATGGCAGCCTGAAATAGCTACCTTCAGAGCAGAGCACACATTACTAAGTGAACAGCAATTACAAAGCAATGAGCAAGGTTCATTTCTACTCTTGTTTGGGGGTGGGAAAGCAATTATTTACAAAAAGTACAGGTTGTTCTTAATACTTATTTCATTTTAAATTGCCAACATGATTCTAATGGAGTTGCCTTAGCTTTTTGGATTCTACTGTCTAATATATTGAGTGTCAGTCATTTCCCCCCCTCCTTCCTGCCAAGACTCTTGTATTCAGAGTTGGGTTTTTGTTTGTTTTTACACAGCGGTTCTACAAACCCACTGCTCTAATCTGAGTGTTGTACATAATTCCTTGCTGTGAAACAATCCCTGCTTCTAGGGACTGCGTGAACAGCTGACGTTCATATTTAAGCTCTACCAAACAAGGGTACTTAGCTAGTATTCTTCCAAATTTCCCTTTTCTACTGTTGAGCTACCTGAGTCTTTGAATTGAAGTCCAGCTTTTTTCTGCTTGATCCTGCAATGAAACTATAATTCTGTTCTTAAAACTGCATAGTCTGTTGCCAGGGAACCTGTGATAAGCCCTTGCCATTATATCATTATAATAATACTTTGTACTGTTCAACTGAAGATCTCAAGTCACTATACACACACCGATTAACTGAGCCTCACTACATAGGTCAGTGTTATGGTAATACCCATTTAACAGGTGAGGAAACCAGAGTCACAGAGAAGTTAAGCGAGTTGCCTGTGTCACAGTGGCAAAGTCAGGAAGATAACCACGGGATTCTGATCCCCCATTTCCTACTTTCATAGAAGATTAGGGTTGGAAGAGACCTCAGGAGGTCATCTAGTCCAATCCCCTGCTCAAAGCAGGACCAGCCCCAACTATATCATACTTTAAGCACTAGACCAGTCTAATTTCAGAATTATGACTGGCTCTGTGCAAATATTGACAGTAACACTTGTGACATCTTTGCAGAATTTCACTTCAGGAATTATGTTGCCTCAAGCATTACTAACATGCAACTCACTCTATAAACAAGAAGTTAGGAAGCAAACAATCATGTGGTGGTGGTAGGGTGAGGGCTTGAAAAGGTGAAATTTCACAAACGTTTGTTTGCATCCACCAGCAGAACTAGGAGGGTGGCCATCACAGAACATTTCTGTTGATGCAACATGAGACAAGAGGAGAGAGGTAGTTTATGTACCACCCCCTCCAGGAGAAAAGGGAGGGGGAGACAGAATTTAGCAACCTCTCTGAATCCCCCTCCCCCCCACACACACACACTTGACACATTTATGGTGAAAGATGGAAAAGCGGCAAGGACATGAGCAGCAAAGAGAAAGAGGCTTCCACCACTGATGTGGGTGAAGATGGATAAGATAGTCAGAATGCATCATACCCTGTAAGCAGGACAGCTGGTTGTGTTCTAAGCATCAGATTTCAATACTTGGTTGCTTTGGTACCACATCCTGGCAGGGTCATCTCAACCCTTCACCCTTCTCAAGTTCACTGCATCTAGGACTTTTGAGGATGACCTTAAAAAACATGTTTGTTTGCTCTGAATGGGAATTAATGATCTTGCAGCTCTTTTCATTAAGAGGTTTGACCTAATGTCCTCAGCCAGAACTTCTCCCCTCACTCATATTTAGTGCACTATATGCCAGTGTATTGTTTAAATGCCACTCTCCACCCCAGAGGTGGCCATATTTCTGGCAGTGTAGGCATGACACTGAGACAAAATTGTCAAAAAAATTATATAAATAAAAATGATTTCCTTTAACAGAGACATAACCAACCAAGCATGAGCTTTTAGTGAGCTAAGAACAGAAATGGAGGGCAAGACAGCAGATGGGAAAGTATAGTCTCTCTTCTAAGCTCCCTAAGGAATACCACCACCAAGCTCAGAAGCCTTTACACATCTGTTAGCAATGCCCCTGAGGCAGGAAGGGAGTGACTCCAGTATTACTGTAGACTTAGCCTGGAGGAGTGACAGCTGTTTTTAATCTCTCCCACTCACCTACAAGGCTATTCTCACACACTGTCAACGCTATTCCATTGCAGCAATGTCATATCCTTCACAGGCTAGAGATGTACCTGCAACATATGGTGCATGTCCTAAAAAGCATAGCTTGCCTTGGTTCCAATCCATTACATGAGGGATAAATAATTTTGTGTTATCTCTTCTAATTAACATATGAAAATATTAAATATGCACCATAAATCTTTAGCCAAAACAAAATTCCAATTGAAGAGTCATGCTTGGCGTGTTTTCATGGTCAGAGTCTATAATCTGGGATGAAAAAACCAAACACAATAACTTCCTATGCTCAGTATGTCCTGAATTCCATAATCATTTTACTTATAATAGGTTTAGTGACAAGCTCTGGTTGGTTATTGGTAAGCAGAGCACACCATTAGCATCCCTGTGCATGCAATGCTAACCTATGGGATTGCTTTTACTCTTAATCAGAAACAGAGAGAATTAACAAATCATGCTGTCGATGGCGTTTTCCCTCCCAATGGAGGAAAGCAGTGTACTTTTAAGAGCAGGGAGGGGAATGTTCAGATCCATAATAGGTTTCCAGAATATTTTCTGCTGATACTTGGCATATGTGGTCACCCAGGTCCAGGTTTTAATGATATGTGGGCACTTAAAGATGTAATCATCCTCTGAGGAGATTTTTTTCCAAAAACACCTGACAGGGTTAGGCATCTAACTGATTTAAATCAATAGGATTTAGACCTCTAAGACACTTAGGCACTTTTGAAAATCTCACTAAACCCCTCATATGCATCTTTCAGCTCGTAAATACCTTTGAAAATCTGGCCCCCTCGCCCAGCAAGGTTTGCTGCTATAAATGGGCAACTCCCTTACCCTAGCCCTGTGCGCTCCGGGTAACTCTCAGATCCATGTTATAAAGCAGAAGTGGGAGCAGCATATTCCAGTTAATGCCAGTGGGGCTGAGGAAGAGAACAGGATAGTATGGCTATGTTCCCCTGAAACACTTTACCAGGGAATATTTTAAGCTTGGGGGAGAGAGAGCCAACATGGCTGCAACCCAAAATTGGCAGGATGGGGTTGGTGAACAGGCTAACAGGTCACTCTTCAAACAGTCCTGAGCCTTCCCCAAAAGATCCAAGAAGGGGAGGAAGGATGGTCTTATGGTTAAAGTGCTGAGCTGGAACTCTGGAGATGTGGGTCCATTTGCCAGCTGTGCCCCAGAGTCCCTAGGTGACCTATGTTAAGTCACACAGGACCAGATTTCCGGAAGAGTTCAGCTCCCATTTATGGCCAGATGTTCAGAATTGCTCAGCACTCAGAAAAATGGGAGCTGCTGTGCACTTCTGAAAGTCTGGCCATTCATCTGTGCCCCGTCTATAACATGGGTAGAGCAATGCCTCCTTTCTACCAGCCTTTGCCTGTCCATGTTGTCTCATTAGATTGCAAGCTTTTGGGGACACACATGGCTTCTTCCATGTGTGCGCACAGCACCTAGCACATTGGGGCCCGATCTCTATGAGGCCTCTAGGTGCTAGCTTAATACAAGCAAGCGAGCAAAACAAACATGCAGTGATGTGCTAGACAGGTTCCCAGCAGTCCCTTGTTAAACTTCTGCTGCCAAACTGTAGGGAAGGTTGAGATATTTCCCTGTGTCTGGCAGAGTCCTTCCCTTTTATATGCTGCTACATTCTCACTGAAACAGGAGTTGTCTGTTGAACATAGGCCAGCTGGTGCCAAATGGCAAGTATTTTCTGTATATTTTCTGGGGTGCAAGGAGCAAGGGTAAAATGGGAAAAGATATGGCCTTTACACAACCTCCCTGTTCCACTCTGCACACACCCTTGGGGCAGCCATACAGAATTCTTTGCTTCTTGTGTGTCCCTTTTTCCTCCTTCTATTCCTTCCCATCTTGAATGCCACATCCATTTCATCATCTCAGCCTGACTAAAAATACATATCCATCCATCTCCTGAATAACCCAGCACCATATCCTCTTACCAGTTTTTAAGCACAGCTTCCAGTGTCATCAATGAGGAGTTCTGCCTAAAAACGGATGACCCCAAGTTATTCATCATCAGCCTCAATCATTTAAAAAAAAACTATTTAATCAACCAGACACCACCTGCAGGTGAAAGCCAGATGGATGGGGCAGGGGAAGAAAGAATCACATGCCAAGCCAATAGCTCCAGTAGCTTAACTGTATTCCCCAGTTTAAGCTGGAGTTACTCCCTGGGACATCTTATTCTGTAAATTAAAGAGCAAGTCAATTAATTATAAAGTTTCAGTAAACTACCTAAATTAAATTTGACTTGTATAGCAGAGAAGACTGTCAGATGAAATGATGAGGATTTATGTTAGATACTCACTTGAAAAAGTCCATATCAGCATGATCTGTTGATTTTCAGGGAGAGATGTGCCAGATCGTTCATTACTCTTTTATTAGTATTCCACTCAGCACTCTGGGTTTGCAAGTGGTGCAAACATTTTCAGAGCTTGCATTTCTTGAGCAGAAAAACCCAACATTCTTTTCTAAAAATTTATGAGGCTGAGCATCACATTACATTTTGAGCCACAATATGTAATGAGTCAAACTTTTTAAAGCATTTTTTAAAAAAGTATTATGCACTGTATTTCATTTCATCTCCACTTATCACTTAGTTCATGAAATATTATTTTCGAAGCATGCATTTTTTCCCCTTGAGCAAATATTCACCTATTAAAGTGGGTTCCACAGCCTAACTTCTTATCAATTCAGGTATCACTGGAAATAAATACTCAGCACTTTTCCCATCCATGGATCTAAGGCCCTAATCCTGTAATCACTTATGCACATGCTTAACTTTGCATATGAGACTAGATTTAATTAAAATCAACAGGATTGCTTATGTGTATAAAGATAACCAAGGCCCGGATTTTTTAAAAGGTATTTAGGTATTGCCATGCTCAGCATGGTCACACCTGATTTAGGAGCCTATGTCTCATTCTCAAAGTGATTCAGCTATTTAGAATATTGATTGTTCATTGGATTTAGGCTCCTAAATCCCTAAATCACCTTTGAAAACGAGACTTAGGCATTGTGACACTGAGCATCGCAAAACCTATGTTCCTTTAAAAATCTGGACCTAAGTATAGTGAAGAATCGGGACCTACGTGTTTTAACAAAGGAATGTATGCTACAAATGAGGAAACTGAGGCACAATAGAGGTTAATGCTAAGATTTGCAAAGGATCCTAAAGGATTTAGGTGCCTCTCTCTCTCTTTTATACAGTACACCTATAACAGCTATCATTCTGACTTGATAGCATTTCACTCTCCCTTTGCAAATAAATACATAAAGGTGCAAGGCAATGAGCCCCTGTTATTTTGTTGTTTAGAAAAAGATAGTGGGAGAGATTCTTAGCTGGTGTAAACTGGCAGAGATAAATTGATCTACATTAACTGAGGATATGACCTATTGCCATTATCGATGCAAGCTAGGGTTTTTCAGCAGGAACTTCAGCAAAAGACAGAAACAGAACTGAAGAGAGGCTCATGGAGAATTGGATATTTGGACATTCTGTGTAGTTACAACAGATGAAGTTGAAATGTTTCTCATACCCCCTTTTTTCTTGTTAACAAAAACACTTTATTTAAAAGTTGTGTGTGTGTGTGTCTGTGTCTTAATTTTTTGGTTTACTGGGCACCTTGCCTTTCTCTTTCCATACTTGTGAAGAGTCCTTATTCATTATCTGGGCTATTCCGAGAGAGATGCCCTCAATAGAGCCCATCATCTATGCAATAAAAAGGACACTAGATGCCAACAAGTTGGATCTACATTTAATTTCTTACCTAGCTGGCAGTTCATTCAAACACCTACCCCTTGAGAAAAAGTTACTAAACTTAATCTGACCTTTGGTATCTCAAGTTTAATGCAGTGCTCAGCTTAATCTTCATCAGGTTTTGCTATTACCTAATTGTTACTAATGGCATGGGGTAGTGCTAATTAAATACAGCTTAATGTCTTTTAAACACAGATTCAGTGGTGCAGTTTTTCACAAATGCTTAAGAAGAGAGCCTCAACCAAATCTCAGTTCAAACAGATGTCTGTCTGCCTTGCAGGCAAAACATGAATTTTAGTCTGAGTTTTAGACTTTGAGCTATTTTTTTTTTTAAAGCAGATCATCACCACATTTTGTGGGAAATTAAATCAGTCTGTCCCAGGGTTTACTCATAATGCCAGTTCATCCACCGCTGTCCTGTGAACACATTACCCTGACAACCTGCTCAACCCCTGGTGTCAGAACACAACCAAATGTGCAGTACTGGTCACCAATCTGGTACTATTCACACAATCCCTTTGAAAGCTGAAGGGAACACTCATTAACCTGTAGTCGTCCATTCCGTATAGCACTTGAGGCACTTATACCTATGTGTTTCCTGTTCAATACTTTTTAAACTGCTATAAATCTTTGCCATTTACCATGACCATGAGATCTCTAGGGATGTTTGAACTATTTATTTAAAATATTGATTGCAGTCACTGAATTATTTATAACTCTTTTCGAGAATTACCACCACAGAGACGATAATGCATTAAGTTAGGCTCAGCTCCCTTTCTATATCCAGGTCTACAGCTCCATTGATAACTTAACAGAGTACAGGGATTTGATTTTGTTGTTGTTGTTCAAGAAGAAGAATGAGATCTGCAGGAACACGGTGTCCTTTAACTCCATGCCACACAGTAACAGCCAGATTAATTGGATTCTTGTTGACTGTTAGCATTAATTGTGTATGGATTTCATTTACGGGAAGACCACAAAACAGCTATTATTTTACCTGGCTGCTCCTTGTTAAAGAAATTTCATGAAGACTGATTAAAAGGGGGGGGGGGGAGGGAGAATTTGTTCTTCAGTCTTGGTGCTGCTGTCTCATCTAATATTTCTGAGAATGTGTTCAGCCAATCCTTATTTTTACGTTCATAGTGTAAGTGCATTGATTAGTTCCAGAGAAAATTTTATCCTCTTCAAAAGCTATGCGGTTTCAAATGACTTTGAAATACGAGATTGGAAAATGGATGCCATTTTTTTCTGCAGGGGAGGGGAGAGAATAAGTGTGTATATGAAATGTAACTTTTGAATCAATACAGTAAATCAACTTCTCCTTCCATTCCCCATACCTGACATTGGCAAAATGCCCATCTGTACACACAGAGTGCAGCTGTGCTTCCTGGAGATGCTCCCTGGATAGCCTTGGGAGAACAGCATCCCAACTATTTAATGTTTCCATATCCACATGGATCTTAAGAGTTATGCATACAAATTCAGCTACCCTAGAGAGCAGCCTTCTACTCAGAAGCCTGGAAACCATGTGAGAAAGGCTAGGAATCTCATCTCTACTATCATTATCTATTACTTAGGAGTGCTTTCAGTCAGTGCTAGAGACCTCCTCACAGGAACCACGATTGGTCCTTGACCAGTGGGCACTGTCTTTAGTGAAAAGGACAGAGCACAGTTCCATCTTGACTCTTTCAGCTTTTATTGTGTGGTAGCATGCAAGTGATTAGCCCAGAAGTGAAAATTCATTAGCGTTGTAATTAAGTTAATCTAACTAATTTCTTCATATCTCTGAATGCTTTTCAAAAAGCTCTAGCAATAACAGCTTAATTTTTAGAATATAAAATCTCTGCAGGTAGTTAAGACCTTAATAGTGCCTGATTAAAAAACAACAGCAGTATTTAATTATATAAAAATTAGCTGCTAAGCATGCTCTCCTCATGACTTCTTTAGTGCACTTCTTCTGGTCTCTGTCTAATGGTTGGATCCTCAGAGGAATGCCTGTCCCCAGGGTCAATAGGCCCTTGACTGACCTGTTGTACTCGAGTGTCTGCTTTTTGGCCATCGCTTTGTCTGCAACAGGTCTCGCTGCATTGGTAACAGGGTTTTGGTCCTCTGTCCCATCAGTGCCCACACTGGACAGGTTTGGCACCTCTGGGATGGGGTCTGAACAAGAAGAAGCTGCCTTGTGTAACAGTCTCTTAGCTGTTTTCACAGCTGATTCCACCTTATCATTACTCTATGTGTATACTAGGGAAGAGGTGTGGTGGTCAAACTCCCATTCATATGCAAAATCCTTGAATTTGTCCAAGGCAAATTGGGGCCCATTGTCAGTGAATATCATGTCTGGAATGCCATATTTCACAAACTAGGTCTTCAGTTTGCCAATCACTGATTTGCTTCTTCTATTACATAAGGCATCAACCTTCCAAAAGTTTGAATAGTAGTCCACTGAAATAAAGTCCTGATTTTCTCTGAAGGTAAAAATAAGTCCACCCCCACTTTCTCCCATGGTTTGGCAGGCAGCTCATGTGGTAACAGTCTCTTTGTGCTGGCAGTTACCACATGACTGGCAGATGTAACACCTCTCTATCAAGGAACAGAGTTGTGTATGCATTCTTGGCCAATAAACATACTCTTGAACCCATCTAAGATATGTCTTACACCTGAACATTGACAGTATTTTTGCTTGACTTTTGTCTTCTGGCCACCCTGCTACTGTTGTTCTCTTAACTTCCTGTACTTGGATGTCCTTTTCCAGAGCCTCTTTGGTTTCCAACAGCTTTGCTGATGAAACTGAGAGACTGAATCCATGAACATGCTGCACTGTGTCCAAATCCCCTTCCCACAACTCACTAACACTTGGTTTATACATATATCTCCTGCTCAGCAATCAACAGCAAGGGTGTCAGCAAACAACAGTGATCATCCTGGACAATACATGGCTATCTGACCTCTATCTGGTTGTGCTGTAGGTGCATCAACATGTGCCGCAAATCTCTTTGGAGCACTAAGGAGGAGCTTTGCCATGACTGTCTTTAGGGGGCTTTTGGGCTGACTGTGTTAGTACTGTATGGCCATAGGTGTGCTGATGGAATCATTCCATTCCCAATACCACAAGCCAGAAGCTCTTTTTTTATTTGGGCGTAACCCTACTCAATCGAACAGGGCTGTGCTGGGATAAACAACCAGCAGATCCTGCAAAAGAGCTCCTCTCCTCTCTCTAATATATCATGCAGGCGTGTTAATGGCTCTCCTGGCTGGTGGTACTTCACTGCCCCCTTTTGCTTCTTGCACTGTAGCTATAAAATTCTAATACTGCATTCTGATCAGATCCATGGCTTGTATGGCTGTACTCCCTAGAGGGATCTGTGGTGCTTACCATCCAGTACCAACTGAAGTTTGTAGTAATGTTTTATTTCTCAAGCTAGTTACCATGAGGTCACATTTTCCTATGGACTGCATTATGCTCTAATTGTAAGTTATTAGATTGCATGCACCTACTCTTTATAATGGGTGTGCTTGAGTCCAATTCACCCAGGGAATCTCAGTGCAGGAGGACTGTTATCCAGCTGAAATCTCACAGGATGATTCCCTATTAACCTCTGTGCATGCAACAGTTTTCGTATTGTCCCTTGGTAGTTTGTTCTAGCTTAGTTTAGACATATACAAACACACTGGAGAAGGGCTGTGATATGGAAAAGCTAATTAGCATATCACTTTCACAGCTCAGACAGCCCACTGTTCTACTTCTCCACCAGACTGATTCTCTCTTTGCGACTGTGCTTTAACTCCTCCCCAAACACACAAAACTTTTCTGGTGGAGTGCACACCCATACTATCACTGAAAGTCAGTCATGGACACCAAGCCATTTGAATGGGCTTCATCCAAAACTACATTGAGGGCTGGCATATCTAAGGATGTGGTGTCTTCCAGGTGCTAAGATACGGGATGTAGACCTGAGGTTGAAAAGGATCCTTAAGGGTGCAGGAAAGAATTCCCTAATTATCCTTCACGTGGGAACAAATGATATGGCTAGATTCTCGCTAGAAAGTATTAAGGGAGACTATGCTAGGCTGGGGAAGACGCTTAAGGAAATCGAGGCTCAGGTAATCTTTAGTGGGATTCTGCCTGTTCCTAGAGAAGGGCAACAAAGGTGTGACAAGATTATGACTATCAACAGATGGCTTAGGCAGTGGTGCTATAAGGAGGGCTTTGGGATGTATGGCCACTGGGAGGCATTCATGGACAGAGGACAGTTCTCTCGGGATGGACTTCATCTGAGTAGGGAAGGAAATAGACTTCTAGGATGGAGGCTGGCACAACTGATTAAGAGAGCTTTAAACTAGGAATCTGGGGGAGATGGTTGGGAGATGTCCAGGTAATCTCCACGCCGGATTTTAGCATTGCGAGGGAAGAAAACGAAGTAAGAAAGGATACAGCCGTGGGTAGCAGAATGGCTATAAGGAGGAAGGGCAGTGTGGACACCAGTCTAATAGGTGATACTGGCTGTAGAGTGACTGTGCCTAATAGGGTACAGAATGTGAGCCAGGCCAAACAGCCAAAATTAAGATGTTTGTACACCAGTGCGAGGAGCCTCGGTAACAAAATGGAGGAACTAGAGCTACTGGTGCAGGAAGTGAAACCATATATTCTAGGGATAACAGAAACAGGGTGGAATAGTAGTCATGACTGGACTACAGGTATTGAAGGGTATGTGCTGTTTAGGAAAGACCGAAATAAAGATAAAGGTGGTGGAGTAGCATTGTCTATCAACGATGAGGTAGAATGTAAAGAAATAAGAAGCGATGGAATGGATAAGACAAAGTCCGTCTGGGAAAAAATTACATTGGGGAAGACAACTTTTAGAGCCTCACCTGGGATAGTGCTTGGGGTGTGCTATAGACCGCGGGGATCTAATTTGGATATGGATAAAGCCCTTTTTAATGTTTTTAATAAAGTAAATACTAATGGAAACTGCGTGATCATGGGAGACTTTAACTTCCCAGATATAGACTGGAGGACGAGTGCTAGTAATAATAATAGGGCTCAGATTTTCCTAGATGCGATAGTTGATGGATTCCTTCATCAAGTCGTTGCTGAACCGACTAGAGGGGATGCCATTTTAGATTTGGTTTTGGTGAGTAGTGAGGACCTCATAGAAGAAATGGTTGTAGGGGATAATCTTGGTTCAAGTGATCATGAGCTAATTCAGTTCAAACTGAACGGAAGGATTAACAAAAATAAATCTGCAACTAGGGTTTTTGATTTCAAAAGGGCTGACTTTCAAAAATTAAGGAAATTAGTTAGGGAAGTGAAGAACTTATGGATCTAAAGATAGAGGAGGCCTGGGATTACTTTAAATCAAAGCTGCAGAAGCTATCGGAAGCCTGCATCCCAAGAAAGGGGAAAAAATTCATAGGCAGGAGTTGTAGACCAAGCTGGATGAGCAAGCATCTCAGAGAGGTGATTAAGAAAAAGCAGAAAGCATACAGGGAGTGGAAGATGGGAGGGATCAGCAAGGAAAGCTACCTTATTGAGGTCAGAACATGTTGGGATAAAGTGAGACAGGCTAAAAGTCAAGTAGGGTTGGACCTTGCAAGGGAATTAAAACCAATAGTAAAAGGTTCTATAGCCATACAAATAAGAAGAAAACAAAGAAAGAAGAAGTGGGACCGCTAAACACTGAGGATGGAGTGGAGGTTAAGGATAATCTAGGCATGGCCCAATATCTAAACAAATACTTTGCCTTAGTCTTTAATAAGGCTATAGAGGATCTTAGGGATAATGGTAGCATGACAAATGGGAATGAGGATATGGAGGTAGATATTACCATATCTGAGGTAGAAACAAAACTCAAACAGCTAAATGGGACTAAATCGGGGGGCCCAGATAATGTTCATCCAAGAATATTAAAGGAATTGGCACCCGAAATTGCAAGCCCATTTGCAAGAATTTTTAATGAATCTGTAAACTCAGGAATTGTACCGTATGACTGGAGAATTGCTAACGTAGTTCCTATTTTTAAGAAAGGAAAAAAACGTGATCCGGGTAACTACAGGCCTGTTAGTTTGACATCTGTAGTATGCAAGGTCTTGGAAAAAATTTTGAAGGAGAAAGTAGTTAAGGACATTGAAGTCAATGGTAAATGGGACAAAATACAACATGGTTTTACAAAAGGTAGATCATGACAAACCAACCTGATCTTCTTTGTTGAGAAAGTAACAGATTTTTTTAGGCAAAGGAAACGCAGTGGATCTAATTTACCTAGATTTCAGTAAGGCGTTTGATACCGTGCCACATGGGGAATTAATAGTTAAATTGGAAAAGATGGAGATCAATATGAACATTGAAAGGTGGATAAGGAATTGGTTAAAGGGGAGACTACAACAGGTCCTACTGAAAGGTGACCTGTCAGGCTGGAGGGAGGTTACCAGTGGAATTCCTCAGGGATTGGTTTTGGGACCAATCTTATTTAATCTTTGTATTACTGACCTCGGCACAAAAAGTGAGAGTGTGCTAATAAAGTTTGCGGATGATACAAAGCTGGGAGGTATTGCCAATTTAGAGAAGGACCGGGATATCATACAGGAGGATCTGGATGACCTTGTAAACTGGAGTAATAGTAATAGGATGAAATTTAATAGTGAGAAGTGTAAGGTCATGCATTTAGGGATTAATAACAAGCATTTTAGTTATAAGCTGGGGACGCATCAATTAGAAGTAACGGAGAAGGAGAAGGACCTTGGAGTATTGGTTGATCATAGGATGACTATGAGCCGCCAATGTGATATGGCTGTGAAGAAAGCTAATGCGGTCTTGGAATGCACCAGGAGAGGTATTTCCAGTAGGGATAAGGAGGTGTTAGTACCTTTATACAAGGCACTGGTGAGACCTCACCTGGAATACTGTGTGCAGTTCTGGTCTCCCATGTTTAAGAAGGATGAATTCAAACTGGAACAGGTACAGAGAAGGGCTACTAGGATGAGCAGAGGAATGGAAAACTTGTCTTATGAAAGGAGACTCTCAAGGAGCTTGGCTTGTTTAGCCTAACTAAAAGAAGGTTGAGGGGAGATATGATTGCTCTCTATAAATATATCAGAGGGATAAATACTGGAGAGGGAGAGGAATTATTTAAGCTCAGTACCAATGTAGACACAAGAACAAATGGATATAAACTGGCCACTGGGAAGTTTAGACTTGAAATTAGACGAAGGTTTCTAACCATCAGAGGAGTGAAGTTTTGGAATAGCCTTGAAGGGAAGCAGTGGGGGCAAAAGATCTATCTGGCTTTAAGATTAAACTCAATAAGTTTATGGAGGAGATGGTATGATGGGATAACATGATTTTGGTAATTAATTGATCTTTAAATATTCATGGTAAATAGGCCTAATGGCCTGTGATGGGATGTTAGATGGGGTGGGATCTGATTTACCCAGGAAACAATTTTCTGTAGAATCTGGCTGGTGAATCTTGCCCATATGCTCAGGGTTTAGATGATAGCCATATTTGGGGTCGGGAAGGAATTTTCCTCCAGGGCAGATTTTAAGAGACAGCACTACTTGGAAAAAAGAAAAGGAGGACTTGTGGCACCTTAGAGACTAACCAATTTATTTGAGCATGAGCTTTCGTGAGCTACAGCTCACTTCATCGGTGTTGCATCCGATGAAGTGAGCTGTAGCTCACGAAAGCTCATGCTCAAATAAATTGGTTAGTCTCTAAGGTGCCACAAGTACTCCTTTTCTTTTTGCGAATACAGACTAACACGGCTGTTACTCTGAAACCTGTCATTACTTGGAAATGACTGTCATAATATATCAACCAATTCAGCACAGTCATGATCTTCATTTATACAGCATCTTTCATTCAAAATGAACCCAAAACACTTTACAACCTACATACAGGCATCACTTCATCCACTGCTGATTTGCACTGGGGTGGGATCTGACTCATATTTAACAGTGCACACTAACATCACACAACCATTTTATGGCAAAGCTATATTCTGCTTGAGACTGCAGGGGGAAATTAGATATTCAGATTTTAGTTACCAAGGTCAGATCTGGTACAAACACAAGGGTGAGCAGCCTACTCATGACTTTTTATTGACCACAGATGCACAGGAATTGAGATGAAAGTTTCATCTCAACTACAGTATTGTCAGCAACATAGCACATATTATTGATCCATTAGTTCAAAACTGGGGGATGAGTAACACCTACTGAATCACTAGTATTCTGTTCCTTACAAGTCTCATTATTCATTGACCTTTCTTGTGACATTTCATAGAATCCCATTGCAAACTGTTATTGCTGTAGATTATGCAAAGTATTCATTGCAAAGAAGCTTGGCCACTATTTAACAGAGAAAAAAGTGACATTTTCACAATAAGTTTGTGTAGAAGTCATTCGCAGTAAAGATGTTCTCCATTATGGCATTTACTCTTTTCTTAATTAGCCCAGTTGTGTTTAGAAATGGCAGCTCTCACCGCCACTATTCTGTAACCATAAAACAGTGGGCGCTGACTCATCTCATTTTTTGCTTCTTCTATTTACATATCTTTCAATACAGGATTAAATGAACTGGAGTAACTAGGCATGAACAGAAGGGTTCAGGAGATAGCAGCCACTTTAAGGAGCATCCCTTCCCCCTTTCTCTGTCTCACTAGTAGAAAAACTGAAATCTCATTTCACACATTAAGGTAGCCTAGAATTGCTGAGCCTGTTCATTGCCAAATTGGAAGAAACAAGGTCAGATTATAAAATCTTAAGGATGACTGATTTGCCTTATGTTACCAAAAAGACAGTTGTAAATTGTGCCAGCATTTCAGGTCAAATGCTGAACTGCAGTAACTTCCACAGAGACAAGATGAATGAGAATTGTCACTGTGTGAATAAAGAGGACACACCACACATCTTGCAAGCTAAAACTGGGGTTCTTCTTAGCCTCTGTAGAGCGTCCAACCCATCGCACTTTAGCTTGTCCTAAATTATTGTTTCCTCTGGAGTTCCAAAGGCTATGTCAAATATCAGCCAAAGATGAAATATTACCTGCTTTACTGTCAACGGGTACCCTTCAAAACCAAGCCTGTTTCCTCCACTGCCTCCCACCTTGCACAGTCATTTGTACCTGTGCAAAGTGGTTATGAAACTCTACCATTCAGACTTGGCAGTTTTTACCCTCTGCTTTGCATACGTCTAAGCAACTATACCAAGTGCGAGGCAGTGGAGAATCAGGACCTATATTCTCTCATCACATTGAAGTAGTGAACTAACTCACTCATTGAAGAGGATGTCAGAGAATCAAAGTACCACTTTATTGGCAGATTTTCCAAATAGGACATTGACACCTGCCTGAGGTGACCTCTCAAGGTCTTTTCCAGCCCTATATTTATATGATTAGCTAGTACTTTAGGAGGGAGATCACATAAAGGAAAATACCCATCATACTAGCAGTCTCCCACACAACCCTGTTTATGCAAGTGCCCGAAGAGAGCACACAAAGTAGAACAGAGTACACACAGTTTATGAAAACACAACTGTGAAATGTAAGTTAGGTGCCAGATAGTATGGTAAGGAACACTGTATTAGTGAATAAATCAGATAGAAAAGAAAAGGTTTCTAACTTTCCTACTGTCCACTACTGCTTCCTAAAGAGATGGGAGTCAGGACAACTTGTCCTTTTCAAGCTCATAGTCACTCATGGAACAAAAGAAAGTTCCAGCATGACTGAATTGAAAATACACCTGACTGAATCCAGATGCTGAACCTAACAAGTGTTACATTCTCTTTCAGGTCAGATTTGTCATCTATAATAACTGTGTATTTCTATTATAAAAAAAAAGTAGAGATCCTCATCTTTGACACAACAGTAAATTAGAAACTGAACAAACAGATCTGAAGAGCTAGAACATTCTGGATACCTAAAAAGAAGTCAAGTCAGGTTTATTAGGACTGCTTCTACAGAAGGGGAAATTGTTGTTAAAGACAATGGCCTGTTGGGTGCTGGCATACGTAATGAGAAAAAAAATGCACTACGGTCAGAATTTTCATGTTAACATTCAGCAAAGGTGTGCTGATATGGTACGGCAGGACTAATAGCTGGAGCTGTGCAAAATCTTTCAGAGGAATAGTTTATTAAACCAAAACTGCAGTTTTGGTCAAACCAAAACTATTCGTGAATTTGACGCTGTTAGCGTCGGCCATTTACAAAACTGCCACAGGAGGATGAGGTGGTTGCGCTGACCCCTTAAAAGCTTTAGACCAGTGGCTAGGGCACTCCCCTAGAACATGGGACATCCAAATTCAAATTTTGAACATACTCAAAATAGACTTCTTCAATTCACCAAAGATTCAAAAAATTTCCAGATTCAATTCAGCCTGAACCAAAATTGTTTTTCAATTTTTCAGAACTGCCACCAAACTGGAAAATAAGTTATTGTCCCAGCTTTACTCATAAGGAGGCAATGAGGTAAATTTCTAGATTGTGCCAAGAAAAAAAAAGTTTTGACTCCTGAACAAAAGGGAGCAGCATCTACGGTGAGTAGAAAAAGGCAGCATACCCAAAGCCTTTCTGCCTATGCTATAGGAATGTGCAACAACAACATAGGCTGGAATATCAACAGGACCCTAACTCCCCTGAGGATTTACAGCCTGCCATATGACCTTGCATTTGTGCAGCATATTTAGTCCAAGAGTTTCCGAGCATTTCACAAACAAAGGAAGTAAATCCCATAATTCCCCTATTCGGATGGTAAATATTATCCCATTTTACAAATGAAATACAAATGTTTCTGCCACTTTATTTATGCTGAGTAATACCGTACTCTGCCAAAAAAAAAGAAAAGAAAGAAAGAAAGAGAGATCCAGAATAATTTTGTTTATTTTTGAATGGACAGCAGAGAACATTTTACAAGAAGCATTAAATATGAATATATGCACCTGCAACTCCCAAGTAAAGTCAAGAGATGAAAGTGTAATGAGCATTTTGGGTGCATATTTAAACATAGGCTCTTGCCCACATTGTTAACTTTATTTAATGTAAGGTCCTGACTGAGGTTCACTTGCCAAGCATACATACACACACACACACACACCCCTATGCACAGAAACTACTTGTGAATCTGTATGAGTGGCAGAGTTATAAGTTAGCCTCCTTTACTAATGAAGAAATATCTCACACAAAGATTATTACCCTTTTCTACATTGTCATCTAGTGTACAGTTTGAAGGATTATTCCCATCAACTGCTGAAAACATGTCACTTCTACACTGAAGAAAAACTCATCCTATGCTGACAATATACATTATGGCCAATTTAATGGTCTTTTGTATTTTT
Source organism: Caretta caretta (assembly GCF_965140235.1). NCBI lineage: Eukaryota > Metazoa > Chordata > Testudines > Cheloniidae > Caretta > Caretta caretta. Next base: position 20,680,840 of record NC_134220.1, on the reverse strand, counting down.
AAAGATGGATCATCTTTCTCCACATATCCAAATGCCCAGCATTCAGTATGAACGGATCACTGTCTGTTCAGGTTAACGAGAACATAAATTAAGACCCGTGAACCATTTCAGTGGAGAATAACTTTGATTTTAAGGATGGGAGAATTTTAAAAGGTAGTCATGTTCCAAATGACTTTGAAAGTATTTGCACAAGTAGTTTTGGAGCTTCATGAAAAATTGAGAAGGGCAGGGGAGGGGAAGGGGGACTAACCTGGCAAAATGTTTTCCACGTAAGAACGTAAGTGAGAATGGAGTTGGAAAAAAGAAAAAAAAAAAGCTCTCCTCTAGCCTATGACTTTACTGTATTCTTATCTAGTAACTGAAGACACCTCCCAGTAGATATCCAGATGAATGGTTCAGGTATTCAGCTTGGCAGCTCTCTCTCTTATCCCTTAAGAATATGTCTATACTGCAGGATTAATCTGGATTTTTATCTGGGTGTTAGCCCAAACACATAGAAAAATCCCTGACCTAGGTGCGGAGGTGCTTTAAGCCTCCGCTTACTTGGCTAGGGAAGGTGAAGTAGAAAGGGAGGAAAGCAGGGTTAGAACCCAGGCTCCACTTTAAATCAGGCTGGAACCTGCCCACTTTGCACTGAGGGTGCAGGCAACACCTTCTCCACTCCCTGCAAAGGACCCAGACACGTTCTTGAAAGTGCGTCTCAGCACAAAGAATCACTGAATATGCCCCCAGGCACACCTGGGCAAGTGCAGAAACAGTAAGAACCCAGGAATACAGGTAGGTCTTTGCTGTTAGTATGCTCACACTTGGACTAGCCTAACCTGGGGGGCCACACCTGGGTGCCAATCACCTGTATTAGCTGTGCAGTGAAGATATACCCCAAGTCTTCTTTCCTTTCCCCTCCCTTCTCCAAGGTCTTGCTTCTACCCAACGTCTGGAAAGCTTCAGCAGAGATTTTAAGGCCAAATGCTCATACCCTAGTTTGTGTCTGTCATGCTTTCTATAACAAAAATACTATGAAGGAACTGCATGGGCATGGTAGGGTCCAAATAACTATATTTACTAATGATATACAACATACAGAGCCTAGCTATATACACTTTGCTGCTCTGTCTGGTTTCAATCAGCTTCCAAAACACAGCTAGCTCCGCTGGAGGGCTCACAGACTACTTGCAGGAACACTGCCCTATTCCTATATACTACATTACTTATGTTGAATAGTACCTTATGCCAGAAAACAGTTTCACTGGGTGAGTTTTGGCCAGGGGCATTAGCCATTGACTTCAATGGGGCCTGGATTTTGCCTGCTGACTTCAGTGGGAGTCATACAGAGAAACTACTCAGCACAAATAAAGGTGACAGACTCTGGCTTGCAATGAGACTCCTCACCAGGCAGAAGCTGCCCCTGAACTTACAACCTCAACACTTTGGTCCGTTTCAAGCCAGGTGTTGGGCCCCTCCATGCTTCCCCAGCTATTACGTCTCCTGACAGTAAATGTGTTGGCTAGAATGTTGACATACAACACCACACACCGCAAGGGGCACGGTTACGGACTAAGTGAATTAGAACAAATGTTCTCAAGTGCTTTTTGCCAGCATTCACCTAGCTCTGCAGCATTATTTTTAAAAGCATTTTTAAATATACGTTTTGGTGTGATCAGAAATTCTGTTTAACATTCTCAGTCAGCTAGTGGAAATTGGCATATGCTTTATTTTATATTCTTTAGCTTAAGGTAAGCAACCCAAAGTTTTATATTCCACATTTTAGGATGAAATAGAGGGTAGTAAAATATTGGATGAGATATGGTATCCCATAAGTCTCATCCATTAAAATGCTTTCTGATGAATCTATCACAAATTTCACCAGTGTGAAGGGTTGATTTCATAGCTCTATGCCTCCTCTAGGGAGCTTGTGTCATAGTACAAGGATCTACAGCTAAGAGGAGAACAGATTTAACAAAAGGTGTGTTTCCCAATATCCATATTGGATGAGTGATGATAAAAACCACTGAGACTAATGAGACAAGGTGGATGAGGTCATATCTTTCACTAGACCAATTTCCGTTGGTGAGAGAGACAAGCTTTTGAGCTTACACAGAGCTCTTCTTCAGGACCACCTATAGATAGGGACTAGTGATTAGATTACAATGAGAGACTATCCAAAATGGCTTGAAACACTATCAGATATGCAGCTTGACCCAATTAATTTTAAGATTAAATTATTTCCGCTTTGTCTCTCAAATGGCTCAGACAATGGGACAGGAGGGATTTTAGCTTCATAAATACAATAATAGAAAATGAAAGAAACTGTCTCTGATAAGTATTTCAATACAATGCTCCCAGAAATTACTGGGGGGACGGGACTTTTTTTTTTTTTTTGCATGAATACATTGGAAAAGTTACCAAGTACACTGTTAGTAAAAGAAACTCAGGACAAAGGTTAATTTTATGCAAGCTATATCCCGTAACTGTTACACTACAGAAAATCAATGCCCGTAACCATATGAGATGTCAACAGGACAAATGAAATTAGGATTTTATTCAATAAGCATTTTGTAACTTTGATTCTGAACAAGTAATAGTTACAATCAAAACTGATTAAGAGTGATCAGATTTTTTATTTACTTCTGATCTACATGTTTAAGGTCTTCTGTAACTTTAATGTTCAAAAGAGAGCACCATAGTTTTGCAGCCAATGCAGTGCATCTTAAAGCAGTGTAAGCTACTTTCCAATTTATTTAAAGTGCTTTATTCAGTCAGATCTTCCCTGTGTAATGCATTCAGTATCCAGAAAACTCCTAGATACTTTCGGAAGTGCCAAAGATATGTCCAGATAGGACCAGCAGATTCAAAACCCAGCCTCCCTCTCCTGTGAACATTGGGAACGTTTGAGCCTCTCTCTATAATGAATGGAGCTAGAACACCAAATCCAAATACCACCAAGTTTTGGTAAAGTTCAAATCAGATCTGGATCTTAAGTTCAGAACTCAGGTCCATCTCTATTCCAAAGTGAGGTTTACACTGAGGAACTGTGACAGATGTTAGTCGCAACAGTGAATACACTCAAACACTACAGTGATGAGCATGGCATGAGAACCTATGTAGGCTAGAACAGAAATCAGGCTATGCCTCATTTTAATCTGTGTATGCTCTTTGTACCATGTGTGTTAGAAATCCCCCTCCCTCAAAAATGACCAAATAAAATAAAAAGAAGAATGACAGAAGGAACACCCTAAAAAAAAAATACTACCTTGCTGATTCAGGGCAATGCAGCTTTGATGGATCAGGGCACTGGAAAGGAGGCAATTTCCTTTTAAATATTTTCAAGCTTTTTTTTTTTTAAAGGAAATAAAATACTATGCTGGATAAAGATACAAGAACAATTGTATTTGCTACCTTTCATCTTTATTTAGCAACATCTGTATTAATAAACCAGAGTTCACAGTTTCATACCTCTGACACCCAATGTAACTCCTAACATCTGCCTGATTACCACTACAGCACTTGGCACTAGCTAAATGAAACCCCACTATGAAGAATGTTTGCTGACATTGTACCAAGTAAGTAAAAGTCATTACTGTCCACTAGCATTGGGCTAAAGCTGCTCCTTACCGGATGCCCCAGTAAAGTTGGCATCACAATTCATTTATCTTCCTGATTAAGGGAAGTAATACTATCCGTACTGTTGAAATTGGGCAATATTGGTGGAAAATTTCAAAGAGGGATTCTTCTCCCACCTCCAATAGATAAGCACTTTGCAATCTATTGCAAGATTTATCCTGTGGCAACAAATCAGTCACATCTGAATTATGAAGTTTCAAAAATATCAGTCTTTACAGCTGCACAAGTAACAGCAATTTCAATAACCTAGAAGGACACATCAAGGTCTGTAATACACCATTTTTATAAAGTTCATTTTTTTCCTCCCAGCAGCCATCTGTTTGTACATCAAGAAGACCAATGAAAGTGACAATGGCATACTTTTCACTGACAATCTTTAAAAAAAAAATGATGCAAGTTAGTTTACTCTTAAAGCTATAAATTTAGTTTATCATAAATATTGATGCCCTAAGGGGACACATTGTTTTGATTTCACTCAGTGGAGGCCCTGGACAGCGACAAAGACCAAGGGGATGATTTTGAAAGCGGTTTAAGCAGCTGCCACATCTCAGCTAGTGGCACAAGCTCCAAAGGGGACCCCAACTCACAGATTTACCAGCTGGAGAGATCAAAGCACCAGGCAGCTGAAATAAGGTCTGATCCTGGAAGGCGCAGAGTGTCAAATCAATGGGTCATGAGGCCAGTCAGTGTGCAGCCGTACGTGCGCAGCACCTTGCAGCATCAGGCCGCATGGAGACCTCCCTCGTTACTGCCAGCCCATGATCAAAAGAGTGGTTTAGATATTGGCTCTGGTGAGGGGGCTGCTCCCGCTGGATTCTGGATTCTGATGATGGGCCAGCCGTTCATGGCAAGTTAACAGCTGTGCCCATCCCACAGCTGATGCAGCCTCTGATGACCTGGGCTGCACCAAATTAAATCTGAATTTCTGTCTTTCAGCAGAGGTTTCCTCTGAAAGGATGTGATTTTTCCAGGGAAGAGATAAAGCTGGAGGATATTACTGACACTACCATCCTCCTCCCCACCACAAGGCCCCATCTGTGGGCCATCATGGACTCCTCCCTCCACTCCAAACTCAGGCTCTGGCCAAATCCCTTTGCTCGCTTTTCCACAACATTTATGGAACACCCATTCCTTCCCTGACATTCTAATGACCACATTGCTTTTCCATAAGTCATCTCCTACCTCAATTGCTGCACTCTTCTCCTCTCGAGTTCTTATGACATTAACCTCTTTCTCCTCTACTCTATCCAGAATGCTGCTACCAAAAATCATCTGTCTCACCCACGGCTGTGACCATGTCACCCCCTCTCAGAGTGTCTATACTGGCTCCCCTTTAAGTTGGCCCTCACTTTCAATCTACTCGCCTTTGCCTTAGGTCACAGAGCCCTTACCTAAATCTCTAACCTGGTGTCCTTTCATGCTCCCTCTCTTTGTTTTGCCAATGACACCAGCCATGATTCCCTCTTTGCTTTTCTTCTCCCAGGTGTGTCCGCATCTTCTGCCATGCTGCCTTTCACACTTGGAGCACCCTCTCCAAACCCATTTGCTGGCCACCCTCCTTATCACATTCAAATCCTTCCTGAAAACTCACTTCTGCTGATTCTTGCCTACCAGAAGGAAGGAGTGGAAGCAGGAAGACTAGCGAAAGAGTAATAAAATAAGAGAACTGACAAGATGCATCTATGCCACGCTGAGCAATTTTGTTACATGAGTGGCCTTCCTCTAATTCACATTCATCTGGTCCCCCCATCCCCCATTTTATCTCACTTGTGGCACTGTCATATTTAGATTGTATGCACCTAGAGACAGGGACCATGAATAAAATTTTCTAAGGAGCCTAACTCCTATTTTCAAATGTCACTTCGGAGCCTAAGTTCCACTGAAACATCAGCTCCTAAATCACTTTTGGAAACAAGACTTAAGTGCGTTTGAAAATTTTGCCCCATGTCTTCCTATATTCTGAGGTGCACAACATCTCATCAGGTGCTTGAAAGCAATAATTAGGATGTAAGAACTTACGAGCAGCCATGCATTTTTACTCTGACCTTCCTATTAGAATTAATTGTAAGCGTCTTTGAGAAGCCCCACAGAGAAAATCTGCACTATAATTAATTGTGGCATTTGACGAAAGAAAATAATGTATATTTCTGTTAACTGAGCTCAGTGCAAAGAGAATTGATTTTTGATGTTATTTGATGTAAACATACTGCATTATCTTAATTAATCTTGCTTCTTTCCCCAGAACACACATCAACAAATAAGCTGGTTTTATCTTCACTGCCTCAGATATGACAGGAGAGTTTAAGTGTTTTGATCAGAGATTCCCTGGATCCGAGACCCATCAACCCTGCACACATCACCCCGTGACCACATCCCTCAACAACACTTGCATCCCAGGCACACTTTAAGGGTGTAGTGTAAATGGGCCTTGGAGCTATCGTCCATTAGTAAAACCTTTGGCATACTCCTCCTATCCAGCACACTGGTTCTCGGCAACTGGCACCCAAGATGATTATAGGATTGTGGCCCCCGCATGCCCAAAACCCAGTCCCTTCTGCATGGGCCCTCATAGTTTTCTGCAGTACTGTTTCTAGAACTTGCTGCAGCCAATCTCCATCTGCCTTGCTACCGCAGAAGAAATTTCTCTACCTCCCCACTATGATCTCCGTGAGGCGCTTAAAAAATGAAACAGATGCCAGATGATTTCATAGGCACAATCCTATTTACCTCTCGCCAGCACACCGGCTCTCGTCTCTTGGCTGTCAAACTACATATTCATTTTAAAGATTAAAACATTTAAACCCAGTTCCTATAGTTGTGGGACTTTACCTGCCTCTCGTTTACACAGATTATAAAACTTATGCAAACATTGCTCCACTAAGCATTACAAGGCCTAAGTGATTTAGATAGCTACAAGCCATTTTCAAAAATGACTTAGAAGCCCACATCTCATTGAAAGGCAACAGGCTTTAGCTCCTTATTTACTTTTGAAAATGGGACTTAGCCTGAATGGAGCAACGCCTCCAGACCTTTAAAAATCTGGCCCTTCTCCTGCTCCATCACTGCACAGCACAGAGATGAGCAAGAGAGCATTAGTCACCCATACAGTGAGGTCCACGCAGAGCGGTGAGGCAGTGACATGGCCTGCCACCCCCAACCCATCAATCCTTCCGCACCTCTCAGCATGCAATGCTCCCTCCTCCCCATCCTCTCTAGGAGGTAGCCCTACCTGGAAGCTGTTCCCAGCAGCTGCGGTGGCAGACAGGTTGTCCTGCAGCCTCTAGCCCTTTGGCAGTCGCTTTGCTGAGGAGCAGGACCCGCCTGGTGGTGGTGGCTGAGAACTGGACCCCTCCTCATTCTTGAGCCGAGTGAGTTGCCCTGGCTAGTGGTGTATGTGTGAGGTGAAGCCCAGGGAGTTAACGAGGCTCCAAGCACCCTCAGCGTCTCTCTGATTCTAAACAAACAAGTGGGGGAGGGGTAGAGGTGGCAGCGCTCCCATTCAGGGCAGCAGCTTGGCCCCGACCTCCTCCTCACAGGAATGGCCAGCGCAGGGGTGGGGCAAGACTAGATATGACACATTCCCCCTGTTCCGGTGTAGGTGTAGGAGTGGCCCTTTGCCGCAGCTGCTGTAGCATTAGCATCCTTGCCTACAACACGCAGGCTCAGCCTGCGTCTCCCAGGCTATGTCGACACTGCAACTAGACACCCACGGCTGACTCATACTAGCTGACTCGGAGATGGAGAGCTAAGGAGATGTTTAATTGCAGTGTAGAATAAATTGGTTAGTCTCTAAGGTGCCACAAGTACTCCTTTTCTTTTTGCAAATACAGACTAACACGGCTGTTCCTCTGAAAAGTGTAGACATTGGGGCTCAGACTGCAGCCTGAGTTCTGGGACCCACACAGGGTCCTAGAGCCCAAATGTCTACACTGCAAATAATGGCCCATCTTGATTATCATACACATTGTAAGGAGAGTGATCACTTTAGATAAGCTATTACCAGCAGGAGAGTAGGGTGGGGGGAGAGAAAGCCTTTTGTAGTGATAAACACCCATTTTTTCATGGTTTGTGTGTATTTTCCACAGCGTGCATCCGATGAAGTGAGCTGTAGCTCACGAAAGCTTATGCTCAAATAAATTGGTTAGTCTCTAAAGTGCCACAAGTCCTCCTTTTCTTTTTGCAAATACAGACTAACACGGCTGTTACTCTGAAAACTGCAAATAAATAGTCCCTTAGCCCGAGCCTGAGTCAGCTGGCACTGGCCAGCCACGGGTTTTTATACCCAGAGAGGGAGGAAAGTTTTATCCTGCAGAACCAGCTTTAGGATTTTCAGGTGGGCCTGCTAATCTTTTTTGCCACCATCCCTCCCTGCTCCACTCCAATTTAATGGCCACACCTGCTGCTCCCTCCAGCCACTCAGAATAGATGGGTGTTGGTGGAGATAATACAATACATTTGATGTGGCTATCATGGGCTCTTACATTTTGCTGGTTTACAGAGAAAGGTTCAATGTAATCCTTCATACCAATGTGTTCTTCACACCTAAGAATTTGTTTTCTTTTTACTATGGAAGGGAATGTCATTTGGTGCTTAGAGCAGACCACTGGCAGTCAGGACACCTGGGTTCTCTTTCAGGCTCTGCTACTTATTCACTGTGTGACCCTGGGCAATTACTTAACCTCTCCACCTGGGTTTACTCATCTGTAACTTACCTCACAGACCCTTTCAGTTTAAAATGAATAAATATTAGCACACTACACTGTGTATCAGTGAAGGATTTGAAACTGAACCCCCGCCCCAAAAATGAAATTGAGAATGTGAACTTCGAGGCCCCTTTTAACTGATTAATACTCAACCTAATTAACACCTTTACTTGAAAAAATCCTTAGAAAATTCAAGCTTTACTTGTAGATTATGTGCTGAAATTCTAGGGTAAATGCACAGTGTTTTTTATACAGAAACAGAGGTGGAACTCCCGCTTTAAGTGCAAAGGAGACCCCCCCAACCCTAAGCGTGGTGTCCTTATTAACCTTCCAAAATGTACTGCGTGCATTGAAATGCTTTAATGAAAGATGTTATTTGCATATTATCCAGTGTGCTAACTAAAAAAAAAAAGTAACATTCAGGCTTTATTCCTTCTTCCACTAATATTGTTCTCTCTCATCGAGTATGTTCTGAAAGCAGAGAATCATACTCCATCATATTGTAGTCCCCCTGTTGTGAAGCTATTTATTGTAACACGTCAGCCTTCCCCTATTATCTTTTCGCATTAATATTGACGTGGATGGGGGTGAAAACGATGGTAATGTGCCATGTACTCACCATCTGCTAGATTCCACATTCCCTGCCACATCTTTTAATGGCAGCTGAGCAAATGTCACATTAATACAGAAAGTTGAAAATTTTGATGACAGTAGAAAAAATGAGAATGAGATGCATAGGCCTCTAAAGTACAGATAAAACCAGATTCAATTAGTTTTATTTTTCTTAAGCAATATTTAAAGTAGCAGATATTGCAAGCTGTCCGCTAATTTGGAATAAAATTTGCTTCCAGTAATTTGCCTTAATCAGCCAACACTTAGTCTGCACTTTTATGGTTTTGACCTTTTAGAAACTGCACAGAGTGCCACTGACAGTAGCAATTCCATCGTGAGGTTAGATTGAGGCTACTTATTTACAGTAATTTTCCACCCAATCTCCATTTGATTTTATAACTGTTACTGTTTCATTCCTTCCCCCATTTGAAAAACTAAGTGGTAACGAATAAGCCGTATCACACCGCACTGTTGAATGAGCCGATGTTTAGAAGATTGAAAGTCTTGAAAGCTGTAGTAGTAGAATTTTAAAGTTAATGGGAATTATGCTTGAACAAGGGGGAATACAATACAAATCTTTTGTTACTAAGAATTCTAGCCACTTGGGATGGTTAAAATCTTGTTTGTAGTTCAACGGGGTTTGGTTATATTTTCTTTTGATTATTATAGGCTGAACAATTTTTCCAATCCAGTGTGCTTATTAAAAGATAAATTTTACCTTATGGGTTGACAAGAACCACCACAAATATTATGACAGTAACTGTTCTTACAAGCTTTCTAGTTAGATTTTGTGGTCCCAAAGAGGTTTGTAGAAATAAAGAACTTCTGGATGGTGACCTAAACTGAGTATTTTGGGGTTCACTGGTCACCTGTAGTTACAGGTGTCAAGGTAAGCAACCAAAACAAAGGAATGGAACTCCATCCTAAGTGCTACCTTTTCAACACTGCCACTGACTCCCCTCTGTGACCTTGGACAAGCCACTTAGGCCAAGATTTTCAGAAGTGATTCTAGGTGTTGAATGTAAGACACCTTAAAGGAGCCTGGTTTTCACAATGTGCTAAACATCAACACTCTGAACTTCAGGCTCCTTCAAGCAGTCTCAATTTGGGCAACCAAAAATGAAGGTACCCCAAAATCACTTGTCACTACCAAAAAAAAAAAAAAAAAATCTAGGTCCATTTTTATCTCTATTTTCCCTAACTGTAAGATGGAGGAGAACAATATTTATCAGCTCCACGGGGTCCAGTGAAAATTAACTAGCGAATATAAACAAGGCACTTGCAAGACGAAAAGCATTATCACCATCTTTTTATGAATGTGTGACATATTTAAAGCCTGTTTTCACCAGCAGTGCCAGCCTACCCTAAAAATACATCATTTTCTATCTACGAGCCTTCAGATAAGGGCTCAATTCTCTGGTAAAAACGAGGTTTGCAGTCACCTCATGAATTCTTGAAAATATAGCAGCAGACAGAATTGAGAGCACTTGGGCATAGTTCCACAGGGTTCAGCTTCCCCTTCAGCTCCATTCCCCTTGGAACGGACTTAAAATACCACTAGATGGTAAGAATGAGGATTTGGGTTTGATGCATTTGCCAGGCTGTTTAAAGAGAGAGCTGCTGTGCTAAACAAATCACAATATTTGTTTCTAATCATTGAGCAAGTCCTCAAAACCCCCACTATAACTCACAAAAGGAAAAATACAGGATACCAAGAATGAGAATGTTAATGATCATAACCTGACCTGCAGTATGCTCATTGAATTCTCCATGACCTGGACAGATTCACAGCACCCGGAGACAATGGGATGAAATAAGACATTTTCTGGGTAGTAAGACAAAAAACTGCCACATCCATTTCATTTAAGACCCATACCAAATTTCTGCTGAGACAAAAAGCTCCCACACAGACTCACTTAGACTGCTTTTCTTTTAACAACAAATGGAAAAAAGGCTAAAGGCACACTGTCAAGATTAAAAAGACATGATTTTTTTTTTTTTTTGGTAAAAGTTTTCTTTGCACTGCTAACAAGAGCTGCAAGAAACATGGGCCTCAAACCTGCACTGAGCTCCTTGTATGTAAATTGTTGTGCTCACAAGGAGGCCCACGGAAGTCCATAGAGCTCACCTGGGGGCAGTGCAGGATCAGGGCTATCTTGACTTTAGTTTACACAGATTTTTTCTTCCAGTTAATGTCCCAACTCCCCAGAGGTTCACTTTGAAAGTTTATGTTTCTTTGAACCCAAAATTCAAACTCAAGCTCAGCCAAAACAGCCAAACTTCCCTGGTTTGGGGGTAAAACAAAAACACAACCCTGTGGTTGCCTCTTCTGAATTATAATTTGATCCAATTTTACCCTAAACTCATCCCAGATTGTTCATAACCCCAAGTAACTAGACACAAACATCAGCTGGTAAATGTATCCCATGTCTATTCAGAAGAATGTTTATAAATACTCTACTGTTCGTCAATTTGGGCTCTTTGTTTTGCATCTTAGCTCAGACAAGATACTGTAAGTAGAGGGGCCCATTTGTCTTCTCAGGCACTAGCAAAAGTACTGTTGTGTTTGGGTTCAAAACATCGCAGATGGATTTCCTGTAGCCAGCCCCCTTCTCAGGAAACAAACACACACACAATCCCCCATCCCACCAACATTTCTATTCATTTGGGCTTACAAAAGACATGTTGGTGATGCTGATATGCTATTGGATAGTATATTGGCTCTTGTAAAGACTGAAAAATTTTCTTTGATTTTTATTTGCCAGACACTTCTTTAATTCCAAGTATCACTGTTCTTCATAGCTGGTAAGGCTGAAATTTTCAAATTGCCTATGGAATTTGGATGACAAATTTACTATCAAAGTTAATAGATACTGAGCATCCCAATCTTCATAAGTGGCTTTGAAAAATCCCACCCCAAATCCATTTTTTATTTACACTCAAAGACATTGACTCAGACCTTCCGCTACAGCTAAGTGCGCACTGCAGCCCAGAAGGGTGGCAAGCAAGTGGCTTTTGTATTTTCCCCACTCCTGCACTGAACTGAATTCAGGCTACTGTAAGACCCTAATGAAATTTTTCAGCTGAAACTTTTTTTTGCCCCTCCTCTTAAAAAAAATGCAGCTATGGGTCAATCAAAACATTTCACCAATTCATTCAGAGTTTGCCAAATTTTCAGAAAGTAAACAAATAAATAAATCTCTCCCCCCCTCCCATTTATTTTTGACATTTTCAAAATGGAATGTTTGATTTTTTTTTCCCCACTTTGAAATTATTTTGTTTAAAAATGTACTTCAATGTTATTTTTATTTTTAAAAAAAGAAAAAATGTTTTAACAATCTCAAAACCTTTGCTTTGGGCCAAAATGAAACATTTTATTCAACCCCATTTTTTTTTATTTTACTTTTAGGTTTGCGGAAAAATTTGGAAACCTTTCATTTTGGGTTGACCCGAAACAATTTTTCCCTCCTGACTTTTTAGAATGCACAGCAAGCAAAAGAAGCAGTTATTCACATAACTGTAGTTCTAAGTTATCTTTACAGTTATAGAGGTGATATGGCAGCTCAAGATTGTCTAGGTGGGAGGAAGCTCCAGCCTTGCTCAGCTGCACACTAATTCCAGCCATGTATAGGAGCCACTAGACTCATGAGAGCATCCTTCTACACAAGGGTGACCCTCCAATGACCAGCTATGCCAGCTCTAAATCTGCTTTACACTGGTGAAGCAGCACAAAGCAGGCACTCTGCAGCATTTCAGAGTGGCAGCCGTGTTAGTCTGTATCAGCAAAAAGAATGAGGAGGACTTGTGGCAAATTTATTTGGGCATAAGCTTTCGTGGGCTAAGTCTCGTTCTTTTTACTCTGCAGCATGTTGGCCACCTAATCTCCTTTGTGATTTCACTACGGACACCACCCCTGGGTCTAATTTGTGCAAAAATACACCTGGGAATTATTTAGCCTTTGTGACCAAATCTTGAAAATTATATGTTTGTTTTGATAGCACTAATCTTAACACATGTAATGAAAGAGTGCTGACTTATAAGAGAAATAATTTCTCTACTGTTTACGTCAAACATACCTAGTGAACATCTCTGAAGCCTTTATTCATAACAATTTCATTCATTCAAATGCATAATCATCATCAATCTCTTGCTCTCTCTCAACACCAAAGGAGGAGGGAATTCATATAAGACCAAAGTAACACAGAAGGATTGTTGTATAATGAGAAGAATGAAGGCAAAGGGAATTCATTGTGAAAGGATCACCTAGGAGGTCATCATTACACATGTGATTTCCATATCATTGGTAAGGATCAGCATTTTAATACCTTTTCACCTATAGGTCTCAGATCATCTATCATTATCTCCATTTTATAGATGGGGAAACTGGGGCACAGAGAGGGGAAGTGACTAGTAGGGTTTATGAAAATTTTCCTTTGAAACTGTTTTTCAATGGAAAATAGGATTTTTAACTCTTTTTTTTTTTAAAGGGTTTTGTTTCCATAGAAAATTTGGATATTTGGTTGAAATACTGATCTTTGGCTGTAAACCAAAACTCTTAATGAAGGGAGTGAGTGCATCATGGGAGTTCCTGCACATGGTACATCATGGGAGATGCAGTCCAGTCTGAGAGCCTGGCTCCTACAGGAGAATGGGAGCATGAGGTACCCAAACTACAACTCCCAGGAAGGACTATAACACCATTTTTAATACAATTATTTCAGTTTTTGGCCAAATAACGTCACTGCAAATTCAACGTTTTCCAAGGAAAATTTTGATAAAAACAAAATAATTTTCTCTATTTTTTCCCCACAGGAAAAAAAGAATATAAAAATAACTATAACTATAATATTATCTATAATAACTAGATCTGGTTGGAAAATAAGTCTTCCAGCCAGATCTAGCAATTCCCACAATCCCCCACTGCTGACATACTCTAAGCTACCATTGGCTCAAGTTTTGGGTTCAACAGAATTCAGGACAGCATAAAAAAAAATTTTTTTATCAATTCATTCAGACAATCAATCAGACAATCAAGACAATCAAAAGGCCAATTTTGGTTTTAGATTCCACCCAGAAGAGAAGAGCAACAAGCCAATTTTGGATCCAAATCCCTGTGAAATTTGAAAAAGTTCAAATATCAGGGTTTGGCTTTGGCCATGCATCTCCATGTAATGTTAGAATAATTAAATTTTACACTCTACAGAGCAGGATCAAGCCCATATACTTCTAGCCTGAAAGTGATGACTAGTTAATACTGTAATAAAGCTGTGACATACAGCTGAGCTGGCAGGAGACCTATCTTTATATCTTGACCTCAGTTATAAGACATGTGTGAGGGTTACTAAATATTATACCACCCCACACCATGGCAGAGATGTGGAGATGGTATAATAGGGAGATGACATGACAAGGGCCTACTATTAACAGATTCCACAAGTCATATAATATATATTACACAAAAAAATCTATGTTAAAACAACATTAAAGTTGCAAAGACAAGAGCTCAAAAGTTAGAAAAAGCCAATACAAAGGTTGCCCATGCAACCTTAATTCACCCCTCTTGTGCACATACATTGTGATAAACTTTTAATTACATGATTACATACTATTTTTTCTACTAGATGCCTGCCTCATTCATATTGTTTTTGTTGAACAGAAAAATTCAGCATGAAGCAGATACCTGGCATGTAAACTTTCAGCTCAGTTTGGCAGTTGTAAGCAACTGAAAACAGGGTTTTATGATGAGAAGTGTGGGGAAACCTTCTACCAGCTACACCTAGAATTACACATTTTAAGTACATAGATATACCCGACAAATAGAATTTCACTGCTAGTGTTGAGGATAACATCCGAGGTTGAACTGAATTTTCTCCTTTTTATGGGCTTAAGGCAGGTCATTTGAGGTAAACTCAAAAGCAGGGCAGAGAGATTTAGCAACACAGATCTCAGGGCATGATCCAAAGCCCATTGAATTCAGTGGGAGCTTTTCCATAGACTTCACTGGTCTTGGGACCAGGCCATCTTTACATTTAATAAGAGCCAAACTGCTAAATCCCTCTGCTCATTGCTCAGCTGGATTTTGTATCTTTTAGAGGGCTGGGCCATTAAATTGAGAGTGCAGCTTTATGTGGAGAAATACAAAATAATAAATTGAAGGACAATAAATCAAAATAGAAAGTGCCCATTCAGTGAAACCGGCTTTCAACAGAGTGGTCAAGAAGAGATTTATGAGACATTGACGCCATCAGCCTTGTGAATGGTAGCGACAAACAAGGCTCATTAGCTGAGGAAGAGAATACAAATCAGACCGATTGTTATTAAGCGAAGTACAGGCTGGTTTCCCTTTGTCTAGGACACAGTGTTCGGGTTGGATTCAGTTTCAGACAGAGAACATTCTAGTGCCCTCTGGAGAAGATAACACTTAAAAATGATCTTGGATTTTCAGAGTATTTGTCCTGAGGGTTGACAGCGAGCACAATTCTTAAAAAAAGGAAGAGGAAGGATTTTGAGGGGACCTAACTGAAAGAGTTGAAAATGATCAAGGAAAACAAGTAAGCTGCTCTCACAAGTAAAAGGTAAAATCCTAAGAGGATCTAAACATTAGGACTCTAAGAGCAAATGGTTGCAATACTTGACAGAGGTTTATGAGTGATATGGAACAAGCCGTAAGCAGTAACACTGAAAGCAATTGTGCAAAAGAATCTTACAAGCAGACTAGAATAACAAAGTAATCGGAAAAGCTTGATTGCAATAAGCCTTTAGGAGAAGGCTTGCTTGTAGAAGAAATGGCCTTTTAATCTATTCAAACAGCTCCTTTATGCCATAATTTAATTAAATTTACCCATGACCCTGGACTCACCAGAGTCTGGCAATCATGGAGATTATACACAAATCTTCTGTAAATTGTCATAGCTTTACTCAGAATACATGGGTGGTGGATACTCACCTCTGATCCCAGTCCTGCACTGAGCTCCCTCTATGCCCCGTACCCATCTGAGGCCACTTTGTCTTTGACCAATCTAGGGACCTCTATGGACTTCACTGGTGTGGTATCTGAGCATCTCACAAAGATTAATGAATGTATCCTCACAATACCCCCCGGGAGGTAAGGAAGCATTATCCTCATTTTACAGATGGGGAACTGAGGCACAGAGCAGACAAAGAGATGTGCCTGTGGTCATGCACAAAATCTGCGGATGAGCCAGAAAGTGAACCCAGGTTTGAGTTTCAGTCCAGTGCCTTAACAAGACCATTCACCCTGTCCCACCTCAGTGGGGTATTATGCTGGTGCAGGGGTCCAGCTGCACAGATCTCGTTGCTGGATTGGGGCCTAAACCATTAAAATACCATGACTGCCCTATAAAGGGTACCTTACTGTTGTTATATCCTGAGTCTCAAATGAGAAAAGGCTTTGCATAGATGGTAAAGAGAACACAGGAAAAAGTGATATACTCACATGAATGGAGATGTGTGTTCTGGTGACCTTATGGTAATTATGAGGGTGAAATTCAAGTGGTTTGTGATGATCTCAACAGGATCATGAGGGTGGGTATAGTGGGATGTACCACTTTAAGTCTGGTTATATCTATGGAAAAAAAACCACACTCCTGACTGACATAAGTTTCACTGCGAAAAGCGCTGGTGTGGACAGTGCTATATTGGAGGGAGACACGGGAGACCTTACAGCTGCACAGCTGCAGCGGTCCACCTAATCTGCTACTCATCGAGTAGCACCTTACGTAATGGTATCAAAATCTGCACCTATTGATTTAAAATGATTAAATGTTTATGTTAAGGTATCACCCAGAAGTCCCATTCAAGAACAGGGACACAATGTGGTAGATACCACACAACACACAAAGACATTGTCCCTGACTTGAAGAAACCTGCTGTAATAAAGTTCTGAGGTTTCCTTGCACTAAGCAAGAAAGAAAGAAGAAGAGGAGAAACTTTGCAGCTCTTAAACAGGACATTTTTGCTCACTGGCAGTGGGAGATTTGCTTTTGGGAATATTAAATGTATAATAGTATGGAAGTTTGGCTTTTCTAGATAGATTCCCCTCGAGGATTCATAAGGGTAATTTACCTAGGCTTCTATAATTCATTTAACACTGCAATACCAAAACTGTCATGCCACACTGGTTTTCTTCAAGAGCTTTACAAACTGCACTGACAACGAAGAAGTCTTATATACCTATCAGAATGTAAGGAAGATTTTTTTTAAACTTATTTAAAAGTTCAGTCCAGGTACCAGGAACCTATTTCCATTTAATTTCATTTTGAGTCAGCATTGACAGAAGAGTTCCTTCTCTCTAAGACAAAAGTGAAGAGTTGTGTAAAGAAAAATACTGTTTTCAGGGAGCAGTAAGATAAAATGTGCCCACATCTCATATCATTCTATTTCAATGGAAGACACTTCTATATCTCCATAGCTAACTAGTCCTCCTGCCTCAACCACCAAACTATCAACATCAGCGTGTCATTTCAGCCTTGCACACCCTCTTCTTTGGTGGAGAATGCTGTAAAATCTCATCTCCCAGCCCAGCCACAGAGGCCGGTGTGTAACAAAGCACAATGACCAACAGAATGGAGAAGAGGAGAGAGGCCTGCAAGGAAAGGAAAATGGTTGTCAACAATTCCAGAAATCTGAGCCTCACTTGCTTAGTGGGTTCTTCAGTTTCAATTATACTCAACCTTGCCCTGGTCTGAGGATCATCCCATTACCTCCCTGATTCTCACAGCCTCAACCAGCCTGGACTTTCCCACTGACTTGCAATCTGCCAAGTCTTCAGATCATTTACAGAAAATTATTCAATCAACTAAGAAAACAAGGGTCATAATTTATAGTAGTGGTGGTTGGACCCCTCAGCTGGGATCAGAGCCCCTGTTTCACTAGGTGCTGTACATACACGAAAGCTGGGTCTACACCGTAAAGTTTTGTCAGTATCATTATGTCGGTCAGCAGTATGAAAAAAAAACCCACACCGCCTAGCCAACACACCTGTGCCAGCAAAAGCCCCAGCTCATGATGGTGCACTATGCCAACGGACAAACTCCTCCTGTTGGCGTACATAGCATTTACACTAATGGGCTCTGGCAGCTTAGCTATAAAGGCATAGTTATACCAGCAAAGCATTTGTGGAGTAGAAAGACCACAATAAATGTAAAATCTAAATAGATACAACAGACAAAGGGTGGGAGCAAGACAATACTATCCCCATTTCACAGAACTGAACTGAAACACTGAGAAATTAAGTGACTTGCCTAAGGTCACACTGGAATTTTGTGGTAGAGCTGGGAATTGAACACTCATATTTGGAGTCCCAGCCTAGCAATCAAACTAGTAGCCCACGCTTTCTGCTCTATACTTTGCTCATATTAGAGGAGTATTATGAATAAGTTTTTACCTGGCATATGTAAAGCTGAGGACTAACACAATCCATGTGGGCGATGGAAAAACACATGCTCCATTCTGATGTCAGAGGTACTGACCAGCTGGAATAATTATTACTTTTTGTGACACGATACAGAACTTGTGCCTGTATAGTGGCAGGCATGGAGCTCATTTTCTCCTTGCTTATATCTTCCACACATGCACTAGGTTTAATAGTGAAGTAGGGCCAGAATCATAGGTCAGAAATTATCTTTGAGGTTTGATATCAATGACGACTTATGCAAGCTCTGTTCCTTTTCCTTGACAATTATTGTCACATCCTGGGATATCAGGGACTACTTAGTGGGGAGACAGCTATTGAAATTACAAGAGGCTTGTGTTAGAATGATCAAAGGAGTTCCATTGGCAGGAATTCTACAATTTGATTTACAGAAGAGCCCATCATCATGGGAGTTGACTTGTCTTTCAACCACAGTGGATCATCAACAGTGTCTTATTACAAATCTTTACATGAGAGTGGCTTCCTGATTGATTTAACCAGGTTTAAGGTTCAGTACAGACACACGCTGATAACTATTCAGAAAAGGTAGAAAGGTAATTGTCATCTTATGTATTTATAGAGTTTTCTATGGCAATGACTATTATGGCATCTATAAATTTACCCTTGCAACACCCCGGGAGGCAGAGAAGTTTTGTTACCCCTATTTTAATGGAGAGGGAAACTGAGGCACAGAAAAGCATGTGATTTCCTAACGGTCTTACCTGATCTAACAAGAGCCTTCCATTATTTGGGCTCTGTTGCCACTCAGCTCTTGACCCCTTTGCTAAGTCTGGGAGGTTTCTTATGGGTGTCAGATGCTCATGATTTGCAGGGTTGGACTTGAACTGGTGCCCCAGAGAAGAAATGCTCTAGATCTTATTGCCAATAATATGAACCATCCAATTTAACAAGGTCTCTAGCCCACTAATTTCTACTTTATTTGGGGGGAGGGAGTGAAAAAACAACAGAAACTGGGTTCCAAAAGTATAGTGGGGTTTGTTCTTTGGGACTTCTTTTGGTTTTACTTCTTAAATAAGAAAACTGAAAAATGTAATCATTTAATTAGTCATACGACTTTCAAAAAAAAAATCCAACCAACCAACACCGAATTACAGCTTTGAAGGGATGTCAATTAAATTGCGCTTCAGAATCCTAGGATACTTGCCGTCTTCTAAAGAGCAAAGCAAATAACTTTCAAAAATACAATCCTTGCAAACAAATCCAGAATGGTCAGGGCAAATCTGGGTGGAATTGTGACAGATTAGAGCCTTGGGAGTCTGTGGGGTTGACTTTAGTCCTTGGAAGGGGTGGTACCAACCCACTTTTTCTCTTCCACACAAGGCCTCAATCCTGCCATTTACACCATGTGGGTGGACTGCTGCACTAGTATGTGTTCCAAGTGGGATACAGCAGCTCCACTCCAATTAAAATAGGAGTAAATTGCAAGATCAGTGCCCAAATGCCACTTCCAGCAGCTTTTCTCCAAATGGGGAGACTACTCTACACCTTGCAGTAACTATTAATTAGCAAATACATTATTGAATAGGAAGATACAATTAAGATAGTCAGTCAGTAATAAACCCTATTTACCACTGCATTCAATGTCAAATACATAATTAATTCTTAAAAATTAACTATGTAGTACCTATCACTGTGATTCATTTACTGCTTGAACTTGTTAACCTTCCTTTGCTCCCCCGCTTGTTGAAGTCAATGGGAGTTTGCCTTGATTAAAGAGAGCTGAATAAGACCTTAAATAAACAATGTTATTGAACCAGAAATATTCACTAGCACTAGCTACTTTATTATGAATAGTTAACTACACATAATACAGAGCATAAGGTAAAATGTTATCCAGCCAACTGTAATTACAAAGATGTGACACATCCAAATCTTAAGTTGCCAGAAAGATTTCTTGTGCAAACAATGCCTGATATTAACAAGGGATTCAATACAGAGAAGAAAATCCATTCCTGACCCTCCTTATCTTTCTTCTATCACATTACAGTATCTAATATGGGCTTCTGGAACAGATTCCTGTTTTCACAGCTCTCTTTTGGGGTGGTGAAATGCAGTAAATATCCTTCACAGCGGAGTCTCAGAGTTTCAGCATTTACTGGAGCTGGTTTTGCTGCCAATCATATTTGTTTTGCATTTATTGTTCTCTGCTTGTCACATTTAGAAGGCTGCAAATGGCTAAACAAAACAATGAAAAAGCAGCCAGAACATCTGTATGATTTTAATTAAAAGGGAGAAATCAGAAGAATAGCAGCCAGCCAAGGAAGTGTAAGTGAAAAATTTGCTACCTCTGGAAGTAACTCTCAGTATAAGGTAACAAAATATCTGGCACTTGGGGTTTATTGTGAAATGAATCATACGTCTGCTGCTGCCTGCTGATCACGGCGCATCTCTTCCACACAGGCTTCAGTCAATAAAATCACCGCCTTCAACAGATGCAAATGGATCTCGTTTTAGGCTGACTAACACTGCCTTCACATTTATCCCCTCTAGCTGTCTAGACTCTGCCAGGAGACTAAAATTCTTGCTTAAGCCTCCTCTTGTTCTTCTTGTCACTGGTGACAGAGAAAGCCAAGATATCTCTGTCCTTTGAGACTCGGACATGCTGAGCAGTTCTTGCAGCTCCTTGGCTAGGGAATGGATTTCATCTGTCATTTACATGATACTTAATCATTCTCGTCTGGCTTTGAAAAATAAGTAAGGTACTAAACTAGCTTTAATCGTAGCAGGCTGTGAAACTGACAGGTTTGTTTGTTTGTTTGTTTTTAAAGGTAGTAATAAGGGCACTGCAAAAGTGCATTTAATTATTTCTGGTGTGGTTGCTTAAGATCCACAGACAGGGATTAGGGTCCCATTGTGACACTGCAAACAAATACCAAAACAAAAGTCCTTGCCCTGGAGAGTTCACAATTTAGGCTTTACGCCACACTCAACGAGAGCCTGATCCAGTGCCCATTGAATTCAGTGAGTCTTTCCATTGATTTCATAGGAGTTGGAGTAGGATATCAGAAAGGTTGGATAATCCAGTGGTTAGCATGCTAGCCTGGGAACTAAGAGACTTGGGTTCAAGTTGCTGCTCTGCCACAGACTTCCTGTGTAATGTTGAGCAAGTCACTTTGTTTCTCTCTTAAAATGGATATATAGTATATCCCTACCTCACTGGGGAGACAGGAGAATAAATACATTAAAGATTGTGAGGCCTCCCCTCAGACACTGCAGTAATCAGCGGCCCTATTCGGAGAGGATAAACAGGGGGTTCCTCCAGAACAGTGTGGAGGCATGTTTGCAGGACTGCTGCTAGAAGCTTGTACGGTTATCGCCAAGGTGGCAAAACGTGTAATCATTCTGTGGAAAGAATGAGCAGCGGAGCTGGGCAGAGAAAGGTCATTCCATTTCAGGGAGGATTTTGATACTTTGAAATTTGATTTCATTCCTGTTTGGAACAAACCTCCAATTTTCACAGTTCTCCACAGCAGGAAATGAAGCCTCAGTTCCAAGCCAGCCCATGTGGCAGGCTACACTGGAGTGGTGCACCCTGGAACTCTGCGGCCCTGGAAGCCTCGGCTGCAGAGGAGCCAGAAGTCTGGGAGCTCAAGCTGTCATGGTTTCCGGGCTAGCAGCTCCCCATCAGACCTTCAGATTGGATGCTGAGGAGCTGATCAGGTGAAGTGAGGACAGGAAAGTGAGACAGATTTCCAAGAAAACCCCGCCTCAAAATCCATTGGAACTGCCTCAAAATCACCCTCTCCACACAGCATTTTGATATTTACTAATATGTCAATTCTAATGAATAAAAGGTGTTGTCACACTTTCTCCATCCAGCTCTACTGAGCATTTCACTGTTCATGACTGTGTGCCGGGCCCTTTTACCATGACTACTTTGCCATGCAAAAACCCAGTGAGAGCTGAATTACCTCGCACTGAGAATTATGTCCATACAGCAGTTATTTGACTGCGAAGCTCACTGCAGCTCTGTAAATAATACGAACTTTTAACTGGGTTTCAAAAATAAATTCTGCTAAAATACTATTGTCTCAGGCTGCCGCAATATAGAAAATTGTCCACAGAGGTCTCAAAATCCATTTGATGCTTATCAAAGACCCCATTGTGTGCTTCGTACAGGCTCTGCAAGGATCCAGTCAAATTACTGCCAGTGACTGGCTTTTGAAACTTTTTGTTACAGATCATAAACAGCGGGACCTCTGCTCGCATTGGCTGCAATGCCAATTACACAGCAGAATGAGGAGCGATGGCCGACGATTATCAGTACACAGCACCAGTACCTTGTGCACTGAGATTCTGAGTCTGTGATGGGATAGAGAAGGATGCGTCTTGAACACCCCCAGAAGCAGGCCACTTGTCCAACACTTCCAGTAAGCAAGCAGGTAGCTTGCAGTGGGTACTTCACATACTCAGTGTTTTTCAAGACTTGCTTAATTACTGTTGTTCCTTGTAGCTCTTTGCAGAAAGGTGACACTGAAAGCAGAAGGTGGGGGGGTCTTTAGAAGGCACATGGAGACAACTTGGTATGCTGTACTCTGAATTTTATGCAGTCAGTTTGGAAGTCTAATAATCACTGAATTCCAAAATGCCTGCAAAACCTGCCCTTAAACAGTTATTCCTGATGAGGGTTTGCCACTGAGAGATGTCACAGATAGATAAATGCAAGATGTCTCCCAGATCAGCAAGTTACTGCATTCTGATCTGAGGCTTCCTTCTAATCATTACAATTTCTCCCACTAGATGTGAGTCAGGCTGCTAAGGTTTCGCTCAGTGGGGGGTGCACCATGGAGTGGGATGAATTATTTTTCAAAGTGCTGACGGATGGGTCTGGGGAAAAAAGCATTGCTCACTGACATTGGCCCAAACTGATGATCTTTCTGAACAAGACTTCCTTCGCTGCCCCCAAAGGCCTTATTATGAAGGCAGGAGGGGCACCCAGGTTTGACACTTCTAAACATAGTGTTTTGAACCTTCATCCTAGGAATTTCAAATGCTTTACAAACACTAAATACTCATGAGTTCAGATTCTGGCTCCCTGTGTAACCTTGAGTCATTCAACCTCTGGGTGCCTCTGTTTCCTCGCCTATAAACTTGTATGACAAATTGACACCTACCTGCTTGCCTCTCTGGTGGTGCTGCAAGGTTTAATTAATGGGAAAGTGTTTTGAGATCTCCCATGAAATGTAGTAGCCAATGCAAAGCATTGATTATTGAACGCTCTAATTCACCAGCTGTGCTCTCAGGCGCAAACCTTTTGCACAGCTCGGGTATTAACCACTCTTGCTCTTTCTGAGCAGCAACTGTGTGTAACTCTGGACCTTTATTCAGGATTTCTGCTGCTCAGTTACCCCTCTAACACGAGCTGAACCACCCTGTGGCAGATATGCTCAGCTGGTCTTGAGTTGCTGATGATCTAGCCATGGTACACAATTTACCACATCCCAAGTGCTTTCACTGTTGGTGAATTGAGAGGGAATTTAATTATGCTCTGAGCATAATTACAGAAACCACATTTATTTCCGCTACTGATACAGTTTTTCCCCTATCCTTAATATAATTTTACCATCTGATCTGTCTAGGCTCTCCCTAGGCTTGAAAGCTCAGATATCTTTAGTAAAATAGAGCCTCCTGTTTTATTTACAGGCAGTTATTCCCAAAATAATCCAGTTGCCCCCAAAGGGACCAAGTATCTCACTACCATCTATGCTTTGTCATGGCAATATATTGGAACTGTTACTTGGCTTGGATTTTCTAAATGCTCAGGTCAGGTACATCCAACCCAAGAGAATTTTGTTTTAATTCCAGCCACCATATGACTTAATTTCACTGTTTGCACACGGCCCCTTTAGAACATCAACCATTTAAAAGTAATGGATCAGACTGAAGCCCTTTGCAGACAGAGAAACAAAATTAAATGTGTTGTTTCTTTTAACTGTGTTTTGTTATTTACCTCTTGGTAGATTTCAATTAATTAAATCCTTCAGAAAGCTACCCCTTGTGTATGTTAATTATACATAACTGCTTTGAGTAGGAGTAAGCAAAAGAGGTTAATTAAGAAAAATATCCCTTAAATTGACCTCTTTAATTATTGAGGCTTGCATTGTCAATTATGTATTCTGCTATGGATTTGTCAAATTTAAATTTAATAGTCAAATATTCTAGATGGGATTCTGGAACAATAAAACATAGCACTGCCTCATGCAGCCACAGGCTAGAGTTATGACTGAGTTGCTTCCTTTTATCTTTTTATTTATTTATTTTATGGTTAACCTTATTTTACCAGTCAACCTTCCCTTTCGCCTCCCCAAATAATAAAAGGGACTTAAGAACACCTGAGCTGAAATCCTGGCCCTACTGAAGCCAATGGCAACACTCTCATTGACTTCACTGGGAGCAAGATATGCCCCTTGGATCTTTATTGCTCCTGACATATTCAAGACAATGTTGTGTTCTCTATAACTGTAGGCCTTGACCAAGGGCCTGCTCCAGCTTCCTTTGAAATCAAGCTGAGTCTTCCTAGTGACTTCAAAGGGGAGTCAGATCAAGTCTCTCTCTCTTTTTTTTTCTTTTGCTTTTGATTCACTAAATTCTTTTTGCTCACTAAAGGTACAAGTCTGATCAAACATTCATTTCTGTAAAAGGACAAAGAGAGAATAATTGGAAGACCGCCGAAAAACTCATGCATCTAACAGGTTTCATATTCAGTGAACGAAAGAGGTTACAGCTGACTTTACTGGTCTGCTTGGGGTAGGTGAAGGAGCAGCCCAAATTAAACATATCTGAGAAAGTGTCACACTCTTTTCCCATTACTACTGCTTAAAGTCATTTGTACTTACACTTGAAACAGAAAGCTTATAAAATCTGTATCTATTTTGCCACATATTTAACACACCTTTGGTTAATAGTAAAACTTAGATTGCGTTTCTTGTATTATACTAGAGAAATTGATTTTTTTATCCAGTTAACATTTCTTTCTTTTCAAAGGTTCCATTAGAGTATAAATGGAACCTTTCTACAACTTTGTTTTCCACAGGGCTCTGCCTTCCTAGGCTTCTTCAGTCAGTTTTTAAACTCTGTTATTCTAAAAAAGTATAAAACTGCTTTCTTTCTCATTCTCACCTCTTCTGGAGGATATACAGTGGGTACAATTCTGACCTCCTTACACCACCAAAACTTCTGTGGCTTTTAATAGATCAACAAGAGCACTAGGCTCACTATCCAAAAACTAGATCCGTGCAAGCTACGAGTCCCAAACGGATACCAGAGTCACCTGGATTGAATTTTTGTTACCAATTAAAAACTCAAATAAATATCCACTTAAGAGTGGGATTTTCCAAAGTACCTGAGTGATTTAAGAGCATAAGTCCCATTGGCTTTCAATGGAACTTGTGCTCCTAAATCATGTTGGTGTTAACCCCACCCACTAAATGGCTGCTAAGGTTCACAGCACTCTCCAACTAGCCTAGGAGAACATGGGGATGAGTGCAATATAAAAGCAAAGAGCTGTGTGTGACATCCTCACACACCCTTATTCACCGCTGCCATATAATTAGGATATGTTTTGCACAAAGTATGCCTTGTGAGGTATCATTCTAAAAGTCTTGATCTGATAGACAGTAATATCTCATTGGATTGTATGTGCTACCGTCGTATGTGAAGTTATGAAGTTTGACTAGGTATTTGTTACTGAAACATGTTGTGAGGGTGAAAATACCCACAAGCAACCTTTCAGGTACAACAGTAAAAAGGCCAAACACTGTTAATGGCGTATTGAGGAAATGCACACAAGGATTACCCCAGGAACTGTGTACAATAGAAACCTCTCAGAGAGAGCACTACACAATGGGAACTGTTTGACCCAGGTCAGAGCAAAAGAGTTTTCCAGCAAGTGGGAAGAAGATATAAAAGGGGGAAATTACATTATGGGGGACCTCACGCTTCCTACAACAACACACCTGGAAACACCTGAGGAACAAAGACTGAACTGAGGGAAGTGATGGTCCCAGGCTAAAGAGATTTCTATACTATTTATGAAAACCTGGGAAACCCAAGCTGCAAAGCAAAGGCGGCTTGTGCCTTAAGAATCTGCCAGCCTATTTATCACTAAAGATGAGAATTTGCTAATTCATATCCTACCTATCTAGTATGTTAAGCTCAGTTTGCGCTTTTGTTTATTTACTAGGCAATCTGCTTTGATGTGTTTGCGATCACTTATAATCACTTAAACTCTATCTTTTTGTAGTTAATAAACTTATTTTGTGTTTTAAATCCAAACCAGTGTTTGACTAAGGTGTCTGGGGAAAATCTTAGCTTGGTTACAAGTGTGCATGGTCCTCTTCACATTGGAGGGAGAGGCGGACCAGGTGCTAAATCCATATACTGGCCAGCTTGGACCAGGGCACGACTGTACTGCTCTGAGGTCCACTGCAGTTGGGTGTGTCCCTACCTGTGCGAATGCTGGTGAAAGTGCAAGCTTGAATGGCTTTGCAACTTGTCACAGCAGCACAGTGAGAGAGGGAGCCCAGGCTGGAGGCCGGGGGGGCTCAGCGGTACCCCAGTTCCAGGTGGCACCCCAGGGAAACCCGTCACAGTGGGATTTTACAAAAGGGCTCAGTGTTGGCCTAACTCTGGTCGCAGTGAAGTCAGGGATAAAGCTCCCATTGACTCCAGTGACAGCCCCGTTAGGTCAATGCTGAACCCTTTTGAGAATCTCACCCGAGAGATAGAACATTGGTCTCAGTAGATGTTTATGGTTCTTATTTACTGTATTCAGGTTGTTATTGCCTAGGTCTGGCACAGTGGTGTCTGAGCACAAATCTATGTCACAGCTGGGGTTTCAAGGTAAAACCATTTGGAATTCACTAGTTTAATGTGATCTGTACCTTTAACATTTGGAGTTCGGTCAAGTAGAACACCAGACCCAGAACCCCGTGCAGAAGGTGGCAATAGAGTCACTAAAATGAAACAAACAGGATTTTGTTCTGACTGCATCAAATAGTAGCGGGAGGGAAACTGCAGTAATGGGATTAATGCTGCTGTTCACACTAACGCTGCATCAAATCTCCCAGCTCTCTATCATGAACTGAAAATGCTGGGTCCACTTTTTCTCTTTAGTGCGACAAAGAAGTTTGCAGATTAGCATCCCCTGCTACTGCAGCAATCACTCAGAGGGGGAGCTCAGTTTGCCTAGATGGACAAACATGAATCCCCTGCCCTTCTCAGGCACTTCACGAGAAAGATTTAATGCCCAAGTCAGTGCAATCTTCTGACATGTCATTTGTCCATCCCCCCGCACACCCACACGCTCCAGAGATATAGAAATAAGGTCTTATTACGTTGCTGTTGCTTCTCTTGTCTATCATAGCGCACTGAAGCCCTAGCAGGTTTGTGGATTTCTTTTTTGGCAGGTTCCAGCAGAGTGGCAAGAAGAGAGAACCGCATGTGTCCACCAAAACGTGCAATTCATGCACATTACAGTGTGCTCAGAGAAAGCCCAAGGGCTCTGGAGGCAGAATACTGTGCAACAGAGACAGAGGGAGCCAGTTGAAATATCTTCACAAAAATCCACCCCAGGTTTTTCCCTTTAAAAAAAAAAAATCCCTTTTCTTTGCTCCTTTGCTTTGGCTCCCACATTCCACTGTCAAGCAAACTATCATACCAGCTTTTGTGTTGATTTATTGGTTGGCTCATGGGAAACTGGAAATGAGTTGGATAATGTGTAGGTGCATCTTCTCTGCGTTATTTCCTTCATACGTCCATGGCTAGTGAGGAAGATACCCACTAAAGGGTAATTCCATCTGCCTGCAAAAATGTATGACATTGATTCTTGACTCAGCTGTTTCCTTGAGTGAACAAGGATGATATTATATGAGCCTGTAGGAAGAGATCAGGCTTTCAGAACATTATATGCGCTTAGTTTCCCATCTGCAACTCTGTAAGAGATTACATTAACTGCAATCTACAAATGGAGGAAGCTGTGACATCCCCTATTGAGTGGGGGGAAACAAATGATCCAAAAGGGAGTTTCCCTGGTTGGGTACCTGGGATTGTCTGATAGAGCTTTTCATGGCACAGGTACTAGCAGACCTGCACAGGTCAGGATTTAATAATTAATGGTTAAAAAAAGTTTAAGTAACAAGGAACAAATTTCAGGGAGCGCAGCTTCATGAGGCAGCCGAAGTTAAAAGACAGAGCCACCTGCCTTGCAACGCACCAGTGATGCGTAAGTATTAGCTCAATTGCACACCGGCTTTTGGTAGATCGTCATCACATCCTTTTTAGAACCTTAGACATTTTTGACATGTTGATTAAAGTTAAAAACAAACGCAGAAAATTATTTTTGTGATGTAGCCGGATGGTCTGCTGTGCTGAGAGATCTGTCTGTACAACTTATATATCCTCACTGATATTATGAAAGTGTAGCTATGAAATTCACTGTTCCATGAATGCCCCTCTGTAGGTGTATCCACCATGAGCTGCCAGATCAAGGAGAATAGTGGGTCATAAGCACTCAGTGACTGCCGACTGAAGTAGAAACAGCTTGGATCAAGAGGCGGCTCCCTGCCCTGAAAGAACAGTTTTCTCTTACCCAGAGTTCGGAGAATTAGAAGTTACAAACACAGAACAAAGCAGACAAAGTGTTGGTGCAGGCATATATAAACCTTCTCACAGAGTGACACAGGGAAGCTTGAGGTGAGACAGACAGGAAGTTTGTTTCAGAGTAGCAGCCGTGTTAGTCTGTATCCGCAAAAGAACCAGGAGTACTTGTGACACCTTAGAGACTAACAAATTTATTTGAGCATAAGCTTTCGTGGGCTACAGCCAGTGATGAGCTGCCAGAAGCTGAAGAACTGGTTCCTTCAGTCGCTCCAAGCCTTCAGCGGCACATCCTTCAGTCACTCCGGGTCTTCAATGGCACTGAAGGACCCGCCGCCGAAGTGCCACCGAAGGCTCAGAGTGCCGCCGGGTGAGTAAAAATTCACAGGGGGGCCTCCCCAGCCGAGAGCTCAGGCAGGACGGACAGGACGGTCCCGCGGGCTGCATGTGGCCCGTGGGCCGGAGTTTGCCCACCCCTTTAACAACCGGTTCTAAACCAGCTTCAAAATTTAACAACCAGTTCGGCTCCAGCTCACCACTGGCTACAGCCCACTTCATCGTATGCATAGAATGGAACATATAGTAAGAAGACATATATATACACACACACACACACACACACACACACATAAAGAGAACATGAAAAGGTGGAAGTAGCCATACCAACTGTACGAGGCTAATTAATTAAGATGAGCGATTATCAGCAGGAGAAAAAAATTTTTTGTAGTGATAATCAAGGTGGCCCATTTAGACAGTAGACAAGAAGGTGTGAGGATACTTAACAATGGGAAATAGATTCAATATGTGTAATGACCCAGCCACTCCCAGTCTCTGTTCAAACCCAAGGTAATGGTATCTAGTTTGCATATTAATTCAAACTCAGCAGTTTCTCGCTGGAGTTTGTTTTTGAAGCTTTTCTGTTTGTTTGGAAGGAAAGGCATGGACTGGCCAAGGTTGGAGGAAACAAGCTGACCAAGGGAAAGGCAGCTCCACATTTCAGCACACAAACCACACCATGGAGCAGGACGAGTGTGGGTGGGCCCAAAGGAACATGGCCCTGTCCTAAGAATGCCCTGGAGTAGTGAGGAAATGCGTGTAGCGTTTATAGATAGATCGGTGTATTTCTCATGTGATTAAGTAAAGTGCAGTAATGTGTTAGACTTCTGTGCCAAGTGTCTGTGTGTGTGTTTTATGCTACATCTACCCCTTGAAGAGGTAAACCAGAAGGCTTACACTTTCAGTGTGATTCTGGGAGAGGATGTGATTCAGGGAGAAGTCAGCACTGGTGCTAGGGGCTGGGCAGGGGACCACATGGTCACAGCTCTGAGGATGGGGTGTTAGACAAACTTCACTGTGAGTGGGTGCCTAGGGACCCCAAGACAGGGATAGAACCTGAGCGCTGTTCAAACTTCACAGGCTTAACACACCTGGGGATCCAGCAACTGGGCCTCCTCTCAGCAATCTTGTGGGCTTTCAGCCAGGGGGCCTGACCAGATTTGTGACAGCAGCATACCTCTGCCTCAGATGTTTTGTGGTCTGTTTGTTGTCTACTGTTACCCTTTTCTCTCAATATGAGGCAACCCCCTTGGCTCGGTTGGAAGGCGGCAAAGGCTAGGGAACCTGCCACAGCCACATAGGCAACTGCCATGATCAGATAAAACAGCTAACAGAGCCAGTCCCAATGCTGACCACAATTGGCTGATGAAGGGGTGCAGTGACACCCATAAAAAGAAACAGGAGCTGGACAAAAGCATCTCTTTCCTGCCTTGCCCACTTCCTCCTGCAGCGGTAGCCATTCTCCCATACTTGTGGTTACCCCCACACTATAACAGAACGCTGTTGTTTTACTTTGATCTCCCAGTGTGTTTTGTTGTATGATTGGACTGTGGATGCGGCTTGGAGGTTTGTACAATTCCATCTGCTTTGTGGGGTTTGAGACTGGTAGGAACATGGGTGCAAGTCACATTGTGTGGTAACAGGTCAGACTAGATCAGGGGTTCTCAAACTGGGAGTTGTGGCCCCTCAGGGGGTCATGAGGTTCTTACATGGGGGGTCACGAGCTGTCAGCCTCCACCCCAAACCCCGCTTTGCATCCAGCATTTATAATGGTGTTAAATAGATTAAAACATGTTTTTAATAATATAAGGGGGGTTGCACTCAGAGGCTTGCTATGTGAAAGGGGTCACCAGTACAAAAGTTTGAGAATCACTGGACGAGATGATAATAATAACCCCGCTTGGACTTAAAATTCCTTGATCTATGAAATGTAAACCACCACTGATTTCAAACCAAGATTGTATTTTTAAATGGATGCTTAAAGCCAGACTCCTCAGTCCACATGTAGGCATCAGTTGTCCTAGCTAGGGTGACTAACAGAGGCCCAGTCGCCACTGGGACTGGCCTGGTTTTCAGAAGTGCTGACAACCTAGCAGCTCCCACTGAAATCACTCAAACCCTCTGCATATTTTTACATATCTGTAAAAATGGGGGTGATCATTCCTATTGTCTCCCAGTGATGTTACATGGCTCCAATATTCAACACCTGTAAAGTTCTTGGACAGTTTCCTATAAAACCCACTGGGCAAATGCAAAGTATTAAGGTATGAGAAACACATGTAAAAGCAACAATATATATATATAAAAAAAGAGCACTTGCCTTCCACGCAGTATATTTCTTTGCATATTCCTCTTCCAACTATGTATGCCAGCCTCCAGCCAAAAAACCCTAAAGTGACTATTGGATGGACTTGGGTATCAGATCCATGCCCACTGTTACATCCATGAATCATTTGCTGTCCATTTGGGAAGTGTTCATTCTCCCATCATTGATCTAACAAAACAAAAATAAGGAGAGAAGCAAATTAGCTGCGAGCCCATTGCTAATTTAAACTTAGATACCGCACGGAGTATAAAAGTTTTGATTATACTGTTTGATTCATTCATAGCAATATGGATCCAGGCACTGCTGTGTATTTTATGGTTGTGTTGAAGTGATGCCCAGACTCCTGGTATTTTACAGCTTTCTGCAACAAAAATTGCTAATTAAAAATGAAAATACAGTTCTTGTAAAATCTTTTAAAACAAACATACAGTATTAATATTATTGTACCTTTAATATACATAGCAGTGTGGTTTTCATGGGAGTGATCAGAATATTCATAATAGGACAGTTGCAGCAAGTGAGTGGTACAATAGTCTCCATTTTGCTTGTACAAATCGAGAAGGTTGCAGAAGAATTATTCTGCAATATTTTTAAAGGCCTGCTCACGGCTGGAAGCCTAGTTCTACTTTATATGTTTCAGCTAGTCAATACCTCTAAAACTCCTAATCACTGCTCGCATAAGTTGCATATTAAGGGGGTTGGTTAACCACTGGAAATAACAGACATGAGCACAACTCAGCAGGCAGAATGCTTGGGAGGAGGCTTGAAAACTCAAAAACCTAGTGCCATAGGACGACACCTTTACTCATGCTGGAGTAAGGTGATACTCTGAAGTGGTCTTATTTAAGTTAAGGGGACTATTGGCAGAGGGCTAAATCCTGTGAGATGCCGAGCGCCAGCCATTTCCACTGACTTCATTTGGGATGATGATGGTATGTGTCATGCAGGATTGAGGCCAGAGTGGGGTTCTATTTAAAGCGAGTAAAGCCTGCCATGTGGTGTCCATCCCAATAGCACAGTACCTGCTGGTGTTGTGGTGTTGTTTCTGTGCACGAGGAGGAGAAGAGAAACTTCTGTGTATAGGTGCTAGAACTACTGTTGCACCTCCTGGCTTGCAGTGGTTTCCAGCATATCCAGGGTTTACAGTTTGGTACAATGGCTCTTAGCACCTTCCCTGCCACTATACAAATTGTTCCAGCCCCTACTTCTGCATAGTCACCCACACACATAGCTCCTTCATATGCAATGAGGCCCAGATCCACAGGGATTTAGGGTTTGCAACATTCAGCATCACGGCACCTAGGAAATCATAGGACCAACACTGCGATCCACAACGCTGAGGTAGGCATCTAAACAATGAACGGGTAGCAATAGGCACCTTAGAATGCAGTCCACATAGCCAGCATGCTACGCGAGGAGCGGCCTGAGCTAGCCAATGGGAGATGCTGATGATAGGGGTGTGTGCTAAGCTCTTGCGGCACTGAGAAGCCCAGTATTCATAGCCTACACTCGACTGTAATAATCTTTGTACAAATCTTCCTTTTTGGAGGCATCATCTGAAAGCAAATTAACAGATCGTTAATATTCTTGCATGAGGTCTGTACATGATGTGCACAAAGAGTTATGAATATATGCTGGAATTATGACTAACATGTGCAACCACCAGATGTGTCGGGGGAGTTGTTAAACAAAGAACTTGGTGTCTACCTCAATTTGCATATAAGCAGTGAACAGGACCATCAAGACAACAGCAGGAGGAGGAGGGGGCAGGAAACAGAACAATTTGTATTTCAGCAAAACAGCACCAGAGGAAGATAGATCACGGAGCTTCCTTCACCACCAGACTCCATGTCACCTTCCTCACAGCGTGAATAAACTTTACTTTGAGGGGTAACCCTCAGAAGAATCCATTTCAAAGGTTTACTGGTCTATAAAGACCAGGGGCTGAACCTCAAGTGATGGGCAATTGAATCAACTGTTTGTATACAATATTACTCTATTATAAGAATGTATCATGTGAGGTGTTTTCTGAAAGCACATGACACATTGGTGATTAATATCACTGTGAAATATATGTATTAATACTAAATATCGATACTTTATGATATTGTTTTAAATTTTGTGGCCAAACAGGAAGAAACAGGTTCCCTCCCAGACAGCCGAGAAGGCAGCTATCTATCTGTCTCCTATATAAATTAACTATGGTGGATTCAAAACAATGGAAGCTTCATTTACATGCAGTGGAATGGGAAGCCCTCAAAAAGGGGAAAAACAGCATAACATCATCCTGCCTCTTGAAACAAACCACTGAACTTCGGAAGATATAAGCAAAGACAAAAACCATCTTTGGCATCCAACACTAGACAGACAAAAGGGAACCGAGCTCTTGCAAGCTAAGAAAGACGGGTCCTTCAGCTAAGGAGGGAGGGGGTTGAAGTCTCTGGAAACTGAGTGTATGTTAGAAACCATCTTGACCAAAGCCTGTATCTTGCTAGATTAAGTTTTAGACTTTTAGATGTGTTTTCACTTTTATTTGCTTATAATCCTTTTTTAATTGGGGTGCTGTACAAACAAGGCAAGATCATATGAATGCAGTAATAGGAAGGAGTCGGTGGGAGGGAGTGACAGTGATAGGAACCTGCTTTGAACACCAGATTCATAGAACTTGATGGTTCTGATGTTCCAGAAACAAAAGTAAATATAAATCTATTTTTCATAACATTGTTAAGTCACTGTTTGTTAAGCAGGTTTGCATACATCTGTAGGAACCCTTGGGAAAATATACCCTGGATTCCAATTTGTTACAATGGAGGCTTCTGTCATTGTAAACAATGAGCTAAAATTTGTCTTTGTTGTAATTCAGCTGACGTCAACAAGTAACACCAGAGATTCGTCCGGGTAAATGTGAATTATATTTCCCCAGCTCTTGCTACTATAATCTTATATTGAAAGAGAACAGAACAACCTTGAGTTTGATTGTTGCAAGTTAGTACAGAAATAACCCTCCTGCCCAATGAAATACTCAGCAGGTACTGCACACAAAGAACCAAGGGTAAAAAATTTTCTCATTAGCTGAAAGCAGCAAAAATGAACTGGGAGCATCATGGTATATTTGCATTTTACGACCGGAGTTTCACGGACACCCTAACATTGTTCCATGTTATGCTCACGTCTTCCCACGTGCATTTCCGAAGTCAGGTTCCGTTCAGGTGTAACAATGTGCAATAGCATTAGTGCAGAGCGAAGAGATTTGTAAAGGCTTGCAACAGATGCCATCGTCAGTGTCTACAGGGCAATCGGGGAGGTGGAGATGGGGGTGATTGCAGCTCATGTAGACGTTGCTTTAATCTAGCTAGTTTGGGTACCAATAGCAGTGAAACCATGGCAACACAAAGGGCTAGAATAAGCCCATCTGAGTAAATATTAGAATGCCAGGCGGGTTTGCACAGTCAGGGCTGAACCCACACTGCCACGACTGCACTGCTACTCGTACCCAAACTAACTAGGTTAAAGCCATGTGTACAACGATGTCCGTTGTTTTGTTCCTTGTAGGACAATGTCTATACTACACAGCTTCTAGCAACATGGCTGTGTCTCCACAGCTGTGCCCCAAAAGTCACGCAGCGTAGCTGCTGTTTGTTGGCTCTCCTGCCGACAAAAAACTTCTAAACCAACGAGCAGCGTTCGTGTTGCCGACGGGAGAGCACTCCTGCCAACAATGCGCTGTTCACTGGCACTTGCCACGGCAAATCTTTGTCTTTCGGGGGGGGGGGGGGGGGGGGGAGGGGAGAAGGAGTTTAACATCTCTGAAAGACCAAAGTTTTGTCGTTCAATTGCCAGCGTAGACATAGCCTAGGTCTTGTCCCCCTTTCCTCATTCAGGGTATACATTTATCTAGTTAGTTTCTTTGGGGCATGATCTGAAGCCCACTGAAGTCATCACAATGAGTTTTGGATTAGGGCTTTCCTTATTTGACAGATGAGAGTTTATTGTAAGACACTGCGATTGCATTTCATACAGCATACAGACTCCAACAATTTGTTACATGGCCAGATCATGAAATTCATACACACACTTTCCTCAGGCAAGATTCCCCACTGAAGCTAGGGGACTTTTTACCAGAAAGAGGGCAGATCCTCAGCCTATTTAAGTCAATAGAGCGATGACAATTTATACCAGATAAGGATCTACACCATGGGATACAGGATTTGATGCATAGTATTATCCCATGCTGTTCTGAGTTAGTTTTTATTTGCTATATTCATTCTTTTGGAACGTACTCCACATTTCAGCTAGGCATTGAGGTCACATACTTAGACCCCAATCCAGCAAAGTACATACTTAACCTTACGCATGTGTGCAACCCCATTAAAATCAACAGGACTTTAAGTTAAGCATATTCCTATGGTGGAAGTATCTCTTTAGCTACTACAGCAATCAGTGCTATGGAAACAACTGAGAGAGACAGCATACTCCCATATAGCATCAAAAGATCAAAGTTAGAATAAAAACCTGTCAGAACTAAAGTTTAAAACAGCAGAGAGATGTGCTGGCACTAAGGGAAGCATTTTTGGCTTTCAGAGTAGCTTTTCCCTTGTGATTCCGCTTCACCCCATTTATATGTTCCTTTTATATCTTGCAGCATTTTTTCCTCTTTTTATTTTACTCTGATTCTTATAGTAACCGCATCCCTCAGCTTCTTGTTTTACTTCTTATATTCCCACCTTGCTTTTTACCTATCAATTTGCTCTTTTCCTGCAAGCAGGACAGGTAGGAAACCAATGTAAAAGTTACAATTTGCCACAGTCTTAAGCACCTAATTTATCTGCTGCGTAATTTTTGCTTGTCGAAAGGCTCCGTTTTTCCTTAGTTTCACCTCCCTTCATTGATTCTGGGGTCCTGACAGATTCTGGTTACAGGAACTTGCCAGTGGAATGACTTCTTAGGCCTTGTCGACACTACGGGGGTAAATTGACGTGAATACCGTAGCTGGGGTCAACATAGCTTAGGTTGACTTAGCGCAGTGTTTACACGGTGCTGAGTTGACGGGAGACACTCTCCCGTCTACTTACCTTATGCTTCTCGTTCCAGTGGAGTAGTAGAGTTGATAGGAGAGTGATCTATGGTTGATTTAGCAGGTCTTCACTAGACCTGCTAAATTGACCCCTGGTGCATAGATCGCCGCAGCATTGAGCTCCAGTAACCGTAGACATGCCCTCAGAGAAGTTCCTGTTCCATCATAAATACCATTATGGCTGCTAGGAAAGTGAAGGTGCTATATGATTTGCTTTTTCTGTGTGCTCTTCCCTTGTTTCTCAAGAGGAGAATTCAACCACTTCAGGAAGCCGGCACAAGGCTCTACAGAGCTGTTATTCTTTTTGTAAATCTTAGGTTTCTAAACTAACTGTCTCTCTCTCTCTCTCTCTCTACACCCTAGGATGTGAACTCCTCAGTCATTAATGATTGAGGCAGGGCATTATTATCTCCATTTTCAGATGGGGAACTGAAGCAGAGCGATAACACATGGTTTACCTGCGGTTACCTAGGAAGTCTATGGCTGAGCCAAGGAATGAATCCGGATCTCCTGACTCTCAGACCAGTACCTAAGGCACGAGATCATCTTTCCTCTTAGCAGCTTGTATGGGCTGGCTGTTCTGGAGGCCAAGGACTATAGCATTCAACTAGGCAGCTGCTCTCCTGATCATGAGACAATGTCATGAAAGGGCTAATATGGGCATGAGGGACCACTTAACCTGCCTGCTTGCACCTGGAGAGTGGGCCAAGCCCAATTGGAGATAAAGCCCAGCTGCAGGAGAGCTGGATTCGCTCCCCCACACACCCACCCCAAAAAAGAGCTGAGAGACAGCTTGACACAGCAGTGCAATGTGAAAGGGAGCCCAGGCTGGTGGGTCAGGGGGCTCAGTGGTTCCCCAGTGATAGGTGGCACCCTGGGAGGAACCCGTCACATGGCATTACTACTTCTGTTCCTCACTTGAGTGAAATTGAGAGAACAATGGAAGACTGAGCTGTAGTGACTCCCGCAGTTGCGATGGCATTCAGAAGCATGCTTTGAAGGCAGTGATCACTTTGGATGTCTCATTACACTTTGGCATGTCCCTCTGCGTCAATAACCGTTCTCTCACTAAATCCATGGTTACACAATGAAAGCTGCAAAGAAAAGGTGACATGCTTGATAGTTCTTAAAGGCAATGGACATGAGCGCAGGGAGCCAGGGGAACACAGACAGGAAATCCTTCAGAGAGATTTTGCTTTGGATTATACAGAAATAAGCCCGGCTTAATGAGATGATGCTCCAGCCTGCTGGATCCTTGCAATAGGGCTATGTTCCAAATGCCATCGTTAAGACAAATAGCGGGCTGACATTACAGGAAGTCAGTTTCACTAGCTGTCACTGGGAAAGAGAACTGTAGTATCTTTCAACATGGTAGACTAAAAGCATGTGTTACAACAGAAAAACCAGACTGACACTTGCACCATCTAGGTTCTTATACTAGTGCCCGTCACGGTAGTGTCTGAACACTAGTTTCATCTCCTTGATGCCTATAATCCATCGTGCTGCCTATTCCGATTTCTTGATTTACAGCCTCACCAGCCTAGGTAGAAGAAATAGCAGTGTATCAAAATAATTTGAGGTCAATTAAATGAAGCATTAAAGTTTTTGGATTAGAGGATGGTCTTGTCCACTCAAAGATGGCAAGGAGAACAATAACTAGCCTCACAGGGCTCCCGCTCTGAGGCCAGAGAAGAACAGAATCAGAACATTTGAAATTTTCTCCTCATTGAACATGCATGGGGAAAATTCTTCTTTGATGTTACTGGGGGAACTCCACTGAAGTCAATGGAGTTGCATAAGTGGAAGTGAGAGGAGACTTTGATCATAAATAGGAAGTTTTATTCCCTTGTCTTGAATGCACATGACAGTTAGCCATTTGAAAGTGTAAAAGGATTCTCAAAGTTGATTGAAGTGAATTACTAAGTCCTTAATTGACCAAAAGCTCACTGTCATCAACATGGTGGTTGTGCTCAATGTTTTTAATTAAATAAAAAAAAGGAAAACACACACACACACAAAAAAAAAACCCACAGAGCACAGATTTTGGCCCTAAAATTTCAATAAATTGCTTTTTCTCTTCAATATAATTGTACAGTTATAGATAATGTTGCAATTAAGTTTCTAGGTTATCTACCACACCCTTTGATTGTATGCAGAAGTATCCTCTGCTAGCTTCAAGATTCCGAGTCAAAGCTCTTCTGTAAGATTATATGTATTCCATGGTGCTCTTACTGACGACACGCAGAGTTCTACCATTTCTGAAACTGATCTTTGTAATTTTACAGGCTCCTCATTTTGCAGTCTCCAAAGCCTAGCAGATACATTTTCCATACTCTTGCACTAATGCTAATTGAAGAACTAGAGTGGATGTGAGGGATTACACAGAAAGATCTTGTACAAGCCTCTAACATGCTCCCGGCGTGTCACTCTTTCAATTAGATATATAGCTTTACCGGCTTTTCAATTTTATCAGGTTAGAACTACACAAATTGATTCTAGCTCCTTCTCCTATACTCAAGTTATACAAGAGAAGTTGTATAAAGATCAAGTGGCAGTATCCATGGTGAGCTATACAAAATTTATTGAAACAGTAAAATGGATGAGGTAAGCTATAAAGGAACTATAAAGCTATAAAGATTATTAGTAACTGTATTGCAATTAAAATGTTGTTCTTTGCCTCGTTATGGAACAGTAGGAAGAATGTTCAGAATGATGAGAGAACGTTCATGTCTATGGGTAACCAGGCTTGCATATTTTTTCCCCAATAAATATCAGTCTATAAATGTATTTACTGACGTTTTACTGCTGTGTCATGCTTTATAACAGGCTGTCACTGTTATTACTCCATTTTAGGGTATTATAATATATAGTATTTAAGCACCTTCCATTTAAAATCAAGAGCAATAGTGAAATCCCAAATGGATTCATGCAGTCTCTGTCATTTCCCCCTTTACGGGGGAAGGTTGTTGTGGTTTTTAGGATCTTTATCTACTTTCTGTAGCTATATCTGTACCTATCAATTGGTCCTGAAGTCTTTGGTCATATGAAGAGATGCCACGTGTTACTATGATTAATGTGCCAAATTCAGTGGGGACATCAAATGGCAGTGGACGTTCTGTGGTGAGGTCAGAGGCAAAGCAATGTATAATTAACAGATTTTTTGTATTCTCTCAAAACCACATTCAGCCCAGACATAAGTGGATGCGACTGTTATTGAAGTCACAGAAAGAAAGACCAGTACACATAATGTGCACTCTCAAGCCATCAAGAGCGGGCTTAATGGTGCATAGGTGTGTTGGCCCTCTGTCAGGGAGGGAATTTCACACATGATGTGAAAGTGATTTCAAGAGTAAAAGAAGAGGTTGGGTTTTTTTTATTCACTTTAAAAAAGTCATTTAGTTCTGTTTAGTCATAGGTTTTATGACAGCAACTTTATCATTCAATCTTTCAGAAATAGGGGAAAACACCTTTTAATTTGAGTTCCAAATAGTCGAGCAGCAAGATACTACTTGTATACTACTTCACTGAATTAACTGGTACTTAAGTAAGACTCAGAGACACACCAAATCTGTACTTGCAGCACTGAACTCCTTTTCATGTACTGCCAGAAAGGACAACGTGTCCTTGTTGCTAACTTGTGAAACCTGCAGTCTGATTCACTGAACTTTGAAAGGCTTCACAATCTTTATTTACCATCTGCAAACACATCTCTACGGATTATTTTCTCGCCCTTTCAAATGCTAATTGCAAATGATAAACACAAGAACTACATATCTATTAACTGGGTTTAAAAATGAGGGTGATTGTATAAAACAGGTGACAAATGGCAGAAAAGTAATATTCTAGCAGAAGGACCCAGATGTGGCTGTCAGTTGAAAACACCACGAGAGAGACAATGTTTTCTGCTACAGCTTTCATAAATACAAAAAATAAAATAAATAAAGACCAAAAGCTTCTTTCCTTGACAACAGTGAAGTTTCTGTACAGTACCAATTTTCTCTACTGCTAACAATGGGTCCCCAGTCACACACACAAGCCAAGTAATGAATATGTCATTTCAAAGCAGTATGGAATAAAAGTCCTTGTGCAGTACTGTTACATGAGATAACTCAAGTCAACGGGAAGCTCATGGGCTTATGTTAAAAAAATG
The DNA here is from genome assembly GCF_965140235.1 of Caretta caretta. Lineage (NCBI taxonomy): Eukaryota > Metazoa > Chordata > Testudines > Cheloniidae > Caretta > Caretta caretta. Next base: position 20,639,968 of record NC_134220.1, on the reverse strand, counting down.
TAAGCCTTCCAGTTAAAAAAAATAGTCTCATGCTACTTATAGCTGAACAAATGAAACTCCTCTGAATGCTAAGTGGGCACTGACACTTTTGGCATAACATCCCAAATCCATGAAGTGACATTTGGTGGTTCAGCTACCCCGAAGAGGAGGTCCATTAAACATCCTGTCATTTAAGCCCAGTTCCTCAAAGACACCTAGTTACCTCACTCCCATTGATTTAGATGGGAGTGAGATGCCTAAATACGTTTAAGGATCTGGGCCTTAGTGTGTTCCCTTCCAATTGTCTCACATCCTCTCCCACTTTGGTTTGGTTGGCTATAGGCCTCATTATTCCTATTTTACAGGATAGATAATTTAAGGTATAGAGATGTCAAGTGACTTGCTAAAGACCACACAAAAGACAGTGGCAGAGCAAGGAACAGAACCCAGGTGTCCGGACTTCTAGCCCCTATGAACTCATTTCAATGGCTTGGTTCATCTCTTTACATCAACATACTATGTGTAAATGCCAAAACAAAAGCAAACAAAACAGGTCCAGAGAGTGTAATCAACACCCTCTAAGAGCTCCAAAGCCATCTATCCAACCTTATTGAGCCTACTGCTTTGTGTACTCATGATAAACTGCCCCATCGCTCAGATGAAAGGGTGAATTTGGGATCCATTCAGCATTTTGAATTTCCCCCAATGCATTGCAATTACAGAAACACCTGGTCTGAATAATTTCTGTCAAACTCTATTGTCAAAATTCAGCGCTCAACAGACCTAAAAATTTCACATCAGTCTTCAGTATTAATAATGCACATCCAATGGTCCCATGTGTCTTTAGTTAGTATCTTAGGCAAGGCACAACTGAAAAGGGGAAAGAGATTTGTAAAGCTGCTCATGATGAAGCAATGGGAATTCCAAATATGGATAAATTTAGGGCTTATACAAACCTTTTTGTTCTGGTTGTAAAGCTGGAATTGTCTTTTTGGAACCGAGTAGTTTTCACCACTGACATGAGAGCTCGTTATCCAGCAGTGTGTGGTGGGACTAGCAACAGCCTTAAAAGTATATGAAGAGATTGAATAAAAAAAGCTGGCATAAATGGACGATGTGGCATTGAGGGGATTCTCATACCATATGACTCCAACACGGTATACTTCTTACTTCTTATAACTTCTAAGTTATAATTCTTAGTGCATCATAATGGGTGTGTTGATATTATGACCAATGAGGTTCTCTCATATGGTAAAGAGAAAGGGGTGTGTTCATAAGTAGGAGTGCCAGAAACTCCCGAGTTCTAATCCTGACTCTGATATCAATTCCACTTGAGGCATTGGATAAATCAGCAAAATCTGGGGTTTGACACACTGAATTGGGAGTCAGACAGAATGTGCTGGATTTCCAGTTCTCCTCAGACATGCTGTCTCATCTTGGGCCAAGGTTTCCAAAGGAGTCCACTCATTTTGGATGAAGACAATATCGGAAGGCAACAGCAGCCACACAGGGTCTCTGAAGAGCATCCTTCTGACATCCCCTTCTGAGCACCAAAAGTGGAGACAATTGTAATTAGTAGATGTTTGAAAACGTTGGCTTTCACTTCTGTTCACCTCAATCTCCCATCAGTTGAGCAGGAATAGTACTTACCTAGTTCACCTGGGGCCTTGTGAGAGCAAACATTTGTGGAGGATTACTACATTTAATGCAGGTTTCATGAATTAATGTCTATTCGCTCCGATTCTATCATGGAGGGTGATAGAGATATGCGGGTTTCAGAGTAACAGCCGTGTTAGTCTGTATTCGCAAAAAGAAAAGGAGGACTTGTGGCACCTTAGAGATATGCAGGAGTAATATTGCTATACAAGCCATTTACCCTCAGTCTCAGCTCTCCCTTCCTGATGGAGATCACTACAGGATATTGTACACTGGAGACAAAAACCTACTCCAGCAGTGAACAATGTATTGCTTACCGGCATTTTACATAATTATTACAGCAATAGAATGTATAATGCTGTAACATACAGCCAAGATTGATGTACCCTTTAAAAGCCAGTAAATAAAATAATTGCAATAACTAATTGACAACTGATGACTGCAGTTATTTTGATGCACCAGTGTCAGGAAGAGGAATCCTTTCTCTAATATCATAGACTGAGAAGGAGCCCTTTTCTGGGTTGCCTTTTTTTTTTTTCCTAGCAAACGTACAGAACCTCCCTGATTACCACTAGTGATGAAGAAATCCATTGCAAGTTACTGAATGTTATGATTTAGCAAACAAATCTAAGAAATGCACTGAAAGTGCCTCAAAGTGCATCTTTGTTCATTGATTTGATGAGAGCAGCTAAGTGTTAATTATGGCAGTATTCTAGTAAGTGGTCTCAGATATTTTGCAAAAGTAATAACGCTTTAATAAAGCCCTAAGTACTTTGGAACCTGAGAAACTGCCTCTCTCCTTGTGACAGACTGCCATAGCTGCTTTCAGTTGAGGCACTGAACGGGGAGATACAAATAAAGAGATAGGGTATTCTTTGCTTGGGAAGTCCTCTACTGCAGAACTCACTGCTCTCTTTGGTCAGCCAGAGCCCAGATTTGATAATCTTCCAGACGTGCTGCAAAGCCCATCTTATGTCTCTCTTCTCTAAGGCTGTTGGGGAGAGTATGAGCTGGAAAATTTATGGGTAGATCTTTTTCCTTATGCTGTGGTTTTAATTTATGACATAGGTGCTCAGAACAGAGCTGGGGCGACTAGAGTTACGGTTTAGAAACTTGACCCAGGGACCAGGGGGACAAATAAACAAATAAATGAGGTCAGACTGTCTCTATCTATTTAGTCTACTCTGGGAAGAAGGGGGAGACTCATTTCATGTAGGCAAGTTGTGGGATGTACAGATTAGCTAGGTGCAACTAGCCAAGTTTTTAAGCGTACTCTATGAGACTGATTTACAAAAAGTCAAACTTTTCTTCAGTCTTGGAGCCCAAGCATGTTTAATAATTGCTTCATCTCCCCTGTTCCAATGAGGCAGGGACTAATGGCTGTACAAAACCCCCATTGATCATAGCTGGAGCAGCTACAGGATCTACATCCTGTAACTTCAGATTCCCTTGGATGATTCAGAAGTGTGGTGAGACGTTTATCTCCTTTCATTATCCAACATCACTGATCAAGCCTTAACTCCAAGTTCATTTGATAGTCAAAGCCATTGTCTGTTTTTCTTTTTAACATTGCAGAGAGGCTCAAGGGCTGGACATTTCCTGTCATAGCTGAGGAAAAGTGATAGGAATGGACAAACTACCAAGGATTCAGGGTTTGTTCAATAAGAGATGGACAAACATCAAGACACCTCCTTCTCCAAAACAGTCCCTTCCCTATAAAGTGTTTGAAAGCCAGATCTGGACCCCTCTCTAGATAGCACCCAAAAGTTCAGATGGTGGCAGAAGCCAGCAGGCTTCCTCCTTGTTACTGATCCTGGTTCTTTCAAACTTTAGATTCTGCTTCCACTGAAGTCAATAGGAGTAGGCCCTAGGTTTTGTAGCATTCATCCATGTCCCGAAGTGCATGGCAGACTATGCAACTGAAGTCCCAGAGCTATTCAAATCTGATTAGCACTAATGCTTCAAAGAGTCTCTAGACTCAGCATTATGGGGATATCCCCCCAATTTAAACTGATATTGACATCACCACCATAGAACTAGACCATGTGCACATGGTACCAGCTCACCCTAGAAAATCAGTTCTGTGCTAGAGATGAAAAGAGGACTGAACTATTATGAAAAACAGAACAATAGACAAGTTAAGATTTGGCTTGAGGAGAGCCAATCAGGCTCTGAATATGAGACAAGCATTGCCTGGCATTGATCCGAACAAACGCTTCATCTGAACACTGCAAACAGAGAGATTCCTATGGCTTTCTTATGATGTACTTGCATGGAGAGTGGACAGCAATGATTACTTACTACAGAGTTTAAATGTGCTCAGAACCAGGGGTTTGATTTGGGCCACATCTCTGAGCTGGCACATCTGAAAGAACAGAGGTGTCCACCCTCACCGTGAAAAGCTCCGAGAGAGAAAAATCCCTTGAAGCATCTTTATTAAAAGAGAAAGATACTGAGGCAATTGTTCTAGTCTATGGACTAGAATAGCAGACACTGCCCCACTTCAAGGGCTGCTAGCCACTGGATTCGCATAGTCCAGGTCCAGTAGTCTCTTCCCCAGTGTTGTTATATTCTGAGCCCGCATGGAGCCTGTCCTCCAGCATACAGAGACCCATTCACGTATTCACCCTACTTGTGTGGCTACTTCAGCGGTGCCCTAAGCCCCTGTACAAGGAAACTATGGGGTTCAGTATGGTGCAGGCCTTTTGTGGGCCTATCAAGAGGAGAATTCCACTTGGGATAATGGCTAATAGCAGCCAGGGACAAGTCTACAACCCATAAACATTGACTTATGTCTCTTTTGGATGGGAGGTAAGATGCCAGCTGACTAGAGCTGGGCTGATGCTGAGTGCTTTTGACAATCCTTCCCTAATGGTCTTTGAATATGGATTTTCATTTTTTTAAGCTTGCCTTAATTAGACCATTATTTAATGTTTCCTTACCTCCCACCCAAAATGTTCAAAGCCTAGCACTGTTAAGATGCAATATGCATAAGAACCCATCATTTAAAACCAGACAAAACAGCATTATTAAAAAGGTACCAAGTTCATCCAAATCGGGGGGCAGGGAGGAGAAGGGAAAGGAAAGAAGAAAAGAGGGAGGAGTCAGTATTAACATGGCTGCATGGCTCATGCTAATAAGCTGCTTGGTAGAGTCATCTTTGAGATGTTCCTCCTCTTCGTGGTCTAATCCTACAGTTCATATGCAGGTAAAACTCCCATTGACTTGGATTTTACTCCTATAAGGAATCTAGGTTCAGGCCGATTATCTACTTAATTTCTTAGCCCCCAAAATACAGGAGCTCTAGTACTCAGGCAGCAGGATGGCTGGAGGAGGTGCACAAGACCTCTTATTAATTGCAAAACCATGGTTCAAATTCAGTCTGCTCAGGCTTCTGGAAATGTTTGGTTCACACGGAGCATGCTCAGGTCTGGAAAGGAAGGATGGGTGCCAACTTTCCAGTGTGTCACGGGGGTGCTCGACCCCTGGGTCTACCCCAAGCCCCACCCCCATTCCACCCCTTCCCCCAAGACCCCACCCACCTCTTCCCTCTCCTGCTCCGGCCCCGCCCACCTCTTCCAGCCCCATTCCACCCCTTCCCCGAGCGTGCCATGTCCTTGCTCCTCCCCCCACAGAGCCTCCTGCATGCCACGAAACAGCTGCAAGTTGGCACCTATGATGGGTGCAGTGGTAAAGGGACTAGCTTAGGGCATGGGCATCCTGAGTTCACTTCCCTGCTGTGCCACAGACTTCCTGTGTGATCTTGGGCAAGTCACAGTCTATCTGTAAAAGGAGGGTAGTAGCACTGCCCTGCCCCACAGACATGTTTTGAGGATCAGTACATTCAAGATTGTGTGGTGCTTACTACAGTGATGGGGGCCATATAAATACCTAAGATAGAGAACATATATATTAGCATATTCATTCCCATACTAACATATCATCTTATTTGCATAGTAACATGATTCCTTTCTGATTTAGTTTCTCTCACCATACACTGACTTTTTCATTTTAAGCACCCCAGCCCCCAAAAAAACAAAAAGCAAACACAGACCTGCTACAAGCTCCCACTCATATATATACTCTGAGAGGATGCTTATGCACCTGAAAACGTACTCCTGTTTTCACTGGACATGAGAAACACACAGAGACCAAAGGATTTATTCAAAGACTAAACTGGTAACAGGGCCAACATTTGACTCAGGCACAGATAAGCATGCACACTGTGCAGAGAATGAGCCTATGTTTCCTTAATAATAGAAATGTAGCTTTGTGCAATGCTACATGATGGAACGGGACCTGTCAGTCCATTTACAAATGACTTACAAGTTCAAGGTTATTTCTTTCCATGTAAGTCAGCCTTGCACTGTCAGCAGCTTAGACAAATGTGCTAATCTGCATATGCAGCCATTCCATCAGGACATTCTGCCATGCTCAGGTCTATAAACCTCAGAACTTTATTAATGCTTAGCTGGGAAAAAGTCCCCTCCCGTAACCATCAAGTTTTTCACCCATGTACTCTCACCTTTATCAGATGACAAGTTTGCAGACAACACAAAGTTGTTCAAGACAATTAAGTCCAGAGCTGACTGCGAGGAGCTACAGAGGAAAAATCAAACTGAGGAAGAGTTCGTTGTAGCTCAAAAGCTTGTCTCTCTCATCCACAGAAGTTGGTCCAATAAAAGATATTACCTCCCTTACCATGTATGGGCAACAAAATGGCAGATGAAATTCAACACTGATCAGAGTAAAGTAATGGACACTGGAAAAAAACATCCCAAATAAACATCCCAAATATATATAATGATAGGTTCTAAATTAGCTGTTACCACTCAAGAAAGAGATCTTAGAGTCATCCTGGATAGTTCTCTAAAAATTTCAGCTCAACGGGACGCAGCAGTTTAAAAGACTAACAGATTGTTAGGAACTATTAGCAAAGAGAGAGAAAATAAAACAGAAAATATCATAATGCCACTATATAAATCCATGGTGTGTCCTCCCTTTGAATACTGCATGCAGTTCTGGTCACTGCATCTCTAGAAAGATATAACGCAACTGGTAAAGGTTCGGAGAAGGGCAACAAAGCTGATAAAGGGAATGGACTGGCTTCCGTACAAGGCTAGACTAAAAAGGTTAGGACTGTTCCGTTTAGGAAAGAAATGATTATGGGCAGATATGATAGAGGTCTATAAAATCATGAATGGAGTGTAGAAAGTGAATGGAGAAATGTTATTTATGCCTTCCCACCATCCAAAAAAATCACAAAAATTAATTACCCAATGAAATTAATAGGCAGCAAGTTTAATACAAACAAGAGGAAGTACTTTTTCCACACAACACACAAAAATATTTATCATACATACACCATAAGCATTAGAATGCAGCTACCAGACCGAAAAGCAAGATACTTTCCCACACTATTTTACTTCACCTGTAACAACCTCCTGTTTCTCCTCTGAGGCTTAGACACCTGCCCTGAGAGTCACCAGACCAGCTCTTGGCTTGGGGACTGGCTGGAGCCTAGCACAGAAATGACTCATCAATGCATGTGGCTTAATCAGGCTCTAGTTCAATGATAACTCATCATCTTACAGTTGACCTAATTATATTCCCCTTGAAATCATGGCACATAATTAGGCCAGTTCTCTCTGCTATTAAAAATCCCATCCATAGCCTTTTACCCCTTTATTTGGCATATGCACTAAGGGAACACATCTTCCTTAGATGTATTCATATTCAAAACATGACCATTCTATTGCAATTTGTTTAGTACAAATTGATTGTGAACAATCCTGTGAATATCTAGCCTTTGCTGCTCAAGGGGTGTTGAGTAACTGCTATTGATCAAAGAAAAAAGAAAAGGAGTACTTGTGGCACCTTAGAGACTAACCAATTTATTTGAGCATGAGCTTTCGTGAGCTACAGCTCACTTCATCAGATGTGTACCGTGGAAACTGCAGCAGACTTTATATACACACAGAGAATATGAAACAATACCTCCTCCCACCCCACTGTCCTGCTGGTAATAGCTTATCTAAAGTGATCAACAGGTGGGCCATTTCCAGCACAAATCGAGGTTTTCTCACCCTCCACACAAATTCACTCTCCTGCTGGTGCTAGCCCATCCAAAGTGACAACTCTTTACATAATCAAGTCGGGCTATTTCCTGCATAGATCCAGGTTTTCTCACATCCCCCCCCACCCCCATACACACACAAACTCACTCTCCTGCTGGTAATAGCTCATCTAAACTGACCACTCTCCAAGTTTAAATCTATTGATCAGGTAATTAACAAGGCTTTGCTTCCACTCCCTGAATGGAGAGTGCTAAAGCTTTTCTGGTTTAGATACTCATGACTGCACATTTCTAGACTGATCCTAGGAAACAGATGACCTTGAGGTTTCCTTTTCTTCAACCAGGAAGACTTGATCATAGGAATCTTCATAGAAAGCAAACACAAGGAGCATAAGCTTGGCTGAAGCAAATTCATTTTTAAAATAGAGGAACATAGGAACAGCCTTGCAAGACGAGTGCTTCACCTAGTCCAATATCCTATATTTTAATAGTAGCCGATACCGTCTGAAGCAGACGGTATGTGCAAGAAACCTTGCAGTGAACAATTATGGAGAAACTTATTTATAGGGGAAATCTCCTTCTAACTTCCCAATGGCTAGTGCTTGGCTCAAGCCCTGAATCACCATCCCCTTCTCTTTTAAGCCTGATTTGGGCATTTGCATGGCTATAAACAGGGATAGAAGATTTGGCCATTTGCATGGCTATGAATAGGGTCCTACTAAAGCTCATAGCCTCAACAATATCCTATGGCAGCGTTCCACAAGTTAATTATGTGCTCTGCAAAAATATTTTCTGCTGTCCATATATATATATATTCCTTATGTTGGGCTTGCACACTGCTTCCTCAGAGGCTGATAGGGGGACTCAGGCCCACCCTGTACTCCTCTCTGAGCTCCAGACCAGAGGCCCTGTATTAAACAGCTAAATCTGCTTCTTCAGACATGCTGTTGTATCCTGGGCTGCTTGCTACCTCCAAGCCCCCTTGTGCTGCTTTTGCACAGCCTGTGCTTAACAAAGCCTCCCTTTGGTTCTCATGCCTGTGCGTAGGTCCTCCCAGTTTCTCCTTTCTCTGCTGAACTCTTCTGCCCATCTCAGGCTCCACTGAAGGGCTTTTACTGATCCTACCTCAGGGCCTCCCTCACAGCAGCCTAACCTGCTCCCTGTAGATCATCCTGCCTGTTAAAATCCTATTTGAGGGCTCCCTCCTGCTCTCTGTGGGTTTCTCTCCATAGGAGAGTCCCATTTGTTCTGCAATCCCTCCCCACCCTCAGTTCCTTCCAGTTTCTAATCAAGCCAAGCTGTCTAATGATTCTTACCTAGCTCTTCCTCCTCTGGCCAGGAGGCAATCCCTCAGGCACAGGTGTGCTCACTGCTCTTAACCTCTTGCCTAACAGGTGATGGGAGTATGCCCCATCACAACGCCCTTTTTCACCCAGTGCAAAATGGAGTCCAATATCCCCAAGCAAAGACAGGTCTGGCTCATGAGTGATCTGCAATTTTATTTCTTTGGCACCATTTAGACATGCTGGAAACAGACTTGGTGCTCAAATTATTGTGAGCAACCGTGCCAAGAGATAAACATTGCAGACCATACGTTGCGCTGGTCTTGCATACACAACTCCCAGTCACGTAAAGAGGAATGGTGGGTGTGTGGCTCTGCAGCATGGGTCCTGCATGAAGTCACACTGTCCTTCCTATGACACTCAGTCTTGGGAGGCACTAAGGTTCTAGAGGGATAAGTGCCATAGAAATACGCACAATTCAATAACCGGACAAGAAAGACACATCCCTTGCTTATAGCTCACATGAGTTATAGTATAGTTTTTAACACCAAAGCCATTGGAGACTCTTGTAGGGGCTGCATTGACCATGCACCTGCTCTCTTTGCATCATTCCTCAGAGCGTCTCTGATTCTCTCTAATTCCCTGCTTACACAGGAAGTTTCTTGATGCTGTAACTTTCCCACTGAGGAGGTTGCCTCCTTCAGCACTCCTCTGATCATGGATTCCAGCATCTATATTCACTGCGACAGATGGCAGCATCTCTGCTTCCTGGCTGTGAGCTTGCCATGGGATAAGCAAGACGTGAAGAAGTCCAGTTTGGCCAGTTTATAATTTGTTCACTGCCAATTTTTCTTGCTAAATCCTTGAGCTGAACCCAGCCTCTAGCACAGAGAACACTCATCTTGGATACTTAACCAAAGATCTTATTGTGCCCTGATGCATGCCTCATGTAACCTCATTGAGTTCAACAGGGTTACACAGGGTGTAAGTTAGAACCCAATTTTTGGCCTCAGGTTATTAAATCCTTGAGCTATCACATAGTTTGGAGCCTATTTAGAATACATGATATCTTAGCTGGTTAGCTCTCTTCCCACATGAACAGGGAGGCAGGGCGGTGTTATTTCAGCTAACAATTGTACATTCAAGTAAAAAAACCTTAGTTAACAAGTCAGTTTAGTTTCTAGACACTCAGCCAAGCCCTCGGTATCTCTCTTCTACTGAGGCTGCCTTCAGAGGCTACTGACAGGTGAGAAAATGAAAACTGTAAAGGGAAAAAAACAATTTAAAATGCAAATGCTGTTTCATTACATTGGGAGCTGGGGGCTGCATGACGTGTGTCTTTTGCTATGCAAAGAGCTTCACACCAGGAATGTATTCTTGAGATATTTGCCACTGTATGTGCTTAGAGTAACGTACATTTTACTGTGGCAGGATTAATTTTTGCAATACGTCTGATATTTAATTTCCATGTCTCTTGTAATCCATAGAGATGGTGATCTACCTAGTGAAATACTTAAAGCCAGCACTGTTCCCTGTTTCACCTCCTGCAAAATGGGGATTCCCACCTACCTGCAAAAGGGGTTTTGAAGATTACAGACAAACTGAAGAGTTTTGCCAACGAATAATTGCTAAGTGTTATTACTCGTGTACGTGCATACCGTGGGGTCTAGTCACTGGATACAGCACTGGACTGGGAGTCAGGACACCTAGGTTCTGCTATTGATCTACTCTGTGTTCTTGGGTAATTCATTGGATTTCTCTATGCCTCCATGTCCCTGCCCATCCTGTCTCTGTCTTATACAGTTCTTCCAGACAGGGGCTGTCTCTTATTGTGAGTCTGTACAGTGCCTAGCAAAATGGGACATGATTTCAAGTTGGGCCTCTAGATTCTACCAGGATACCTGCAGTGGAATCCATTCCATCAAAATGCTCTCTTTTTGATTACGTACTGTGATATGCTAACTGCTCTATACCTTGCTGTGCAGTGGGTAAGTCTAACAAACAGCCTGATAAACATTGAAATAGACAGAATCAGAGTTCAGATCTCCAAAGTATCTGAACTTCCACAGTAATCTGATCAATATTGACATTCAAATCCTGAAGAAAAACATCCTTTCTCTTAGAAAACTGTATATTTTCTTGTCTACAATGATACAAGAGGTAGTTTGCATGAGCCAGTCCAATTTGTTGAATAAGTTGAATGTGTTTCTCCAAAATTTCACTTCTGAAAGTAATTCCTAAGGAAATGTCCTTGTCTTAATAACCAGTTTACCTTCTTCCCCTTACCCCAGCCTCCCAACACTCATATTCTCTGGAACTATTGTTTATCTAGTTCCATGATTCTGACAGATTAAGGAAACTGCTAAACAGTGTCCCCAATATTGGGACAGGAGTAAAGAGAACAAGAATGAGCAATGAAGCCAGAATGGACTAACAGATTGATCCCAGGGCTAAGAACCAAGAATGCCTGGGTTCTAGACTTATCTGTGCCATTGACTTGCTGTGTAGCCTGGGGTAAATCAATTAATCTGTGCCTCAGTTTCCCTTCACAGCAACTGTAAAATGGGGCTCTTCACACTTGCCTGCATTCCTGTGTGTTCCAAGGATGAATTAGTTAATGTCTGTAAAATCTCTGAATGTTGAGTGGTAAATATTGTTATTAAAAGCCTTGCAGCTTCAAAGCAAAATTACCAGTGTGGGTGTTTATATAGTTCTAGGCACAGAGCCTTTGCATGGTAATCAACAGCAGCTTCTATTAGAATAGCTACCACTCAACACTGTATGCACAATTATTTTAGCTCCAAGCATCCACTCTACACTAAAGATTTCCTGAAGGCTGGTTAGCAAAGTCCATCTTGAATAGGCAGGCTTCAGACTAATCACGTTCAGGGCTCAATCATTCTATTACCTAAAATCTTGCAAGAACCTCATCTCATGAATATTTTACTCCCTGTGATATTAATAAGGGATGCTATGACACAGAGAGCTGGCAATGGGAAATTTCTAACTGTACTTATCATAGAATCATAGAAGATCAGATTTGGAAGAGACTTCAGGAGGTCATCTAGTCCAACCCCCTGTTTAAAGCAGGACCAACCCCAACTAAATCATCCCAGTCAGGGCTTTGTCAAGCCAGGCCTTAAAAACCTCTAAGGAAGGAGATTCCACCACCTCCCTAGGTAATCCATTCCAGTGCTTCACCACCCTCCTAGTGAAATAGTTTTTCCTAATATCCAACCTAGACCTCCCCCACTGCAACTTGAGACCATTGCTTCTTGTTCTGTCATCTGCCACCACTGAGAACAGCCTACTCCATCCTCTTTGGAACCCTCCTTCAGGTAGTTGGAGGCTGCTATCAAATCCCGCCTCATTCTTCTCTTCTGCAGACTAAATAAGCCCAGTTCCCTCAGCCTTTCCTCATAAGTCATGTGCCTCAGCCCCTTAATCATTTTCATTGCCCTCCACTGGACTCTCTCCAATTTTTCCACATCCTTTCTGTAGTGGGGGACCCAAAACTGGATGCAATACTCCAGATGTGGCCTCACCAGTGCCAAACAGAGGGGAATAATCACTTCCCTCGATCTTCTGGCAATGCTTCTACTAATGCAGCCCAATATGCCATTAGCGTTCTTGGCAACAAGGGCACACTGTTGACTCATATCCAGCTTCTCGTCCACTGTAATCCCCAGGTCCTTTTCTGCAGAACTGCTGCTTAGCCAGTTGGTCCCTAGTCTGTAGCGGTGCATGGGATTCTTCCATCCTAAGTTCAGGACTCTGCACTTGTCCTTGATGAACCTCATCAGATTTCTTTTGGCCCAATCCTCCAATTGTCTAGGTCACTCTGGACCCTATCCCTACCCTCCAGCGTATCTACCTCTCCCCCCAGCATAGTGTCATCCATGAACTTGCTGAGGGTGCAATCCATCCCATCATCCAGATCATTAATGAAGATGTTGAACAAACATACTTTTGAGGTGGCCTGACTCCATAGCCTCCTTGTAGTGAGGCGATGTGGTTCCCTGTCACCCTGGAGAGAGACAAGCCCCTCCAGACACCAGAGTGGGCAGAGCCAGGGAGCTCTGAGCTTGCCCCCTAGAGGGTCAGGCGCTGCCCCAGAAGTATAAAGGCCCGACCTCAGGGCTCACTGGAGAAGCAGCCGCTGGGGAGGCCAGATGCCTCTGGCCTAGCTTGCGAGTGGGAAAGCCCAGCAGTCTGCAGAAGATCTGAGGATGGGCCTGACCTGCCCTGCGCCCGCTGCCTGGAGAAGTTGCCAAGCCTGCCCCACTCCAGCTACCCAGAGGAGTTGCTGAGCCTGCCCCATGCCAGCTATCCCAAGGAACCCATGTGCTGCATCCCCCTGAGGACACCACCCTGACCCAGGTACCTCAAGAGGGGGAGTCTGGAAGTAGCCATGGGGCAGCCGACCCTACTCTGGCTGCAGCACTGCCAGAGTCCATGTCAGTGTGTTGCGGCCGGGATCCCCACTGACTCAGCAGAAGGTCTTCTGCCGCGGCTAGGGCCCCGGGCTGGGACGCAGTGGAGCGGGAGGGCCTGCGTCCCCCCTGCCACCCAACTCACGGGTGGCCGTCTCCCCCTCTGCCAGGCCCTTTGGAACCTAGGACCTGGGTCTGTTATTATATACTGTTACTGCTCAGCCCCTGCCTGAGCACCTGACTCACCAGTGCCCCGCCCTGACCTAGGATCTGGATTTGTTATCATACTGTTACTGCTCAGCCCCTGCCTGAGGGCCTGAGCTCCTGACTCACCAGTGCCCCGCCCTGACCCAGGGCCTGGGCTCACTGTGTTCATTTGTATCTTCACTTAGGCCATAGACTAGAGAAAGACTCCCGCGGCCCGACTAATTCCCCACAAGAGCTATTCCCAAAGGGAGTGAGGCGGTGTGGTTCCCTCCTGCCCTGAGAGAGAGACGAGTCCTGGCTTAGCCTCTCTACACTCCTACGTACAGTTAATAAGTCATCTAGTTGCCCAGTGGACCTCAATCCTGTGCAAAGGTCATCAGGTGGCAATGCCGTAACTTGATACTTAGGAATCCCATAGCTGTTCGTGGGTCTCCTCATTAAATAATCAGCAAGGTGACATTTAACACCCGTGTGTTGGCTTTATTATTAACAAAGCAGGAAGTGTCCTGCCATTTTAAGGTCCTTAATAGGAGGCCAGACCTGGATTCTTTTTTTCATCAAACATTAGGAGTTCCTAATATCCAGTTTCTCACTCCTCCGCTTTACCCCAAAGTGGTACAGTTTCTCCATGCAGCAAGGGGATAAGCTGCAGCCGTTCCTCCCAATACCTGTGTTCTTTCTTTGTAGGAGCCTCCCAGTAGAACAGAAGAGGAAAAATTCTTTCTGAGAAAGACCATCAGCTTGTGACCACCTCCCCTTAATTTCCTCCAACCTTAAAAACCATCAGCTGAAGGGTGCTCTTTTCCCACAAGTGGCAGCACTAGTAGTTTTGCCAGAGCGGGAGGCGGGTCCTCTCCCTTTCGCCACCTTCCTGGCCTAGGTGCAGAGTAAGCACACCTCATGTTCTTTCCCTGGTGGTGTCCCTTTAAGGTTTTCTCAGAGTGTTGGGTAAAGCACTTCTGGGTTGCAAAATAAACACCCTGGAAGGCTTTGGAAACTAGCAGTGAAAGGTCCATTGAGATAAAGCAGGCCAATAACTCAAGTGGCAGCCACTAGCTCAAGGCGGTAGCAGAGAATCACCAGGCGTACATCAATGACCCTACGTTCGCACAGAGTCAGAGTCATCATTTACTCAAGAGGGGTTCCATGGGATAGGGAAGAGCATGTCTCCTTCTCTGGCAACATGCTCCCTGACTGGAAAAACCACAGCCCTACTGGAGAGCAGCTCTTCAGGTCCACGCTGGACATTTACTGTGGGACTAGTTTTGAGCATCACTGGGTTTTAGAAACAGCTGAAAGCTATTTAAACATGAGTCCCTGACAGTGTTTCGACACAGGCTGATGATCTCACTAAATGTCAAGGTAACACTGATAGTGGGGTGCTACAGGAAATGTCACCTTTTGGGTGCCCTGACTCATTTCTTGTGACACCATACAACATGTTAGAACTGGATCAAGATTAGTTTTGCTTTCCCAAGCATACTTCTGTTTGTGGCTCCTTTTACAACAGATTTCCTGTATTTAATTAAACTGTAAATTATATTTAGGTAAGGTGTAGTGGAAAGGGGGTGGGAACCAGCAAACCACAGCATGAGGGGAAAGATTAGAATAGCTATTGAAATACGTCATGGTTTGTTATCATGGTTTATCTGTCTATTTTAATGGATCATCAGTTTACAAATCCTCTTAGTATAAATTAAAATGGGTTCTGAATCAATGTATCATCCATTATAAATCTGTACATAAGCTCTCAGCCATAATTAGCAAGTGAATTGAGATTTAGGTAGGAAAACAATATTTAGAAGTTAGGCAGGCTGACAAGCTCAGTATTCAGCACACGACGTACTTGTTAATCATAGCAGGTATTAGAACCATAAGAGGATATGAGATTTCTTATTTTTCTGAAGCAGCACCCACAAGTCACATTCTCTTCTCAGACTTAAAAGGAAATAACAGCTGAATTCTTTCCCTGACTCTGGCCCGTGGCCTCCCTCCACTCCCATCCATTTTTATGCCAAGCGTAGCTCATAATTCATCCGGAATAGAGAGTCTGGCCCAATGTAATTCCACTGGCTTCAGTGGGATTAGTCCCCAACAAGGGGATAATCACGTAGCCATGGCTTTAGTTAACATCCTGACCCTGCCACATGAGTAGCTCCACTGGAGTCCCGAGAGACAGCATGGTCCAGGGAACTGGCACTAGGTCTCCAGGGGTGCCATTTAAAGTATGTCTACATGGCACAAATCTAATGGTGGCGTGTAGAGTACATACACTACATGTCCCCGTAGCACAGGTATAAATAGCGGTGAGGCACTGCTTAGGCAAGTAAAGATGCCCCAGACCCTGAGGTTATGTACCATACATAGCCTTCTACACACCTAAGCAGTGCCTTCCCCGTCTACACTGATATTTTTACCACTATAGTATTCCACTATCTCTGCATCACCGGAGCCTTTTCTCACTGCCTCTCCTCAGCCAGAGCCTTTCACAGCCACTTATAGCTGCATGCTTTTCATTGTGCCACGTAGCTACACGTACCCTACACGATGGCGCCAGTGTAGACAAGGCCTTAGGTCAGGCGGGGGTGGGGAGAGGAGTTGCACCCAAGGCCCCCAAGCTTCATACCCTCTGTTAATTTTAGTTTTAAAAATTGTCTGTTTGTCCTGTGTTGGTAATTTTGTTGTAGTAAACCTATACACGTGTTGTTATTTCCTTTATTTTTAATAACAATAAATGCTCCCAAAATAGACTGATTTTTTCCAAGAGCTTCAAGGATCCTAAATGGCCCCTGGAACCCCCTCCCCCACCCCCCGAAAAAAATTGCCCCCTCTATTGAAATCTGAAATGGCACCACCACTGGGTTCTGTTGTTAGATCTTTTATTGACCATATGCAAGGCACAACCTGCTCTGTGGTTCTGTTTCCCCTCCCTCCCTTTGTTTTGTCTTTTTAGATTGTAAGCGCTATAGGGCACTAAGTTTTTTGGGTACCTAGAACAATGGGACCCGATTTTCTATTCTCACCTCTGAGTGCTACTATAATAAAAACAGCAGATGATGATGATGATGATGATGTCATCCATGGGACTACTTGAACTTAGAGTTAAACATTAAGGCTTCAATGTACTTCTCAATATCAGACATTTTGGAACTGGGAAAACATTTTGCAAAATTTTGTAGCTAATGATTTTAGTATCCATTTATTATGTGATATTATGATCAATCAATATATATTACATAGATTCACTGTATGTTAATTAGAGTTGATTTGTAGGATTATAAAAGTGTAAGATTGATCAATATTTAGAGGAACTATGTAGTGGACATGACTAAGACAAGCTGAAATGCAAAAGCCTGTAGGCCGAGGCCTGCAAGACTGTAGCTTAGCTATTTTAGGCCTTGGAGACAAGAAATGAGGGAGCCAGTCAATGACCGAGAAATAACCTGAAAGATGATGGGAAAGTGGTACTAATCAGTAACATTGCAAAAGTATAGTTGGGAAGATTAAAATTAAATCATAAAATACTGTAACATCATATATTGTCTCTAACATGTGTCCTAACTGCAGACAAAGGTGGTACATCAAAACCTACCCAGCCTATAGAATTTGGGGTCCCTTGTGTTTCCAGGGGACACAAACCAATAAGAAAGAGAGGGCTGACACTTTCATGTACATATACAGAATGTAGGTATAAACAGACTCACAGTATAAAAAGAGGTGCCCAGAGCAGGGAAATTGGGCTTCCTATGGGAAACTCCAGCAGGAACCACTCCCATATTGATGGTCAATTCATGAGAGGGCCAACAGACTCATACTCACATCCTCCTAGATGGATAGATGCTCTTGTAATTGTATGTGTTATTTACCTATGGTTTCATGTGTTCCTATGAACTCTAAATCTAGAACAAACCGAGGTAATTCTGTTGAACTTGAGACGGTAGCCACCAGAGCCAAACTCACTGAGATATGATTAATATTAAACAGAATAAAAGGCTACAATTTCATATCTTTTAAAAATGTTTCTTAATTTCATTTGAAAAGATCTAACTAAAAACAGATTTTGTTTTTCAATTCAAACATCTCCCTGTAGTTCTGTGAACTTAACCATGACATCAGTAGGCTAGTACACATGAACCAGACTAGAAAAAGCTGACTGGTTTAATTAATCGTCTCAGTGAAACGGTAGTCTAAGACCCCAAAACAATATTGAGAAATAGAAAATATAAAGGCCTGGTTGCACTTAGAGCTATTTAGATAGTCCCTGGGACAGAAAGCTTACAATCTTTTTGTTCTATGTACAGCACCTAGCACAATGGACTTGTGGTCTCTGATTGGGGCTCTTAGGTGCTACTGAAATGCAAATTAATAAAAATACTGGTAATAATAATTCACTGCTGCTCTGCACCTTGTGCAGTCATTTCACCAATACAAAGTGAGTGTAGGACGCTACTAGATCACAATGATAGTGTTTTATATCCACATTGCATGAGTGTAATTGACAAGACAACCAAAAGCTCAGACAAGCAAGAGTTAATTTTTTTAAAATATTCAGTTCTATTAAGCTAAAGTGTAGTTAATAACTCATGAATGTCTTCCAACTATTTAAAATACTTTATTGATTTTTTTTCATAAAAGACACGAACCACATAAAAGTAGAACCCAGATACATATTAGAAGCCATTCGCTATGCTACATTATGTTTTTGTACTAATCTAAGAGGAAGTCTTATGGATTTAATTTAAACCTCATGAGTAAATACTGACAGAGCTAGCTGTTCATGCTGTCGCTGCTGGTGGTGGCAATTTTTCTTTTCTTGGCACTATCCCTTTAATATCTGACCTAACTCTCATTGAAAATCAGCGGCAAAATTCCACTGAGTTCAATAGAAACAGGAATCGGCTCCATTGCATTTAGTGTCCAGGGAACAGGATTGTAGTTTGATAAACATGTAAATGGACTGTATTAATTATCTGCTTTATTTCACTGTCTTCCTTAAAAGTTACCCTAAATTCCTGGATGCTTTCTGTAGAGAATTTGCTTCCTATTGTCTGTTTAAGCCAATAAATACATCAAAGACATCTGCAGTACCATCACTGATGTCAGTGACAGAAGACTGCTGAACTAGTAAAATCAGTGGTACAACTAGATATAGGCTGGAGGACAAGCGCTAGTAATAATAATAGGGCTCAGATTTTCCTAGATGCGATAGCTGATGGATTCCTTCATCAAGTCGTTGCTGAACCGACTAGAGGGGATGCCATTTTAGATTTGGTTTTGGTGAGTAGTGAGGACCTCATAGAAGAAATGGTTGTAGGGGACAACCTTGGTTCAAGTGATCATGAGCTAATTCAGTTCAAACTGAACGGAAGGATAAACAAAAATAAATCTGCGACTAGGGTTTTTGATTTCAAAAGGGCTGACTTTCAAAAATTAAGGAAATTAGTTAGGGAAGTGGATGGACTGAAGAACTTATGGATCTAAAGGCAGAGGAGGCCTGGGATTACTTCAAGTCAAAGCTGCAGAAGCTATCGGAAGCCTGCATTCCAAGAAAGGGGAAAAAATTCATAGGCAGGAGTTGTAGACCAAGCTGGATGAGCAAGCATCTCAGAGAGGTGATTAAGAAAAAGCAGAAAGCATACAGGGAGTGGAAGATGGGAGGGATCAGCAAGGAGAGCTACCTTATTGAGGTCAGAACATGTTGGGATAAAGTGAGACAGGCTAAAAGTCAAGTAGGGTTGGACCTTGCAAGGGAATTAAAACCAATAGTAAAAGGTTCTATAGCCATAGAAATAAGAACAAAACAAAGAAAGAAGAAGTGGGACCACTAAACACTGAGGATGAAGTGGAGGTTAAGGATAATCTAGACATGGCCCAATATCTAAACAAATACTTTGCCTCGGTCTTTAATGAGGCTAATGAGGACCTTAGGGATAATGGTAGCATGACAAATGAGGATATGGAGGTAGATATTACCATAGCTGAGGTAGAAGCGAAACTCGAACAGCTTAATGGGACTAAATCGGGGGGCCCGGATAATCTTCATCCAAGAATATTAAAGGAATTAGCACATGAAATTGCAAGCCCATTAGCAAGAATTTTTAATGAATCTGTAAACTCAGGAATTGTACCGTATGACTGGAGAATTGCTAACATACTTCCTATTTTTAAGAAAGGAAAAAAACATGATTCGGGTAACTACAGGCCTGTTAGCTTGACATCTGTAGTATGCAAGGTCTTGGAAAAAATTTTGACGGAGAAAGTAGTTAAGGACATTGAAGTCAATGGTAAATGGGACAAAATACAACATGGTTTTACAAAAGGTAGATCATGACAAACCAACCTGATCTTCTTTGAGAAAGTAACAGATTTTTTAGACAAAGGAAACACAGTGGATCTAATTTACCTAGATTTCAGTAAGGCGTTTGATACCGTGCCACATGGGGAATTATTAGTTAAATTGGAAAAGATGGAGATCAATATGAACATTGAAATGTGGATAAGGAATTGGTTAAAGGGGAGACTACAGCGGGTCTTACTGAAAGGTGGCCTGTCAGGCTGGAGGGAGGTTACCAGTGGAATTCCTCAGGGATCAGTTTTGGGACCAATCTTATTTAATCTTTTTATTACTGACCTTGACACAAAAAGTGGGAGTGTGCTAATAAAGTTTGCAGATGATACAAAGCTGGGAGGTATTGCCAATTTAGAGAAGGACCGGGATATCATACAGGAGGATCTGGATGACCTTGTAAACTGGAGTAATAGTAATAGGATGAAATTTAATAGTGAGAAGTGTAAGGTCATGCATTTAGGGATTAATAACAAGAATTTTAGTTATAAGCTGGGGACGCATCAATTAGAAGTAACGGAGGAGGAGAAGGACCTTGGAGTATTGGTTGACCACAGGATGACTATGAGCCGCCAATGTGATATGGCCATGAAAAAAGCTAATGCGGTCTTGGAATGCACCAGGAGAGGTATTTCCAGTAGAGATATGGAGGTGTTAGTACCATTATACAAGGCACTGGTGAGACCTCACCTGGAATACTGTGTGCAGTTCTGGTCTCCCATGTTTAAGAAGGATGAATTCAAACTGGAACAGGTACAGAGAAGGGCTACTAGGACGATCCGAGGAATGGAAAACCTGTCTTATGAAAGGAGACTCAAGGAGCTTGGCTTGTTTAGCCTAACCAAAAGAAGGTTGAGGGGAGATATGATTGCTCTCTATAAATATATCAGAGGGATAAATACTGGAGAGGGAGAGGAATTATTTAAGCTCAGTGCCAATGTGGACACAAGAACAAATGGATATAAACTGGCCATCGGGAAGTTTAGACTTGAAATTAGACAAAGGTTTCTAACCATCAGAGGAGTGAAGTTCTGGAATAGCCTTCCAAGGGAAGCAGTGGGGGCAAAAGACCTATCTGGCTTCAAGACTAAACTCGATAAGTTTATGGAGGAGATGGTATGATGGGATAACACGATTTTGGCAATTAATTGATCTTTAACTATTCATGGTAAATAGGCCCAATGGTCTGTGATCAGATGTTAGATGGGGTGGGATCTGAGTTACTACAGAGAATTCTTTCCTGGGTATCTGGGTGGTGATTCTTGCCCACATGCTCAGGGTTCAGCTGATCGCCATATTTGGGGTCGAGAAGGAATTTTCCTCCAGGGCAGATTGGAACAGGTCCTGGGGGTTTTTTGTCTCCCTCTGTAGCATGGGGCATGGGTCACTTGCTGGAGGATTTTCTGCACCTTGAAGTCTTTAAACCATCATTTGAGGACTTCAATAGCTCAGACATAGGTGAGAGGTTTATTGCAGGAATGGGTGGGTGAGATTCTGTGGCCTGCATTGTGCAGGAGGTCAGACTAGATGATCACAATGGTCCCTTCTGACCTTAATATCTATGAGTCTGTGATTTCTGCAAGACAGGATCTGACCCTAAATGTAAACTTTTCCAAATTTTGATTTTAAAAAATTGTTTGAAATTTCAAACTTTGACCAAAAAAGAGAAAAGATGTCAAGAAAATTATTGCTAAACTTTTATTCCATTTTTCAACAAGCTGTAATACACAAAGGACAAGGACCATCCCACTGCATTGATCTTATTATTGGGGAAAGCACCATGGTAAGTCTTCAGGTGGTAATGAGTTCCAAGAGGGTAGATATTTGGTTTTAGGGTGGGTTAAAGTTGCCCTATGTTATTTGGCTGACAATGTTCTACAGCTTGGGCAGAGCAAACATGCAGCTGTTCATAGAATATCAGGGTTAGTAGGGACTTCAGAAAGTCATCTAGTCTAACCCCCTGCTCAAAGCAGGACCAATCCCCGATTTTTGGCCCAGATCCCCAAATGATTGAGGTCACAACCCTGGGTTTAGCCGGCCAATGTTCAAACCACTGAGCTATCCCTCCCCACCCCCCCCACCTTGCAGAAGATTACACACTTTCAAGAAGCTGACAGCAATAAATGAGCTCCTATCCCTAGTGTTCACATATCAGAGTTTACAGTGTATCTTCCTTACCTGTTATTCAAGATGAAAGAAAACAAAAACAAAAACTATTCTCGAGGCCATCTGAAGAATATCGTCTTGAAAGTATCATTATCAGTGGGGTTTTCAAATTTTTCACAGCCTGCTGAGCAGCCAGGATGATTTCATAGCATGAGTTTGTTTGGAAATACATAAAAAGGGCTTTCAATGCCGTGAAAGTTAGATAAGAAAGTGCAGTGTCACATCACTTCATCAAAATATTGTCAAACACAAACCAGGTCTCCAGCCGAAGAGACGAAACATGAATGCACAATGGTGCTTTAAAACTTTTAAATATTTCAAATCTGTGCTATTTTGAAATGACAGAGAATGCATCATTTTAAATACAACTTTAGTTCACATGCACAAAAACTGTATTACAATAGTTTAGCCAATTATATATAATCATATAATTATGTAATCAATGTATAGGTAATAGATTAGATTTGAGTTGTAGGTTTAAGTGGTAAAGTGTAAGTATGTATTTCTGATGAGTGTGTATTAGGTATGTAAGTCAGATAAGGCTGTAACACAAGGCCTACAGGCTTTAGGTCTGTAACCTGAAATGGGTTGACATAACTAATTGACTGTATCAGTAAATTGTAAAATTAAAGTAAAAGATGAGTTAAGTGTTAATGTTCTGGAAACTGTGAAGCAATAGACTGGAAAATATGTCGCAATGGATCAGTTAATATTGCAAGATGACCAGTAGTAACATCTTGGGAAATTTTAACTTTACCACAAGTTGCTATGGTAACTATTTGACATAAAATGAGGTAAAAAAGGCATTAATGAGGTAGCCTATGAAAATAGGGCAGCCCTATTAGTGGGGTATGGAAGTATGGATAAGTAAATAGGGGTAGAAGGAATTTTAGTAGGTATATTTGTAACTCAGGTGTTGCATGTCCTGTGTACTGGGGGGAGGGAAACGCACAGGGAGATGCCAGGATGAGAAGGACAGGTGATGACAATGACAATGAAGATGATGATGATGAAGAAGAAGATGACTGATGCTCCTGGGTCCCCCAGCAGGAGCTGTGAGTGATGCCAATTGTAGGGCTTTGCACTCTTTCTCTCTCTGCTGTTGTATTTCAGCATTTGTGGGATTGTTTATCTGTTTAGCAGATTTGTTAATAAAGGGACTTTGTGATAAATTCCAATTGTTTCTTGTGTGCTTCTAGGACCTCTCATTCTAATGTTAGTGATCATAATATTCCCCATATCTGTAGACCTCAGGAGACCATACATTTATTGATCACTGAGGTCTAAGAGATTAAGCAATAATCAATATATCAGCCCATCAATCAGGCTACAATAGCAAACCCTTGCTGTTGGGTAGGTGTAACCCATGCTTACACTATGTGTTTCTTTGTCCCCCATCTAGTGGCTACAACATGTATGGAGCTTTATGAGCTTGTTACTGCCTCTGAGCTAATGTGACCCTTTACCTCCAGCAGTACAGGCCCTGGCATTTAAAACCTGGATTCAAAGTGCTTGTAGCCCATCTGACTGTGGGCATCACTACACTGTGGTAGGGTGGGCTTCACAAGCATAGCGTTCTGAGCCAGAGTTATCTTGCCTCTGGCTAGTCCCTGGAAAGAAACTCTGCTACTCCTGCTTGTCCTATAATACTTATCTTCGTGATCCGCAGATGCTTAAGCAAGTGGATTGGTTGCTGACCTTCAGTTGGCTCCAGGAGCTCAGAGTCCAACCAGCAAGTAAGGACTCTAGCCCACACAAAAGAGCTGGGTGATTCTTCTGTGTGTTGGACTGTTTATGTTTCTTTATATACACAGACATACAAGAGTCCTCCGAATTGGGTCCCTCAAGAGCACATTTGCAGTTAGTTACAGTCTTCCGGCATGGCCATCAGTGCAGAACATAGCCTGAAATACACTCATTATGGTTTCATCTAAACCAATTGGTGCTATAATTTATTGTTTTTTCTGGGTTACAGCAGAATGACTCACAAATTAAATGGAACCCATAATAAACAAGTGTCTATTCCAACCCCACTTCATGGGCTCTTAAACACCTCATCACATTTAGCTTCAGCTTCATGTTTGGAGAACGTCTGTTTACATTTAAGCAAGACTATTTGTTATTAAATCTAACAGGTGAGCAATGAATGTGCTTAGGCTGATTGTATCTTGCGCAGCACGCAAATTAGCATTAAAACAGGCAAATAAGTGTTTTGCATTTATCATAGCTGGACGTGTGCAGCTCTTGACGGCCAAGCGTTAAGAAGTACAAAGATGTCTAGGTAGGCACAAGGGTTTTGTTATTCTTTGCAAAACCTACATCATCCATAGATTAAAGCCGCAAATGGGTTGATTTATTAGGAAGCAAGGAGCAAAATGTATATAGATCAACAATGCTTAAGAGTTCATGATTACAGTCAAAAAGTGCTAAGGGATGCAAGTATTAGGTAAGGAAGGAGAGGAATTCTTTAGAAGTTATGTGGTCAGTACAAGGCAATGGGATGAGGAGTCAGGACTCCTGGGCTCAATTCTGGGCTCTGGCATTCAACTGCCTGGGGATGAAATTTACCTCTGTATCACAGCATGACATTTATACACCATTCACGCCCTGAAAACCATCAAAGCAGGACTTACATCATACATAGGACTTAAACTAGCCCACTGTGCAGGGGTGAGTTTCATCCTGAGTGACCAAGGATGAGTCACTTCACTGTGCTTCTGCTTTCCCCATGTGTAAAATGGAGATAACATTTTCCCATCTCACAGAAGTGCAGAGGATTTAATTAGCGTTTGCAAAGCATTTTTTGTTTTGTTTTGAGATCATTGAAGGTGCTCTGTGAGTG